>NC_092184.1:15181995-15488940 GCF_043641665.1 Enoplosus armatus | reverse complement strand
CTGTCTTCCCAGGATTCCTATGAAAGTCTCGTGCCACGTGGCGTCCCGTCATTGTTCCACACGCGCTCAGTCAGTCCCGTGGATGTGTCCTTGAAAACGAAGAGGCCCCCGCTGTAGCAGTTTAAAGGCGGCCAGACACTGTTGAAAGCGCATGGAGTGCAGGGCGCGGAGACCCAGAGATGCCGTGAGCTCGCTGGAGGAACAGCCAGTTAAAAATCCACAGGGGCGTAGGGCGTCAGCCAGCACCGGAGGTAGTGCTGCAGGCAATGGGCTTTGGGCTTTGGGCTGGGCCGTGCCAACCTAAAGCCAACCAGGCTGGGCCAAGCTAGGGCGAGAGAGCAAACACAAGAGAGAGGCACGAGGAGTGTGCTATGTAAGAACATGCGCGGTGGAGGGAATGGAGACAAACTCGCGTAGGATATTCTTGGCCATTTCGATATTGTTCTGTGCAATCATCAGTGCTTTCTGGATGTCCTGGTAAGAGTATCCCTGACTCATGAGGTGCTCGATCTCGCTACTGATTTGAGTGTTGGCTTCTCCTCCTATTGCCCCACTACAGGGTGGAGCAGGGACGGGCGGGACAGGACTGGGTCGACGATCCGAGTTGATTCGTCTGGGCAGGGGCTTTGGAGGTCTCTCTGGAGCTTCCACCGGCTCTGAGAAGGCTGAACAAACAGGGAAAGTGAGTGTATACACCTTTAAAGCCGAAACGGTCTGTAATTTTAAGGTTTCGTTAAATCTGAAACAACATAAATTCTTTTTAAATACCCTAAAGGTCAATATAGGTTAATGTGATTGAAGATTTACTTTACTGGGAATAATTTAGATCTAATTTGTCTGACGTGTTTTTATCACACTGTATATAAGCTGAACTGGCTAACCTTTCCACTGCAGCGACCTTTAATAAAGCACTCATAAAGAGTCTAATTATGATCTCAGAGCTTGTCAGCTTGTCTGAGAGCCACTTAATTGGCCCTAAGGTACAAAGATTTAAGTCTTTAGAGGAACACTCAGACACCCAGCAATCAGCGTAGGTAGTAAATGTCAGCTCACTGCAGAGACAAGGAGATTACTCTGAGAAATAAAAAGGCTGTCTCATAAAGAAACAGCTAAAAAACGTTTAGCAGTGTGGCTTTCGTAATCAAAAGGCTTCACATTAGCACCGTTGGACAGGAAATATCATGCTGTCATTTGTTCATCAAGCTTGTCAGTGTCTACTTTAAAGGACGCTCTGGTCCAGCCCCCCATGGTCCGTCCCTCCTGCACCTGCTTTTCTACCTTCTTCTACAAAATGCGACAGGTCTGCTGAGGCCACTAATGTTGCGTTAGTTGCCATCGGTGACATCTCAGTGGTCAATATGAGACTCCTGATGATACACTGTCAGGTATGTTCAAAATCCTGGAGGCAGCACTTACTGTTTTTCTTAAAAAGGTCACTGATGTGACTGAACAGCTCTCTGTAATTATTGGTCTTTACCCTTCTTTGCACTCTGTGATTGCACAGACTGGAGCAGATGATGTACTGCAATCGATTCAAATCCATCAAAGTCCAGATTTGAGTCTAACATCAACTTCAGAGAGCTTCTGGAAAATCTGTATGACGACTGGCCTCATACCAAGTAGAAGCAAAGCGCGTTGGTCGACTTTTTAGGCTGCACTCCGGGTCACAGGACTTCTGTGCTACTTCAAGATATTGATTCATCAGCACTTTTAATTGCTTTTTGGCCAGCAAGGCCCGGAACAAAGAGGCTGCCGTTATACATTTTTACATCCAAGTGATTTCATGAAACACACGCACCATTTTCCATTCGTGCCAACCAGTTACCGTACACGCCTCCAGTGTATGTGCCAAGTGTCAAGTCTCTAAATAAAAGCCCACGTTTTAAAAAAAAGGGTCAGTTCACGCTAATCACAGAAAGGAGTTCCCACTTATGCTAATGATATCTAGCTATTTAGGTAGTTTCATTTTTTATTTCATTCTTTCTGATGGCCAGAGGTGATATCCTTTTTATAGCACATGTGCAAGTTGAGGCAAAAAAAAATAACAGTCACTTGTGACCTTGGATAAATTTATGCAACAGTAAAAATAACCTTTCACAACATGGCTTGTTAATTACCCCATAATTTACATTACTTCACCTTTAACAATAGAATGCTCACAAATACGACGTGCTGTTTATTTATCATTTTGTGAAGTTATATTATCTATTAAAAACAAGCTCTGGCTCAATAGAGGTAAGTATACTTACATGCTGAAGCTCCAGCGTCCGAATCTAGAGAAAGGCGGCTGAAAGCAGCTGTGGAGGATGAGCTTGACGAGGAAGATGAAGACGAGGAAGATGACCCCCCAAGTTCTGAAAGGGTCCGTCGGGCAGTGGGCATTGGCAGCCGGGGTTTGGGGAAGTCGTAGCCATTTTCCTCCTCTTCCCTGTCCTCGTCTGCATGGTCTCTGGGACCATTGGTCATCGCCATAGGGGGCAACTCTGAATAGTCTGGGATGGATTAAAAACAATGTATTAGCTCTACAGTATCTGATAGACAGAACTACATCAAGTTAAATACAGATTTAGCATATGCCTGGTTTCATTCATATACACAGATAATTATATCCTCGAAAACAGCTTCAGATGAGTCACAACTGTAACCAAAAATATAATTTACATTCATGCCAACACAGAGAGTAGGTGTTTTTCCACATGGTGTCAGAAATTCAGACTGAGTGGTTAGAGTGTGGTTCATTTTAAAGCAGAAACAACACAAATACATCTCTGCAGGATCGTAGACAGAAAGATCTACACGCAGCTGAGTCAAAGTGACTCAGCTGCGTGTTTACCTAATTGTAGTGTGTACAAAGATTAGTGAATTCAAATACCTGAATCTCTGGCTTGTTGTGACCTGACCTGGATGTGGTACATGGCTTCATACATTTGAGGTCCATCCTCTAGTTCAGCCAGTGTCAGCCTACAACAACAACAATAATAATAATATGACGATAACAGACACAGTACTGTAATTATCAAAGTAATTTCATCTAGATGTGATTCATTGAGTGTTTTGAATACCTTGAGTTGAGTGTGGAGGCTTGGGTCTGAGGCTGTGGAGGCCTCGGGACTGGTTGGATCTCCCCTACAAGTGGTGCTGTGATGGGGGGCAGGACCGGACGAGAGGAGGGGATCATGTACTCGGACTCCTCCTCACTGTCACGTGCCTCCTCTCCTGCCACCGGCCTCTGCGCTGGAGAGGGTCTGCGAACAAACAATCCCACTAATATTTACACTACAACTGTAAATATGGATTCATGAAATGTAAACACAAGAAGGCTAAATGTTTTTTTGAGAGGAAACAAGCTTCCTAAAATATGTTTTGTGATCTGCACGAGAGTAAGAATCATGTCATTCAAAGAAGAGATGTTCCACTCATCTAATGTCATTACAGTGCCAGTGCAACGTACCTAATTGCCAGGGAATAGATGGCGTTGGCTGAGGATGAGGGCTTGACCTTGGGGTTGTCATAATCTTGACCGGCTATCGCTGCAAAATTCTGGAAAGGAAGCAGAAGCAGAAATCTCAGAAACTTTAAAGTGAAGAATATTTTCACAATCAAAATCTAGGAACTAAATACTAATCACATTAAAGGAATAGTAATTTCGGGAAAAACACTCTAGTCGGTCTTAGTTATACTTGGAGTTAGATGAGAAGAGTGATGACATTCGTGTCTGTACCGTTAATTAGAGAGTTGCTGGTAGGTGGATTTAGTTTAGCTAAATGGCCTGTTAGTTGTAGCTTTATATTTAACGTTCTATTTAACTCTGCAAGAAAACAAATACAGTTACAGTTACAACTAAAAGGTTGTGTGCTTGCGATTGTAGCCAATTAATTCACATCCAATCAAATGGTAGTTTAGTGTGTGGTGTTTTGTGGTTCCTCTGACCAGCTGGTGGTCCAGACTGAGGGAGCTGTTGTTCTTCTGTGAGTCTGAGCGTGTGTCCAGAGCCGAGGGCAGCGCCAAGGGGAGGGAGTGTCGGTTGGAGAGTTCTCTGACACCTGCTCGAAAGTCCCCTCCCAGACTGGAAACTTGGGTGGATGAGGAAGATGAGGAGGAGGAGGAGGAAGAGGAGGTGGGGGCCTTGGGAACAGGCCGGGAGTTCCAGTCAGCCAGGGGCCGGTTTGGGGGCGCAGGAGGGAGCTTATCTCGAGGGGGCTCCCCGGGAGTGCAGGGTAAGGGCCGCCTCGGCAGACGTCCATCAGAGGCTGTCCCGGCTGTGTGGGGGCGGTCTGGGGGAGGAGGAGGGGGGAGATCCCTCAGTGCTGGGGGGAGGGGGAGAGGCTTGTCTTTGTGGTGAGTTGCTGCCTGGAGGGGAGAAACAGAGATAGAGGGAGCTCATTTAGACTACATACAATATTGATGTGAAATCCAAGAAAACTCAGTGCTGTTATCTTCAGCGCGGGAAATAATTAATTTAGCAAAAAGACCACTGTGTAATCATTTGTCATCATAATCAACAATATTCATAACTTTGATGAATAACACCAAGGAAAAAAAATATGTATCATCTGCAGACAATTCCAGCTTCTTCCTACAGTTTCCATTTATCTTCATTTATGCAGAAATATATGGTAATATGAATGTGTGAGTCAGTGGTAATACACTCTAAAATTAGTTACATGCTGAATATAAAAAAACACTGATCATTGTAGCTGTCATTTCAACACCTTACATGCGTCAAGGTGGAATAATTCACTGACAGAGATGGGCTACAAGTGGAATTATTCTTAAATTTCAGTCTGATTTTGCTCTCTGCTTCGACTCTGTGGATGCATCATAAAAGTCAAGCTACGACCCAGCTGCAAAGCACAATGTTTGAATAGTTCAGCTAAAGGTACTAAAAATAAAAATAAATAACCGAATTTTGGGAAAACACTGAAATGGCTTTTATGTTACAAACATGGAAGTAATTGAGCTTGCTTTAAAATGATGTGTAAATTCAATCTACACTGAAATAAACATCAACAATGTCCCCTCATCTATGCCGGCACTCGTCCCTGTTGACCTGTAGACTATGACACAACCTTCAAGACATAAACTGGAAAATCAAAACTGTGAAATATGTAAAAGCATTGACCAAACTTTTATTTTTGATATTCCCAAACAAGGAGTTACGTTGGTTGTGTATGTTCAGTTACCTTAGTGGAGACCCCAGGGCTGGAAGCACCAGGGGGGTTGGGAGGTCTGTGTGGTAGCAGGTCTAGTCTGGGTGGGACAGGGGGAAGAGAGGACTGAGGAGCCATGGACATGGGTGACGGGGGCCGCTCCACCTGGATCACAACACACAACGATCACATCTGATCAGCTACATTTGAACACAATCAGGTTTTTTCCTCATGGCAACTTTTCATGATACATTTGATCCACAAACTGCACAAACTGTCAATCTAATGTCTGCCAAACTCCAACCACCTGCTTTTTTAATATTTAATAATGGATTAAGAGGAATATACTACAGTTCATCTTATTTCTCCTCAAATGGTCTAAAGTTATCATTATCTAGGGCTGGATGACATGACTGAAAATAGATAAATGAATTAATAAATACAAATAAATAAAATGTACTGTTAGCATTTAAATAGATGAATAGAAGAACTTGCTCCGTTGAAGAAATCAGCTAGATGTAATGTTTTCTGTCCTCACTGTTTGCATTGTCCAAAACTAATTACATATGCAAAAACATATACAATATATTGTTTTTCACTGAAATTTTATGCAATAACTCTATCTTTAAACTTTACTGTACTGTCCAATGACAGAGCTTTATTTTGTGTAGTTACTCAAAATAATTAATCCAAGACTCATTTTGTTTGTACGAAGTACATCCCAGTACAAGTACATTTAAAGAAATGGTTAAAGATGAGAAATAGGCAGGGTCAGCAATCAAAGCCAAAAAAATTCCAGGGCCCACATCAAAGTGTGCGTCATCTCATGTATTCACCTCCGCTATAAGCAGACTAATGCACAGAGTTTCTCAGAGGCACATAAAAGATGGAGGACAGGAGAATGCTCCACATATCAAATACCGAGGGGCATAAAAAAAAAGCTGCTACCTTGGCACCATGAAAGATGGAGATGAAAGACTTGAGATATGAGCCGTGAGCTTGAAGCTCACAAAAAGTGAAAAGGGCAAGGCAGGGAGTGTTTCATCTGCAGAGATGGGTCTCTCATAAAAACAGAGAAGAGGACAGTAGCAAACCATGAGGTGCACCCAGGGCGTCAAACCACCTAAAGCAAGTGCCTCAACGGTTTATCAACGGAAAATACCAGAACAGTTTGCCCAGTGTCATGAAACTTTGAGCAAACTGAGATAACTTTTGTCACAAGTAAGTCAAGGTCTTTCCACAATCTTACCTTTGTACAGGCAAGTTTGCTCATCATGAGGTGGGGGTCTTCAAGTCTGTCGTCATCATCGTCGTCATAGCTGGGTGATGGAGCACCCTCAGCCCCATATGTGCCCCTGCAGGAGCCCCCGCTGTTGTCCTTGGGGTCAAAAGGATCCACGACGATGGGCTCTGTACCCTTAATCTCACAGCGGCAGAAGGGACATCCCGTTCCCTGACCTTCCGACTCCTGTAACGTAGGCAGATGTGACAGCACGCAGTGATGAAAGGAGGTGATGTGCTTTTATATGTCAGTTACGTCTGCAGAGAAGAGCACTTGAACAGCGAGTTCTCCTCTCAACAGCTATGAGTTATGACACTTAACTTGGAGCAACCAACCCACACAAACCCCTTCCACCCACCCACTCTCGTACCTGCCAGGCAGTGAGACAGGAGGTGCACATGAGATGACCACAGGGTTCAATCTTCACATCCTTGTCATTCTCGGCACAGATCTTACACAGCTGGAAAGTGGAGCCCATCTCACAGTACAGCTCGTATTGCTCCTGAGGGGAAGAAATGAGACAACTATGAGCTTTCAGTGCGGAGTAACATCATACGGTGTTAACACCACCTGAGATCGTTTTGAAAAGAGCCTAAAACCATCTGGAGCCAAGTTAAAATGTGGGGGCGTATTTTTAGTTTCAGTCCTGTGCTCGAGCAAAATAAGTGCGTTCATAAAGACCTTTACAAAACTCTGAGAAGATCTCTAAGCACAACAAGATGCAGACTGGTTACCATACACCAGGGTGGATATTCAATATTTCATAATTTACAGTTATGTAACATGTTGTGTCCTTCAATGTGATGACAGATGGGCTTTCCTATAATGCTCAACAACTGAGAAAGTTTGCTTTAACTATGAAACTATCGAAATTCTGAAATGCACCATTTATTTTTAACTTTATTTACACGTAGCTCAAAGCCATTTTCAACGCAATCAATCTGACAATCAAAGAAGAAGACTCAACATTAAAGCCAAAATATCTGGTTTAAAATACTGATATCTAAATATACCTCTTTCTTTTTTAATTCAGTTTATTTTACTTCAAGTTTACCTTACTTATTAAATATAAATATAAATGTTTCAATCTTTTGGTTGGTCAGTTACTTAACCTTGACTAACTCAGTTCCTGTGTAGTGTCATCTCTTATACTTTCTTTTGGTCATGCACTGCACTGTTGCATCATTTTATTCAACTTAGATCTTTACTGATCTGTGTGTCCACCAAAAAAAAGAAAGCTTCTTGACATTTTACAATAAAATGTTAAAAGACCAGAAAGAATGTATAATGTATAAGATATCACAGAGGATGCAGTCTGAGAAGCACGCTGCTCTGACCTGTGTGACTTTGATGTGGTCTTGAGGCGAAGGCTCACACAGTCCTGTCAGGTCTGGGTTTTGGGTCCGGCCATCAGGGAATAAATAGCTAGAGAAGCAGAGGCACATAAAATTAGAAGGTACGCACAGAACTCCCCTTAAAAGTATCCTTTGGTATCTCGACAGGCATTTTCATTTAAAAGTCATCATCATCTATTAGTTAGTATGATTATACTGCATGTACACCTAACAGGCTGCGGTAATGAAAACATCTGTTCAGTCCATTCATATAATCTGGCAACGTCTTTTAATATCATCACAGAGTTGATGCATGTACAGTACGAGACTGTTTTACAAAATGGTCAGATGCTGTAATTACCATTTGATAAATGTTTTGTAGATGCAGGCGATGTACTGTAAAGGCTTTCCCAGTTTAAATCAGGTTTTGATTACAGGTTGAGACAGGCCAACCGTGGCTTTCATTAAACAAAGGAATCAACGCTGGCATAAAAAGATGAGCTTCACGCCAGCCAGCTAAACCACTGAGTGAGCTGCACATTAGAAACCAACAGTCCTATTCTGGTTATGATAACACAGGAATGACGGGAACAGGCAATATGATATGGCTGGATTGGTTTAGAGCTGAAAGGCAGATTCAATCATGGAGAATAGAGCTGCATAGTTTAAACACAGATGCCTGCTTTGTGGGCAGAAAAGGCAGAAAAAGAGAAGCCCTGCATATGACAGAAAGCTTGACTTATGGATCATTTATTAAAACTGCATCAAATGAAAACCAAGACCCAGCCACAGACACACAGAGCAGAGGTCCAGATGAAAAACCCCTAAGAAAATGACATGAGTGATATAAGTATGCCAAACAAAATGCCAGTGGACTTACAATCCTTCCCTGAAGCCATCTATGAGGGCCTGGAAGAGGGGTTTATTGTGGGGAATGGTCTGGAGTATGTTTCCATCAGCTGTCACGTAGCCGATGGCCCACTGGCCTAGTCGTGTGCAGCTCAGTCGGAAGATGTAACTGAGGAGAGAGACGTGAGAAGTAAGACACGCTGGAGTTGTGTCACACTAGTTGTGTCACACAGTTGTGTTACACAGTTGTGTTACACTGGGAAAACAAAAGATTAAATACAGGAGGGTGGTTAGTTTGAACACTAAGAAACATGTTCTTCAAGTGTGCATATGCCTGAAGTCCAAGCAAATATGTAGCCTGAACTATGCATGGAAATATCCCCATGGCAATAAGGGAACATGCTTCACATAGAGATCCCACTCAAACAACGCATAAAACCAAATTACATAAAATACATTCAACACCTGTTAGACCTCAATGATACGTACAATGTGTTTTGGTAAATAACACTTTTTTTTGTTTTCAAAAAAGCTCCACAGAGCACCTTTAAGTATGACGATGCTGTGGCATGGGTCGGCCTGCCTTGATCCCCAGCTGGAGGAGAAGAGGGGACTTGTTGCCCCCCGCGATGCCAGCTGGTGCAACTGTTCATAGGCGGGTAAACTGGTTCGTCTCATGGGCAAGAGCAGCTGTGCTTTAAACCTATTCTAGGCTGGAAAAGTAACGGTGGCTACAAGAGGCCGCATGAGTCTGGAAAGACATGCAGACACTCTTCCTAGAACTTAACATTTCCTGCCTGCTTGTTTCTATGTACAAGCGGACAAATTTGTATCAGGAAATTACCAAATTAAAAATCAGGGGTATTGAATACCCGTGCAAAGAAGCCTGTCTTTGTTAGTACTCTAGCCGCAGCATTCAGGGAAAGCTGGAGGCTGCTGCTATGTGACTGAGGTAGGCCAGAAAAAGGGCATTACATTAATCCATCCTAGGATTCATGTATTAGGATTTGCTCATTAGTCACTAACGTCTAAGGATTGAGTTTGCGGATACTGTAGTCTTGGTGATGGCCTTGATGTTTAGTTTAGAAGTGGAACAACTGCTGTACCCATAATACAAACAGAACGCTCCTGACAGTAAGCTGTAATTTATAGTGTCAAAATGCTGCACTCACTGACCAATAACTGCTCTGATGTCAATGTGGCCCAACACAAGCCAGGCCTAAGCAGTGACATCAGCTTTCAGTGTACAATCAGGCCATTGATGCTAGGTACCAGTGCCATGCTGCCCTGGATCACACACACACACACACACACACACACACACACACACACACACACACACACACACACACACACACACACACCATAGCATAACTGGTATGTGAAACTGGCATCAAGACTGAACTTGTGCCCTGTCTGTCTTTGTATTGATACAAAGCCAAACACTGATCATTTGCATTTATATGTGTTTGTTTGCCTGCAGAGTGGCAGCACTAGTCACTTACTGTAGGTAACAATGATAATACACATGAACATACACACATATCACCGCCTGAGCGGGGACAAAAATAGGCCCTGAGAGCTACAGTAAACCTGCAACCATGCTATTGCCCATGGAAACACATGAACATGGTTACATGATGTGTCTCGTTAAGTTCCAATAATGGAAAAGTGTGTTGCTCACACTGCCCAAACATGTGCTAATAGAAGCTGATGATGGACATTAAACTACTTATTCCAAGTCGATGGGAGGTGACTGTGAGGGCACAGCTGAGTCAGATATGCACTGTGTTCAGAAGTGTGCCTGTATTGCAGCACTCACACCAAGAAGCAAATGACACCACATGTGCCAGACTGTGTTTAGATTGCATTACAAGGTGTGTGTGTGTGTGTGTGTGTGTGTGTGTGTGTGTGTGTGTGTGTGTGTCTCTGTGTGTGTGTCTCTGTGTGTGTGTCTCTGTGTGTGTGTCTCTGTGTGTGTGTGTCTGTGTGTGTGTCTGTGTGTCTGTGTGTCTGTGTGTCTGTGACTCCGACTTCATGTTACATTGTTGCCGGGTGATGTAGCATCTAGTAATTCTTCAGCTGCCTCTTATTTCCCATTTGGACTCATCAACTCACCTGCTCGACTTAACAGAGCAGGTAAACTTTTCACAATATATTCTATAATAACCACCACATCATTCAACCTAAAGATACCGCATGAAACATTTGAAGGGCTTCCCACAGTAATAAAAAAAGCACATCATCCCCAGTCTACTGCATATCAAGGACAGAGCTCAAAGTGGCCACAGGCTCTCTTCCTCTTCTGAGTTTGAGGTGTTACAAGGTGCGTGTGTCTGTGTGCATGTGACTCTATCTCTTTATGTCTCACCTGCCAGGCTTGTGAATGAACTTCTGCAGCCGCGCTTTGACCTCATCGTAGGTGAGGAAGGCCATGTACCCCGGGTGAGTAACTGCCAAGCTGTTCCAGTTCCGCAGCAGGGACGACCAAGGCTACAGACACACACAGGCACACATGAGAACGAGAGAGTGACTCATCTGATGTGTGAGAGAATGGACACAGCAATAACATTATGAGCAGAGTAATGGAGAAATATACTGCCTCATGGATGACGCTAAAACAACTGTTTATTGAACTTCAGTGTGATTTACAATGGCCATTTTAACCTGGGACAAGTAAAAGGTCCTTTAAGCTGAATTTGCAACACTTAAAAACAGCATGCAACTCATTTGGTACCATCTGGAAGCACAGAATGAGGGAGATTAAATGGACACTAGAAGGCTGCTTCCCATACTGTATACAAAGCAGGCAGAAGTCAACTTTACAAGTGCTTTCTTTAAAGAGTACATGACCCAAATCAAGTCAGGCCACCTTAACAATAAGGGGTGAAGACTACTATGTAAAATAATTCATACTACTCCATAGCAGTAGTGAGTAGGTGGTTCCGCAATTGCTCTCACCAGTCTGGTGTGTGAAAGGAAGTAGAACTAACACATACAACACTGAAAAATGGGCTGCAAAAGTCGTGGCTATGGTTCAATCTGCAAACTCACCTTTTTTTTTTTATTAGGCTAAGTCACAAAGAGGGACTGTCCTGTCTCCCTATCGCGTCACCATATTTGTCCAAATTAAAATCTGATGTTGGTTATTTATAGTTTTTGCATACAGGAAGTGACAAGTTGAAAACTGTCTCCTCTGCTGGACTCCTGTTAGATCTACTTTATCTCATCTCTCTTTAGTGCAATGTGAACGCAGGCTGGCCGTGTGAGAAAACAAAAGCGTGCAGTTTACTGACTTCATGTTCCATTGCCAGGTAATGTAGCATCTAGTAATTGTACATTTATTTTTCTGCTGCCTCTTATTTCCCATTTGGACATCAACTCAACTGCTCAACTTACACTTAACTGAACAGAGCAGGTAAACTTTTCACAATATATTTTATAATAACCACCACATCATTCAACCTAAAGATACCGCATGAAACATTTGAAGGGCTTCCGATAGTAATAAAAAAATCATATCACCCCCAGACTACTGCATATCAAGGACAGAGCTCAAAATGGCCACAGGCTCACTTCCTCTTCTGAGTTTGAGGACATTTAGAGCAGGGCTTTTTCTGTATGAGGGAGTGTCATAGGAAATGTCTGTAATCTGTTTAGGCTTCATTAAGCCTATCCATGCCCTGTACACAAGTAGCCGGGATAATGTCACTGAGACGAATAAACAACGTACACTACTGCTTACAAGATATGATGCAAGAGGTTTTAAATCATCTAAATTAAAATGCAGTGGGTTAGGTTTACATATGAGACGGTATAAAATGTCAATGGTTTTCATTTGGTACTGTGTTAACTACAATACTGATACAGTGCCACATACTATAGATAAGCTCTGAAGATGAGGCCTGATAAACCCGACCTCTGCCTCCCCTTCCTCTATCCTTTCTATTTTTTTTCTTTTCAGCAGCCTATCTCCTGCTGCTTCAGTCTATGCTGATGAAGAAAAAGAGCTCCTGAAGTGCTGTGCAGAACGTGTCTTGCACCACCATAAATATACACTAAAATACTCAACAAATGGGTCGTTTCCTGCTGCCTTGTGTATATAATTGCAAATTATAAATGTGCATGAGAAGTATGTCAGTAATGTAGTCAGTAGCTGAGTCAAGGCTTGGCAAAGTAAAACAAATCATAAACAAACGCTCTACAGCTCCATAGTGCATGCTTAGTTGGATTCCTGTCTATGGTATTATTCCCACATTTTCATCCTTGTCGTTTATTATTAACCTAGCAGTAAGAGAGCACAACCTTACGGAAGCACATATAATGATAACTGTCCTTGAGAAGGATCTCTGTGACTCTCTAGGTGGAAAAAAAACACAGACCTGTCTGGGCCTTATGAACAGACACCCATAAAGAGGACAAAATCATTGCCAAACTCTTCTGTCTGTACTGGGTGAGCAGAGCGGAGGAAAGTTTCTACATCAGTCCTGTCTGACTGTCAGCACGCATCCTGCTAACAAGTAGAAGCTGAAAAAAGACGTGGCTGATTAGTTTAAGTTCATTAAGTGCTGCTCAAATGAAATTTGTTTCCTACACCAAGCCTAACAGACTGCTATGAATTACTCTCTATCTCTGTTTTCTCTATCACTCTCTTCCATTGTACATTTCTCTTTTCATTAACTCACAACACAATGATAACCCAAGGAGAAAGGTGCAGAGTGCGTGTGCGTGTGCGTGTGTGTGTGTGTGTGTGTGTTCACTACCTGGAATAGCCTTGTGAAGATGTCAAACTCAAAGACAGAGATGTAGTCGTTGCAGGTGAGGTCTATGGTGGACTTGAGGGCCATGGCCTCCAGTCCAGAGCTGATGGGATGAAACTCATGGAGAGACTGACGGAACACCTTCCAAGGCACAATGGTCCTGTAGCACACAAAACAAAACAAAACAAAACAGATGACGACATACCCTCGCAATGACTGAAATCGAACATCAAAACATCATAAATAATGAGTGCTTAATGTGGACTACCTGCATGCTGCCTAGGTGCAGTAAAGGTGCAAAACAGTTTTGATTATAACTTTGGGTTATTTTTGAATGCTTCTTCAGTGCACCATGAGCAGTTAATTCACTGGTGCCTGCATCTAATACACCACCAAAATGTCTAAAGACAGATATGAACTGCATTTCCAGAAGAACTAAATTACAATGACTCATACGTGATAAAAAGTTAACTATTTTTTTGTGTAAGCACTATTTTAGCACTCCTAAATAAAGCTTTGAGGATCATTGGTCATGATGCTAACCTGGTGCGATCTCTTTAAAAGACAGCTACCATATATACAAACTGATAAATTTCAATGCACTTTTGCAGCATGTATTTTGCAAATGCTGCATTACATACACATACAGTACTTTCCCACACAGCAGCCATATTGTCGGTCAGGTCCTCCCGATGATGTAAGATATATAAACCACACAGCTATTTGATGAATTGGGGAAATTAATGTATCATTGCGTAGTACTGGGAAACCCCAGCTATTAAAATGTTGTTGTAGTTCCATGTGGCTGGAATATTTTTGTATGACTAAACTCGCTTGCAATGTGACTTAGCTGTGTGCACTTGGGGGTTGAGTAACTGAAATGTGTGTTATCTTATAGAACGTGGGTTCCCACTTTTATATAAAGTAATATAGTATTGGGCTCACTTGTCCCCGAAGGCGCGCCTCCAGAACTCTGCAGCATCGGCCTTGGTGATGCGGAAGTTGTCACCCTGAAACAGACCATTGGGGAAGATGGCCTTCAGCTCAGCCAGCATGTGGCTGAAGATCAACGACAGCTTGGTGAGATTCCGCCTGTGGGAGTCAAGAGAAGAGGTGTGAGATATCACGTCTTTATTGCACTGTGGTCGCCGTGTCTTCAGCCCATATAACAGCTTTAAGAGAGAAATGCTAACATTAATCTTATCTATTAGCATTTCATGCGTTGATTTTAATCAGATAGCACAGAATATACAACACTGTGTGTATTACTGGTCGGGTGAACTAATCCTGATCATGTTTAAGAATGGTGCAAAGCGTTAGAGTTATTAAAAGCGTTCACTGAAAACACCAAGGATGGCATTTGCAGCAAAAACAAAAAACAAAATGCAGTTCTTTGGAATTTCAAATGTTACCAAGTACACAAGCATAAAGAGCACAAAATGAAGACTGTACTTTTAATATTTTGTGCCAAGAGTGATGATGAATTACTAATTGATAATTGATTAGTGCCATAAACCATTAAGCTTGTCGATACAAGGGAAAGTGACAATATAAAGAGTTCTGGTTAGTTTATATGATGATAAGAACCAACTTTTTCTTTTGTATGAAATACTGACAAAAATAAAGTGAAATATTAAAATGTGCACCAAACATGCAATTTCCTCAGTCAACTATAAATAGTAACCTGTTTAGCATTCTTCTTGGCTTAGCCATCTGTGGCAATGCAAAATAATGCAGTGATGCGATGTAGCTGACAATTATGCAGAAATTAACTTCCTAAAAATGCTTTATGCAAATATGTATTTTGTTACATTTGGATTTCTTTTTTTTCACTTTTACACTTGCTTTCCAAAACATATCATATGAAGTGGAGGTGACGTGAGATCAAATCAGAAAACAGTTAATTTGCCAATAAACAACCCCCCCTCCTCTCACCAATGATGAGTGATGAAGATAAGTGAAGCTAAATGTGTAGAAGAAGCTCCTCAGCAAATAGAAAGTTGACTCTAGTTAAACGTGGAATTCTTACATGTTTGTTAGCTCATTTCTTCATTTGCAGTTCTCTGAGATATATCACTTTACTCATGTAGTTTTGGGAAAACGATCAAGCTGTGAGTTCAGATTGCCATCCACTCCACCAACTACAGGCCACCAGTTTATTCTACCTGTATCGTGGTGATCAACACGACAAAGACAGGCAAGTGTCTGGCTGTCATTAGCTTGTGGTCTGAACAGTTGACCAAAGCTTAACTGTTGGCAGCCACTGGCCACAAACATGCCACATCAAGAAATTGCAAATAAAATTATGATCCATAAATTCAGGTTTCCCATAATCATTTTCTTAAAGAGGATAAAACAGACAGTTGAGAACAATGCATGTAGATCTGCAGCCACCATTGTTGTGTAAAATGATGGGTGGTGGTTGTAGATGTTAATGATCTTCTGGATGGTATTATCCTAGCCTTGGCGTAGATAATTGTTGCACATTTTCAACGTGCAAGTGATTGGGTTTCATATTTGTTATAGTGGTCAACTTCCTAGAAAAAAATGAAACATGTGACAAGCTTGACGGCAACACTAAATTTGTTTCTCCACGTTTTTCCACAAGGCAAGCTCAGTGACTCTTCAATTTAGTTCTGTCACACACGTGAGGAGGCAACGTGAATGCTTTGCCTCACCTCTTAAAAAAAACATGAGATTCAAATGTAGACTGAGCACTTCCATAAGAATAACAGCAGTCTCTAAAATATGGAGTAACACAGAAGGTAGTAAGAAATAAAGACATTTTACTCAAGGCCGGGTTTCTGCTGGGCCCACTGATAATTGTCTTTAGCTGCTTCCACATTACAGAAATAGTCACATGTCCAGGGAGACCACACAGCTACACATGGCTAAGACATCCTAGTATACAGCTCTGATTCCAGTTGCAAAAGGGTGGCCGACAAGCACAGAGGAGAGACAGAATAAAAGAATAAGGAAGATGAGGTGAAGAGTATAATTGAGGAAGGCACAAGTGAGAGGGGAAGGTACTAAAAAGAGGAGACTAGGAAATGAGAGAACAAAGTCACCATACCCCTGCACCCCATCGCAGCATTAGAAGTGTTATGCTGAGAAAGCCATGATTTACGAGGCAGCACAGAGGGAGATTGTGCTTGGCTGTCTGGCAGCGTGAATTGACATGCACAAGAGAGACAGCAATGAAAGCATGGCTACACTGCAGCTGCCCCACACTACACTACGCACCCTATGAGTGGAGGCGGGAGGGAGGGTGGTGGAAAGAGTGAATGAGGAAGGAGGACAGTGACTGAAGATGGATGAATAAGATTAGTGTATGTTGAGAACCTGCCAAAATAGACCAGCGCTTGTTAGGACTATAGTTTACCTCAGAGGGAGCAGACAAGAATCTGAAAGAGAAATGCAATGCTTGCAAACTGCAATAAAGCGTTTTATTTATACCCTCTCAGCTGTAAATGATCCTCAAACAGCGAACACTCTTGTAGTTGGATGTCTAATCTGTCGAACTGCTCTGCCCACTTAAAATCTACAGCATAAGACTCGAAGCTAGATGCAGACTGTATGTCTTTGAAGCCAGGGCTACCCCTCATCAGTGATGCAATGTGAAAAATGAGACCTTCAACTACTCTCTGCATGTCCCTGAGGAGCTCAAGCAGCCTAAGTCGTGAACATCTTCCCTTTCCAGTGTCATCTCAGGGAAGGCCGGCGTTTGTCACACTGCATCCCTGTGTGTTTTCTTCAGCAGCTATCATCTCAGTGGGAGGTCTTCCTCTGTTTCTTCTGCTTCCTAGCCCTACTGGCCTACTGAGCCTCAAAGCTGCTCTCTCATCCATTCTCCTGTCAACCTCTCCTTACTCTTGCTTTCATCAAAGTTACAACAGCCCCACTCCTGCTGTACTTTCATCCACAACGTAATCATATGAAGACATTTATCATCTCTCTCAACTTTATGCGTGGAATTAATCTCTCCTCACTGAAACATTTCATTTCCACATCTAAGTTAGTTTACCGTCTTATGAATCCACTTATCCACTCCCATCATCTCTGAACTTGAAACATTCATGGAGAACTACTTAAGAATTCAAGTTTATAAATTCCTCTCTTCAAGCTCACCATTAAATTTCATTTCTAATTCAGCAGTAAATGCTAATGTTATGTTTGAAGACTCTCATTGAAATGTTGTGATCTGAAGAGACTAAAGCTTGGCTGGATTTTGCATGTATTCAACAAACCAAAGGGCAATCGATTCAGATCTGTCTGAAAATTTCTACAGGCAACATTCAGTAAGCTATAGCTCTGCAAGTAGAAACAAGAAGCAACCAATTCCAACCAGCTCAGCCAATCAAACAGACAGGCAGTCTTTCTACTCTGGGCAAACTGAAGTTGAGTTCAAGTGTTTGTTTTCTTTTTTCAAATGAAAAATGTGCGATTGTTGTACGACTGCATAATGTATAGATACAAGGGCAAAGAGAGGAAGCAGTGCGTATGACTAGCAGGGCCACCCTGATTAACACAGCAACACACAAATCCGTGAGCTGTTATTTAGCTAGCTAGCCACTGCCACAACAACATGAAATGGTGGCATCTCAAAAAACCTGTTTGTTCACCCTGTGCTCAATGATCCAGCAAGAGTTTTTACAAAATGGCTTCAGCTGGCATGTTAAAAATGTTGGAGCCATGTATCAATGCTGTGAAATTATTGAACACAAAACAAAACAAAAAATCAGAATCTGCAATGATTCTGATTCTGATTCAATTAGCAGCAAATAATTATTTTTATTATTGATTAATTTGCAATCAAATTTTATTCTCGATTCTCGAATTGTTTAAGGTACAAAATGTCAAAATAATTGTAAAAAATGTCACCAAGTAGCAATTCATCACAATGGAAAAGCAGAAATTAGTGAATGATTGCTTGAAAAAGGACTAAAACGATTAACTGATTATTAAAATAGTTGTCGATTAATTTTCCGACTAATTTCCCATCAATTGACTAATCGATGAATCGACTAATTGTTTCAGCTCTAACTACAATAATCAATTTCTGTATACTAGGCAGCAGAAAAACACCAAGCTGACACATTCAAGCTTGGTTTGGCTAATTTGTTAGCAAAACATTGCACAGAGCAAAATTAGTTTTGGTCACCGGTAAGTCCAACATTTAAATTATATTTACATTTCTTGTCTTTTAGCTCATATAAACAAACAATGAGCTGAAAGAGGCAAAAATAGCTCCAAAAGCAACACAAGTTAAAGTTTGGGTGAATACGGTGATTATTTATTTAGAGTTTAATACTCAAAGCTTCATCTGCTTCATCTGGATTGTGTGGGTATGGTTTGATCAAAAGTGACAACATAAGCAAACAACCCCTCAACTGTCATCACATTTTGATTCAAATGCTGCAAAACATTGGTGAATGGAAATACGTGACATCCCTTTTTTCAAATTGGGCCCTGCACACTTCAAATCAGTAAGATAAGAAAGGACAAAAACAAAAAAACAAAACAGAAATCTCTCGTGTGACATAACTGAAACTGTTCCAACTTTAACAGGAAACTGTGTGTTCTTGCAGGACCCCATCACTCATAATAAGAAGCCAATTGAGAAAATCGGTTTTCACAGCTTTTAAAGCAAGAACAGAGACAAATAAAAACCACAGTGATAAACCTGTGTAGTGTGACACATGGAGGAGGAGCTATGTAGGCAAAAGCACACAGCCAAGCTACCATACCTGCAAAAGCACAGGAAGCTTCCTAAGAAGAGGCAATTTCTCAGTCAAAAAATCCCCAAACATGTGACTGTGCACTTGCTTGTTCAGTACGTGTATGCTGTTAAAACAAGCCTAAGGTCAAGATAATTCACAACCAAACAGTCTGGTATGTACCGGTCTAGGCTTTTCTACACATAATGTGAGTTCACATAGATTTGGTGTGTGTGTGCATGTGTGTGACAGCCAACATCTATATCATGTGTGACTCAGAGACAGAGAGAAAGAATGAATCTGAGAACGAACACTGGTCTGACTGGCATCAAGCTCACAGGGTGGCACAGCTGTCTCTGGCACGAGATCTGCACAGTGAAAGAGACTTTGTTGTATCTTTGTTTCTGTATGATAGAGAGAGCTTTACCAGAGGCAGGCTGAATATTATTTTGAAGCTCTACATTAAGATACAGGTTCAAATCTCATCTCATAGGTAGCAAGCTGATATCTGTTTTAGCATCTCTCTCCGTCTCTCTCTGTCTGTGTCCCTCTCTATCCTACAATACCAGCTCTGTACTGTGTGTGTGTGTGTGTGTGTGTGTGTGTGTGTGTGTGTGTGTGTGTGTGTGTGTGTGTGTGTGTAGTGGGCAGTAGCCAGAGCGCTCCTACAACTGTTGCTGCTATTTAAGCTGCTGTGCCAACACGGACAATGCAGAGTCAGTTGGCTACACACGTACAGAGAAGGTTTGCTGACCTACTCTTGATTGTCATATGTCCGTAGTGTTTTCTTTTTCCATCTCTCATTCACTCTTAACCACAGCAACCAGCCAAACCTTTTTTCTGAACACTAGGTTTTTGTCCACCATCCCCCTCATGCTATAGATTGACCTCTGACCTTGCAGCTGGCTGCTCCCTTCCTGTTTCCTGCTGGCTGTGATAAAGTAGCACAGCTAGCCAGCCAGCACCGCACTGCGCTAATACACCGCAGCACAGCCAGCAAGGGTCAACCTTACAGAATGAGAGCTTGTCTGGATTGGCAAGAGTCACAAGTAGCTGTAATATCATCATGCAGCTGTATTATCTTTTCTGCTCAAGGCTAAAAGGGAAATGCACATCAAACACGAGCTGAGCTCTGCAACAAAGCTACCAAAAGTTACTTTCAACAATTTATAAGATGGACTAAGCTAGATCAGGACTAAGTTCCTTGAGGACAACTACGCTTAGAGGCCAGCAAAATACAAACCCATGTTCTTTACCCTTTTGGACCACTATGGCCCCAATGACTTCATTTGAATATAATCCGAGGATTTATACAAAGTCACTGAATGAATTGCAATATATTGCTCAACTCCGTTTTAACTTCTTGGAATAAACATGGACACCAGCGTAACCAAATATCATATTTACATCACACAACACCCTGAGTCTATCATTGAGATGTCTTCTAAAACATATCGGAATTTGTCATCACTTTTTTGTCAGTGGATCATTGTAGAACATTGAGGAACGGTAAGACACCAAACAGTCACAGTACGCTGATTAGATCAAGAGGTGCATGTGAAAGGGCATTTACTTCAGGTAACATGATGACACTTCACACACAGCAAGTCACTTTTTACTGTGCTGTTCCGGTCATATGCAAAGCACTCACAATGTGCCCGCACTCTGATCATAGGCTCTGATCACAATTGCTCATGGTGGGCTATACGGATTCACATTACAAAGAGAAATAATTAACTACCAGTATTTCACCCCAAAGCAAATTAATTCCCAAAGTTCTTGTTCAGTTCCAGAAATTATTCAGTGGTGGGAATTGTTTAAAAAACAAACACATAGAACACTAAAATAGTGGTTAACCACGATGAACTGTCCTATCACTACAGTGTGAAGAAAAGAAAAACACTGTCACACCCATACTTTGTGAGCCTCAAACCAATCCTCCTGGCTCCCAAGATCATGTCCTTTTCAGTGTCTGTCAGATCACATTTAGGCACATTCTTGATAATCCGTTGATATGGAAACATGTGAAATGGAGTTGCAGTTGGATGCATCTGTTTATATCGCGACACATATGCAAAGGGGAAAGGACGCACCTGCTTTGTAGGGTCAGGGTAAATACTATACCCGCTGGACGCTGAATTTAATGTGAACACAAAAACACAAAAGAATATCCTCAAGAATTCAAAATAAATGTAGTTGTTGGGCTGGGAAACACAGGGGATTATGTGCTTGAAATACTGGCTCACCACTTTCCTCTAGTCATCACTTTATAAATTTAACTCTCCGGAACTGGCTTCATTCCAGATCTCCATCAGGAAACAGCCATGACAGCACACAACACACACTGCATATACTGCACTTAAGCAATGATGCAAACACACTTAACTGCTTCCTTACTCAAACTCCTGAATAATAACACCTTAAATAAAATAAAAACACAGTTGTGCATCTGTGCAACATCCAGACCAACTTCTCCAAATGTGCATTTTTATTTTAATGCAATCTCTCTTTCAAACCTCATTGTGGAGAAGAAAATAAAGAAAACAGCAGTGTTTTAGGTCAATCCTCTCTACACAGTTGAATAGCCATATCAAAGTGCATATCTGAGCTCATTTATCTCTATGTGCATAAACAGCAAGTGCTTGTTGTACCCTGCAGGGCAGAGAAGCTAGTGGGTTGCGTCATGCTAATCACCATAATCTAATAGTGTGAGGACTACATGAGTCGGCTGCTCACTGATACCGCAGTGACATAAATAACCATGATGCTCTGCTATTTGTGTGTATGCATATATCTGCTCAAGGAGCCCCAAGCTACAAGTGCAGGCAAATGTAATTGAGGCTGATACACCCGCAGCCTCTGGAGTGTGAACTGTGTTTTCCATTCCCAGTGCTGATAGCCCTTTGGCTGCTGGGCTAACCACTAAAAGCTTCCCTTACTTCACGCCCAACTCCATCACAACCAACTAGCTAACTGCTAAGACTCCCTGCTGTGGCAACGCAGAGAGAGGCAACTCTTTTTTTTAATTCGTCTGGGTTTGTGCAGAGAGATGAGCCAAAAGGGCACCACATTCAGTTTGATTCATATCGAAGAGTGAATAAAGCAGAGAACAGCCATGGTGTGAAACAGCACGGTGGCTGTCTTCAGTATGAGAGGTGACAGTAAATCACCTTGAGAATGAGACACTGCAGCAAAAATTCAGTTCAGGTACATGAATGCACAACGTCTAAACCTCGTTCAAGTCGACTTGGGTTTGATTCTTACTCATTTCCTTACTAGTAAAGTTCACCAAAAAACAACAGATAAGTGACTTACCAACAAAGAGTTATCTAGCAAAACAGAGTGTTTCACTTCTGTGGGAAACACATTAAAAGTTTCTTCTATTATCACTTTCAACATTCTTTATTTAGACAGTTTAATAGCAGGGGAAAAAATCTGTAGGGAAACAAGAACAATCTAGTTCTGGTAAAATCCAATCCTACACCAGCAGGGAAACACATACAGCAGACCACTCACTCTCTGGGCACAATCTTAAAACCTCAACAATACAGGACTCAGTTCAGTGCAGCGTGTTTCTATTTTAACTAATTGAAGTTTAATCTTTAATATCAAACAACTGATGACTTAATTTTTCTGTTTTTAAAACATGAGTGGGAGTAGCTAAATCATTAACCTAAACTTAGCCCAGCAGTTTTACTGATAAAACAGGAATGAATGATATTCATGCAAACTTTCTCCTGCAATCAATTTGTTCTGACATCATGTTATGCAGTGCTGCATTTCCTCATGGCTCCATTCAATAGTACAAACAAAGACCTTTCCTACAGTAATAAAGCTGCAGTGATAAGATGGGTTTTCAGATAGGCAAAGTCAAGAGCTGTGCTCTCAGAGACAGACCTTTGTTTCACATGGATGTCAAGTACGTTTAGAGAAAATAGGAAGTCATATTTTAGGACAGGGCTCTCTTGGTGAACCAAAATAGGAATGGGTGCAAATGACATTTGCAAATACCAGAGGTACTGTACCATACAATGACATGTTTTTCTCTGTCCACAAAGGCTCAACTACATCAATCATTGATGGCACAGAAGCACTTTACTGTAAACAGCTGCAGAGTGAATTCCATGCTCTGCTCTTTCTGTCTAGGTTTGATAGCATTAGCAAGGGACCCGAGCAACAAATAAAATAAACTTTAAAACTGAGAATTATATCCAAAACACAAATGTACAGACAGCCAGGTGCTGTGACAAGTAGCAACAGCAGCCAGTATCTGTGTAGTGGCATTAGCCACAACAGCGCCAAGCACCTGTCCCGACCCACTAAAAGCGTGCACGTTTCACTACTACCACCGCTATGTTTCAGATAAAACCACTAACACATTTCTTTGGTAATTTCTAAAACAGGAATAAAATGAAAAGTGGTGTGTAAAGAAAGCAATTATCAATAATGATGTTTGATGAGTATCATATTCCAAAAGTATTTCGGAATGTTTCCTCTAATAATTAATTTGTGCAGGAAATAAAGTAAAACACCTAATGATCATTTTAGTAGTTAGTATTTTTGTTGTGCACTAAAATCTCTTAACTTTACATGTATGCACATTTTATACAGCAGTAACTACTGAAACATTTATAAAACAAGTAAATGTTCATGATGAGTAAAAGAAAATGGATCCAAATCATTGCCAAGTGAAAGTCTCTTCATGGCACCTGCCACTGAAGCCTGAACAGAAGTTCAGCTGCATGGAAGGCTAAATGAGTAGAGGGTTGAGGAAGTTGTTCCTACCGACCATTGTAAAGATATCACTGAAGCATGTGTGGAATGCATTTTTCTATTGTGCAAAGGATTGGAGCAATGTTCTGTCAGTAAAGGAAGGTAGGGATGATTGAAGCAAGTAAAGAAAGAGAGGTAGCAGTGAAGTGTAGGGCTAAAAAATGTGTGGATTACACTGTGAATTAACCGTGTGTGTCATAACTACAATTAACAATTATTCTCATTATCTTGATTAATCGATTAAACAATTGTTTAGGCTTTAAAATGCCAGAAAATAATGACAATTTCCAACACAATGTATCACAATGATACAAGGCCCAAAAGCCAAAGATATTCAGTTTGCAATGATATAAAACACAGAAAATCTGTAAATATTCACAGTTGAGAGGCAATAATTAGAAAAATGAATAAAGGACTAATTGGTTATCAATATATTTGCTGACCTTTTTTTAAAACCACATTAATAATGGCTGCTGCAAAGTCAAAATACAGACTTTTTTGGGGAAAGAAATGAAAAAAACAGGCTTCTTTGTTTTTTTTTTTTAGACTTGTTTGGCAGTAACGGCAATATTAAATGTTAAAAATGGTTTTAAATTAGCATAGAACAAATTCAGGATGTGAAAATGTTGACACCATTCAGCTCTAGTGGGGAGTGATTACAGGGCTTTAAAACAAAGCCAACAGCCATAATGCCTTTCACCAGCAACAGATTAGGTGTGTAAAGATAAGACCATAAGACATACACTCATACTACAAATAAACGACACATTATTAGGCTCCAGGTCTGTCACTTTCTGCAGTGTAGACTGTCTCACAGGACAGTTGCATCACCCTGCAGCCTATAAGCCCACCACTTCCTGTGACCAGCTGGACCTATCAACAGTGGTCAGGATGCAATGGCAGCTTAGCCCAGGAAGAAGATCTAACAGACTCACAGAGAGAGGTCAAAGCAGTATCCGGTCAGACCCATGGAGGAGGGGGGTTAAAGGGCTTTTGATCAACCCTTCTTACTGTATTACTCAGTTCAGGGACTGTAGAATGCGTCATATTTATCATATAGGTTTAATATCTGACCATAATTGAAGGGACACGCTGGCTACAGACAAAGCAGCAGTGTTAAAACCAAGAAGACACTCAGAACAGGACAACACAGGACACTTAACCAAACTCAATTAGCAAACCTTTTTATCAAGAGACCACAGTTACACCTCACTAGTCGCTTTTGGTTTGTCTAGAGCTGAAATGATTAGTTTATAGAAAATTAATTTTGCAACAACTTTGATAAACAGTCATTTCAGTCATTTTTCGAATGCTTGGAAAAATCATTGCATCTTTGGATTTACACTGCTAGTTGTATAAAAACAAGGGAAGTGATGATGTCACCTTGGACTCTGGAAAATTGTAGTGGGCAATCGCCAGTATTTTATGACATTTTATAGACCACATTAATAATAGTCTATGAAACATAATTCGGTTGGGCCTGTAACAATTAATCGATGAATCTAGACAAATAATTGGAAGATTATGCAATAATGAAAATAATTGTTCGCTGAAGCCTTACAAATGTCCAGAGTCCAAGCTAAGGTCATCAAATTGCACTTTTTGTCCAACCAACAGTTCAAAACCTAAAGATATTCATATCACAATGATATGAAACAGAAGAGCAGAAAATACTCCCATTCAAGAAGCTGGCACCATAAAATGTTTGGCATTTTTGCTCTCAATGGTTAACTGATTACCAAAATAGTTAAAGATAAATTTTATGTTGATCAACTAATCGACTTTTTCAGCTCTAGTTCTGGCCCAACAAAAATTAGACATTTTACAGTGTAATCTGGTTGTGTTTATAGCATTCTATTCTTCTAGTCACTATCCTTTTAGATGATTAAAAGCAACTAATGTCTGCATGGGTCTTGTGTCAACTCTGAGACCAGAAAGTGTCTCGACTGTACGGTGTAAAGCCAGAAGAGGAAGTAAGTGAGGCAAACAAGGAGGAAGTGTTGACTGTGTTGTGTCGATTCGGACTGAATATGGGCTGTCAGTGTTAATAATTAAGTCTCTCCCACAGTATACTCACTTTCATCCTCATTCTTCTACTGTGTACAACATGGAGATTATATAAAAACACTGTAAATACACGTCACCTTTTACTCACGCAACTCATTTCTACGCAGGTCAAAACCACACTTAGCTTAGCTCAACAAAAAAACGAAACCAAGGTTTTACGGCGCTACCTCAACTCTACTTCATCTCTAAAGCTAAACAATCTGTGTGGGACATATGGGGTGTGGGGGGGTAGATAAATAGAGGGTCTAAATCTCTGGGGAAGACATACGAACGTAGCATGTCCACCCACGCTGCATTCAGGGCTCTCACGAAACGCTCGGGTCCTTCACTCCGTCTTGAAAAAAGCTTTTAAGCCATGGTAGAGTCCCGTTCATCCTCATTTAAGTCAATAGCTATCAAGTTCTGATGCTGACTGAAGTCACGGTGGTGGAAATAATAAGTGCCAATGTTCTCATATTTTTAATTATGGCTGAACACAGTGAAAGCATTATTATCAAACTATTCTTTCTGCATTCAGGCAGTGAGCTTATCTTTATCCTCACAGTACCACTTTTAAGTCTAAGCCATGTGCAGAGCTCAGCTGCAGCCTAACCACATACGAGTCTCTCTAGCGGCTCGACGTCATTGGTTGATTCTATAGCATTCTTAAGTGGGCTGATATCCATTGGTTAGTGTCACTGCCACTGCCTTGTGCACACAGACAATAGCAGTCTTTGTGTATAATGCCTGGCTACTGTGTGTGTGTGAGTGTGTGTGTGTGTGTGTGTGTGTGTGTTTCCTCTGCTTTAACCAGGAATTTATTTTTAAGCGGCCTCTCGCAGTGCAATGAAATGATGATGAAAATGAATTTCACAGAGAAATGGTTCAAAAGGCTAACTCTATCAGCTCATGTTAAATACAGGGGTGGTTGTGATACAGGCTTCCTCTTCTCTCTGGTTGCCTTCGTGGGGTTTTTCTGTCTGAAAGATTACCGTCTACCATGACGGTAATCTTTCAGAAAGAACAGTCTCACTGAGGAACTGAGCAACAATATGAGGATGTATCACTGGTTAGATAAAACTATTACCTAATTTTGTCAAAACAAGAAACAGTTTGAACAAGAGACTGCAAGTTGGGTTAACATATACATATTTCTGATTCAAGCCAAGTCAGGCGACATCCAGGAGAAACTTAGAGAAAGCAACAGGTTTTTAGTGGCAACAAGTTGTTAGTGGCCTTTAAAAAAGATTATGTGACATTCAAATATTATATATACTATATTATAAATATTATATATACCTTTTATAGTTATATATAACTATAAAAGGTAAGGTGCAATATGATTTAAAAAGGGGTCACTGCCTCACAGGACATTCACTTAACAATCTCAAAGCTTTGTACAATGGTGTGTACAGTGATGACCTATCTATCTTCTCATTTCAAGGTCACCTTTCCCCTCACTGTCCTTCAGGTCAAACCAAAAAACTCTCAAACGATACTTTGCAGACATCTGTATAACCCCCTCAAGTCTGCAGGCATTTAGATGTTTTCTTGCAAAGAATTAAGATACATCTCCAAGTCAGGACACAAAGTGATCCACTGAGGGCTGTTCTGTGGGCCAATCTGCTGCACATTGCACACAGCGAGCTTTCTAAACTACATGTCCACTTTTGTCTCCTTAAATGATTTGCTCTCACAGGTCTCCCTGGTCATAATTAATAGCGTCTTCACTCTTACTGGTGCTGTAACAGCTACCCTTTTCTGTCTCAACAAAGATATCTAATTATTACTATTTACTGAGGCACACAAGACATACAGGCCTTAAGATGACTAAAGTTTCTGGTGATTACATGGAAATATCTAGAATACACTGAAGAGACAGAGGAGGCAGGAAAAGGCTGCTGCTAGTCTGTACCTTCACTGCAATGCATCAACTCTCAAGTGGATCACCTGTTAAATCCTAACATTAAATGCAATAAACATTTATCAACTCCCAACTCATTATGCAACAACACTGATTTATCCATGAAGGACATCGACTGTCCCTTTCAAAAGACCACATGGCAGCTCAAACAACAGTAACAAATTATTAAAAGTTAAATAAAGTTAAATAAAAGTTATTTTAATATGCTGAAAATTGAAATGAAACTTCATTTTTGTTTTCCCAGGCTATTTAGAATAGAGGCTATGTAAAATAAATAAATAAACTACAGTTGGCACACGAATTAACCCAATTTCAGGTCCGTATTTTGCTAGTAAGTACTCCCCTCAGGCAATGGTTTATGTCCAACCATTTCCACATCTACTTAGTGTCATTGTTCGACAGACCAATCCAAAAGCTGCTCACGACAGCAAGCCAACATAAAAAGACGCCTGGACAACACAAAGGGTTTTTAAAAAATCTTGTCATCTTTTTCAATTCCAGCAAGAGAAGCAACCTGCCCAGAGGCAGTTCTGGAGAGAGCCTTTACTGGGATATTTGATACTTGCTCACATCTAGTAAGACAGACTCCCTAGTGAAACCTAACGAAGGCTATCTTACTATTTCATTGCATACTATACATGATGCCTGTTACAACTAGCCTGTTAAATGCTGACAGCATTTTCCCAAAGCATGCAGTGAACCAAAAGGTATCAGATACACGCAAAGAGGTAAGAACGGCTCCATCCAGCAGCTAGTCTGCACCTCCCTACTGAGCCTACTCATTACCACAATAACTGTGTGCTTATAAGAAGCTCCATTTTGTCTTGAGGTCTTCTGTGGTATTTTTTGTCTTCAAAAGAATGCCCTCTCTCATTTGTTTTTTGTTTTTTTTAAACAAGGGACACAAGAGGAATATCTCACTTCTACAAGTCCCTCCGCACATAAAAACAGGACAACTGCTTATTTCTGTACTGTACACTTTTGTGTCTGTTTTCAGAGGGACAGAGAAAGATTACTGAATCTAAGAGGAAAGAAAGAGACGGCAGGCACTGTGTGATCTCAAAAAAAAAAGAAAGCATTACAGTAAGACAGCTACATGAAGAGAAAATGTTCAAGTAGATGGTAGAGATAAAGAGGCACAAAAACAAAGTGACAGGCAGGCAGGCAGCTGTAGATTAAGCGCCATTGTGACCACAGATGCTCACATGCTCAAACCACAACACCTCTCTCCTGTTGTTTTGATATATCTTGAGCTACAACCACCCTGGGGCCTGGGGATGGGTGCAATTATTCACTCTGTGCCTGCGCAGTCGTAATTATTCAGAAAGAGTGAATGAATTTGGAGGTGTGAAGTCTTGGTGATAGCTGCTGTATCACGAAGCCTTCACACCTCAAAATCACCAGTTTCAGGCGGGTTCATTAAATAAAATCAACACAATGGCTCAGCAATACGGTTTGAGAAGAGAACGGAGACACCAAACAGACATTTTCACACCATTCACTTTTAGAATCATATCCACTCAATTAATATTAAGCTAGGTGACATATTTTTATCCACTTTACTCACCTGGGTTGTGAGTTCTCCTCGTACATGCGCTCCTTGCCCTCCTTAAACAAGCTGATGGTCTGCTTGGTCTTCTTGGTTAGGTTCTCCATGAAGACCCGGAAGTACTCGTTGTCCCCCAGAGTCTCCATTTTACCCTCGTAGCGAGACAAGATGGTGCGCAGGTGCTGGTAGGTGTCTGGCAGCAGGTCCAGGATGTAAGGGGGGCTGTTCTTCAGAGCCAATTTGGGGTTTTGGCACAGGCGCACCACCTGCATAAAGGGAGGATGTGAGGGGGAAGATAAGATACAGTTAGAGACAAGAAGTGGGTGCATGAACGAAGGTAGATGACAAAAAAGCAAGACAGAAGATGCGTTAGAAAGAGTGTGGCGAGAAAGAGGTTAAAGGAGAGTGAGAAGGAAAATCTGAAGAGTTGTCTAAAGTTCCACAATGCATTTTCATTCTGTACATCAGTAAGAAATTATTTATATCATATAGACAGAGTCTTGCATAATATAGCTCTTTTCTGTATTTGAGCACTTATCTTTAGTGCAGAATATTGTCAGTGAGCCCAGATAGAAGACATGCAGAATGGAAATTGCCAACAAAGTCAAAAGGCCCTTAAAAGCCGTGTCAGAGTCAAGCTTTGAGCTTTCAGAGTGTGGCAAGTCCACATATTATATGATGGAATACACCGGGTATCACCGATTTAATCCCTTATGCCACCATGAGTTATTTCACCACTGTCACACCACTTCCTCTTGTGTCTACACAAAAAGAGATGAAGGTGGAACAGGACAAAGGCATATCTGCATTCAGTGTCAGTCTCACTGTGAAGATAATTATCCCCATTTCTTATTCGTTTACCATACAGACGTCTTTTTGTAGACATGCACAGCAATGCTCGTGCCTCATTATTATGACTACCATGTCAATAATCATAAGTCACCACAGTCTGATTCTCCACTTCTTCAGCTTGTTTAGAGAAGCTGTTGATATTTACACTTCCTCATTTCCATTTGTACACCCTATACGACTTCTGCCTCAAAAAGACAATTTCTCTTTGCACAACGTTTGAGCATGGTTTCCTTGCAAATTTGAACAGCTGAAGCAACAACTGTGGTCCTGACGAGCTTCAACTACAGTGACACGTCATGAAATAAACTTTTCTAGTACAAAAGGCTAAAATACAAAAAGAGCCTGTTTTTACTGACACAAGTCAAACGGCTTTACTAACATAAATCATCGACACAACAGAGGGTGAATTTTGTAATGAGTGAGCAGGGAGATAATCTTCTATTAGATTGTTTCATAAAACATGGAAATTTAGGGAATCAACTACATCCTCAGTAATGTTCAACCTCCTCACCCATCTCACTGTACTGCTGCCGCACTGTGTCTGAGTCACTTCGTTGACCATTACAAAAGACACTGGCGGACAGCCTAGAACATTCACACTGACATTAATCTCTGCATGGACATGGTTGTGGTCATATTTACCCCTGCGTTCAGGTCTAACTTACTTGTGTGCTGCACAGAGGCACAAAACTAAAACTACTTGCATTCAAAAATGCAGGGTCTCATGTCCTGATTTGAACCTGGGCTGATGTAGAGCCGGGCTGTCAGCTTCAACCGTGGCCGAACAATTGCACGTCAACAACAGGACATGGCTCATTCTTTTGTAGACCAGGCCAAATTATTGTCTACTAATCATGAGTGAGTGTTCGAAAGAAATATGGCAGGAATAGCATTACAAGAATGTCGGTTTGAATTTCTTTGCTTCTTCTTTTTGGAAGCCATTGGTTTGTCATTATGGGAAAAGGAGGACAGCTGGACATCTTACAATTAATCAGCTTATAATCGAAGTCAGCCTGGAACTACATACATTTATCAGTTATAATCAGTAGTACAACAACTTGCTTTTTAAGGCATGAATAAATATTCCGCCGAATCCGTGCCATGGTGTATGTTTTAAGATATTAAGATGTGTTTCGATGCCAAAACAAAAACAGAGCTTTTTGTTTAACCCTTTGGTAAAACAGATTCTGCATTCGATTGTATTTATTTGATACGATTAATCAGTTCCTCTAAATTTCTTCTTGGCCAGCCATGGATTAATATCTAATTATTGGTCATTACTATCATTCAGCGCATTCTCTTCCCTTCCACATCTGAGGTATCTCACTTAAAAATGGTACATCTAATAAATCCACAGCCCAAATGAGCCATGCTTCATATATTGAGAACACATTAGGAATATTTGATCTCAGTTTGTAAATGGGCCACTGCGGTCAGACCAGTCGGTTCATCATCACTGTATCAAATGCCTCTCAAAAAGAATGAGGTTGCACTTGACCGGTAGGATATTTTAAGCAGTACTGATTTCACAAAGTACAAAATGTTATCTGAACATTTTGAACACCTGAACATGTTCAGACACCGTGTGACCTGTTAAGGTTAGCTTCCTACAGATGTGGAGTGTAAATAGACCACAGGTGAAATATTTCAGTGCAGTAACATCATGTGCATATCAACTATTTTTAATTAAAAATACAAAGTGGTTTTCAACAGACATCAAGGATCACCAGGGTGCATTAAGTGTTGATAGGTTTGTTACTACAAGATCTATATGTGTATATGATGTTTTAAGCACTAGGAAATGCAGCTAGCACAATAGTTTTTATTAAGATTAGTCATGAAGATTATCTATATTCAGCATTAGACCGACCAGATAAATGCCCTGATGATTTCATCTATTTAAATAATTTCAATTTCCAAACTGAGACGCAACTGGCGAAGAAAGAAGTTCTTCAATCAACTTCTGCAGAATGGTATGTAGCACACTATAAGAATAGTTATTCTACAGTTTTTGGATGCTGTGTGTATTTTGGATAATTTGCTTGTGGTTGGTATCTGGACAAGAGCCAATTTTTCATTTGACTACATGGGCAACTGAACTGAAAGCTAATATGCCTTCAGTATCATTACCAACACTGTGCCCTCATTCCTTAACCCTTCTCGACACAGGTCATGTCTGAGACCAGATAAGACAAGGTTACACCACTAATGTTATCATCTACCATGCTAACACATGTACCCGAAAACTCAGCCAAACACATGTGCATGCATGCACACGTACAAGGCCACAACATCTGACTGACGTCAACGTCAATCAAGGCTACTGTCTTGAAGTAAAATGTTGACTGCCTCCAAGCTAAACTGCATTCCACTCAGCTGTTTCTCTCTGTCTCAGTCTCTCCTGGCTGATTCTACACCTGGCACAGACCTGGTAGTTTTTGTATATCAATTTCACGCAGTTTAAACTTTAACCAGCTTGAAGGAAAGTTGGCCGTGGTTGAATTTTTGTTCTGCAGAGCTCAGAGACCCGTTCCTGGAAAACATATTTTGCCCCCGGTCAAGCAAATCCAAGCAAAAGGACTATTTGTTAATTCCCTGAAAGTTTTCAATTTCACAATATGGATAATGATTTTGCAAGAAAGTCTGATGACAAACTATGTTGTGCAACTGAATTATATATTTATCTTCCCGCAACTTCATAACTGTTTGAGACCATCAAAGTTGTATTTGGTGTGTACTCTCAAAAAAAGCCCAACTCAGTGGACACATCAGTATCGTCTTACTACACAGAAATAAATGTGCTACACAAAAGGGCAAAATATCCTTTTTGTCTACAACACACTGAAAAACACAAAATTAAATGGAAACTTTAACTAGCTGCTAGAAGCAATAGTGACAGAATAAACTATATTGCACATACAACCATACACCTCCATATTTACATGAAAACAATGTGACATTAAGACTATTGGTGAGATTAATAAAATGTTAATATGAACGGTCAGACAAGCTCAGAAATGTCTGTCACTAGCCTGTACTACAGAACAGAATTGATATCATGATACCCGTATCATCTTTGAGTAGCATATGACCTGAAACTCACTGGTGGTTAACTGCCAAAGTGTGTGATTAAATAAGCAAACTAATCATTGCTAGTATGGCTGGTGGATTGGATGATTTTCCACGTATAACTTCAGGTAATGAATCGCTAATTTTCCTGACGCACGTAGCATTGCAGCAGCAGAGACAGTAATGCAACACCTAACGCTTTAAACTTTCATTTTAAGTTTAAACTTGATGCAGGTAGCTACACCAAGAACACACCTTCAGAAAAGTAGCGCTCAACTCAAAAGCTTAAACACAAGGATTTGATAATAATGGTGTTTTATGGTGTACACTTTAAGAACAGGTAATGTGGGCATCTCTGAAGAGGGAAATTAGCCTCAAGCTTTTGATAAAATTTAACTTGGTCCTACGCAGGAGGTATTTTCAGAGAAACTGAAATGTTTCTGCAGGTGTTGGTCTATCGTATCTGTTGGGCTGTGGTTTTCCCTTTGACAGCGCTGACCGTATATTTCCGCTGCTATTTTAAACAATCTGGTGGAGTAAAAATACTTCAGGTCTTATAGCCTTTTCAAAAGGTAAGATGCTCTTTCCTTCACCTTGCTGGTGCAGCCCCTCAACTGTTGATGAATGATCAGATGAACAGATGAATATGGTAAATTATTCTCACACTGTAAACTGCAAAAGCTAACTGGCCTGGTTTTAGTGGTCAGCTGTCCAGTCATCTTGTATGGTTTGCACTTCAGAATGTTCAGAAAGACGCACAAAAAAATCTAGAAGAGTGTTGAACATTCACTGAGAACAAAAACTAAATGAAAGAGTGACATTGCAGTGTTGCTTCTGTTTCCTTATTTGAGGTAGCAACAGTACCCTCTCAAATGTGGAGAACAGTCCAGCCAGACAATCTACCACAGATGTTAATGGAGCAAAATCAACTGGAATGTGTTTTTTTAATAATAGCTTTGTAAAAGGACTAGGTCTCTTAACATCAGAGCTCTAAACTAAAGCCTCAAAGAGGAAGAGGAGACACAAAAGAGTGTCTTGTCTTCCTATTCACTCTAATGTTGCTATGTGAATCTCACAGGAAACTGGGGGTCAAACTGCTACAGACTTTTCCGAGAAGTGAAGCTGTGAAATGAGTCTCCCCTGTGAAAGAGCATAATTGGCCTAGTTAAATGCTTTGTTACAGTTTCCAAGGGCTGACAGACAGTTGACTGAAGACATTTCAGAAACAATGTACAGGGGAAACTGTTACTGTGCTAGCAGCCCCTGTAATTTCAGTAAACTGCCATAACTTAAATTCAATTCCTGTTTGGCATGTCTTTAGGCCCACTCTGCCTTCTTTGTTAATGCTAATGTTTACGATACACCTTAGTATGTAAACGTGGTAATATAAACTACGTGTATCATGGTATGACAACTAGTTAACGTTATTCAGAGAGTGGCACAACACTAACAACAGATGTGTTAGAGAAACCCTTGCTGTGTCCGTGGACTAACATTAATGTAAGGCTGCTTTAAAAGTCTGTTTTTTAAAGTGGTGCGAGGGAGCCTGGCACATATAGGTACAAAACATTACAGTTTAGTTTATCAAATTAGCTAACGTTAGCTAACCATGTCTTCTCCCAGCTGACTAGCTAACTTAGCGTTAGCGACGCTAGACCTGCAGCAGGCGAAGATTAGCTAGCTTATCGCTAGTTAGCTGCGGTTAGCTAGCAGTCGCCCTAGGCATTCAACGCGCTAGCTAACGTTAACGGCTAGTTAACGTTGATCATTAACTCACGAACCTTGTCCATCAGTTTCCAGCATTTCTCCACCGTCTTTTTGTCCACGGCCCCGGGCTGGTGATGGGAGTGGAGGTGGTGATGGTGTGGCTGGAAGGCATCCTTCATCATTCCGATGAGCCCCCCGCCTTTCTTCAGGTTCCCTGCCATGTTTGGGCTCGGCTAGGGTCGGCCAGAGCGGCAGACAGACGAGGCAGGGCAGGGGTCAGGGGGACCGAACCGCCGCCTGGAGTTAGCTGGACCGGGAGATGGTGATCCGCACCCCCCGGCGAGGACAGCGCCCGAGTGGCGAATCCGAGCCAGGGTCCGACTGGGGGTAGAGGGAGGGAGGGATGACTATCGGATAAAGGCTCCCATCAGTAAACCTAACATCTGTTTGTCAGATAAATGTCCCAGTTACGGCTAAAACAAGTCCCTCAGTCACTCACACCCTGTGCAAGCCGCTCTGTGCTGCAGCTAGCTGCGCTGCTCTCTGTCTCTCTCTGCAGGGACCCAAGCAAGCTAATTAGCAGAGCACCAGACCTGTCCCTGCTCGCCCTCAGCTGGAGGACAATGGCACCGTTTCTCTGCCCAGAAGCCTTGCGGACTGGAGTGCGTCCTCTCCTCTTGACAACCCCCGATGTCGTTCTCCTTTTTTTGGCAGCAGCAGCAGCAGCAGCAGCAGCTCTTTTCGCCTGAGCCGTGTCTTGACGGGAAGTTCAGTGTCTGTGTGACAGTGTCAGCCCTCCTCTGCGGGCTGGGAGGCTGACGACGGAGCGCACTCAGCGATGACTGAGGAGAGGAATTTGCACTTACAAGTGCGAAAGCTTCACGGACATACGCGATAATATGGGTGAATAAATAATTGTGGGAATTAAACATTGCTCATTATTTTTCGCCCCCCCCCCCGTGACGTGTATGTGCGGCCCTTTCCTTTCCTGTACGTCCCCTTCCGTTCACCCCCCCCCCCCAAAACCTTAACTCCACGCCTTCCCTGTGCGCGTTCACGAGCCATGAATGTAGTCGGGTGCGCGCCTCTGTCTGTACAGCATTCATAAAACGTTGAAGGGATGCTGAATGCAGCCTTGAATTCTCGCAGCGCTGGCCTTGGTCACCCATGACAACAAAGGACGCTTTGACATGTCTCAATAAAAGAAAGGATCCAATTACATGGCCTGTGTGCATGAGCTAAAAAGGCAACGGTGCCCCAGTCAAGTTGTGATTGGCTTTTATTAAAGTCAATCAACTATCAATCAAGCTGGACAGTTGGTGGCCATGGCAACTCACTCAGCAACCAGTGCCCAGCAACAAAAGGCTCATCCCTGTATGTAGTGAGTGTATGCCCAGTGAGTGTTTAGGTCTGAGCAGGCGGCCTCACTGCAAGCAAACATGCCTCCAAAGAAAAAAACAAAAAAGACCACAAAGAAGAATCCAGAAAAAAGTAACTTTGTGTATGAGATGATTATCCTTTGCTTTTCTTTTGTGATGCTGAATTATCCATATTCTTGTCTTGTTGCAGGTGAAAATGACTTGGAAGTGAAGTATAAGCGCAGTATTCTGGATATAGCCGTCCTACAGGATCACATCGGTGAGCAGCAAATTTAAGTTGCTATATGTAATGTAGGCTGTGTTTAGGCCAAACTACCAATATATTTGTCACAGATTAATTAAAGTACTAACTGTACTACATCCAGGGGCAATAAATAACACTTCTATTAAAAGTTTCAGCAGCACAAATCTATACTCTATTAGGTCTTACATTGTGCCCTGCTAATGTCTGATACCATGTTTTAGGGCTGCGACAAATTATTATTTCCATTACTGATTAATTAGTTGATTCTTTTTTCAGTTAATTGATGAATTACTTAGTCTATTCAATGTCAGAAAATGGTGGAAAAGGCCCATTACAATTTCTCAGAGCCCAGTCCAAAACCCAAAATTGAATTTGATACTTTTGGCCTTTTTGCTTGTTATACTACTCTAAGTAACTAAGTACATTTAGTCAAGTACTGTACTGAAGTACAATTTTGAGGTTCTTTCATTTTACTAGAGTAGATCAATTTTATGCAGTTTTATACTTCTAATCCAATACATTTCAAAGGGAAATATTAGATATTTACTCCACTTCATTAATCTGACCACTGGAGTTACGAACATGTGATTTATAAAATACGACACTGTGCTATAGATCCGCTATCCAGCAGTATATAAAGCAGTTAAAATGAGCTCCACCTCCACCAACTGTAACAGTAAAGTGTTGTTTACATGTTAAAGCATCAGTAATAATATTCCAATAATATATATAATATAACTCTCTTAAAGGAATCATTCTGCTCAAGAAGTACTTTTACTTTAATACGTTAAGTACATTCTGTTGTTAATACTTGTGCACTTTCACTTGAGTGAAATCTTGAATGCAGGACTTTTACTTGTAACAGAGTATTTTTATGGAACGGTATTAAACAGTTAAAATCAGCTCCACCTTGCCCAGCTACTCACACATGTATTGATTCAGTGATAATAATCCAGTAATGCAGAAAGCGGCCATGTTTCTTCATGTTTACTTTGAATGGAGTATTTTACATTGTTGTAGTTTCACTTTTACTGAAGAACACTTCAGATCCTACTTCAGCTAGACTTGCACCATCTGTACCACCTACAGCAGGAAATTACAGCTTACATGCATTACAAGCATAATTGGATACTTGAGCATGTTTTACTAATAAGGCTTTAGTTTACCTTATTAAAATATTGACAACAGAACTGTAATTGGAGGGATATTGCCATCTCATTCTACCTCTGGTCTGTACATTCATGCATGTGTTTGTGTGATTACTGCAGCTTTACAGTGTGAGTCTGTAATAAGGGTCCAGTCTGATAGAGCTGACCTGAGGAGACGCATGAGAGACATGGAGCAGAAGCTGCAGCACGAGAGACAAGACCACAGGGACGTCAACGCTGGTACGGTACAGACGGGGCATGAATCAACAATTAGTCTCTCTTTTAATAGCCTGAGATAAAGCGCGGGTCCCTTTGGGAGTGAGGACAAGGGGCGTGTTTGCCAAGGTTAGGGTAATTTTTGAGGAACAAAAACTCTAATTAGCTGGGTGCCTAAGCTGATTGCTGCATTAGACTTTCAAAGTGAATCAGCAATGAAGGCTAAGTCTGACATTGTTGACACAAATGTCATTCTAGACCTCAGTCGCCAGTACAAAACCATGCAGCACGAGGTGACCAACAAGTTAAAGAGGCTGGAGAAGGAGGTCAGCCAGCTGACGGGAGAACTTGGTATGAACACATCTAATTTTAACGTCTATACTTAAATGAATAAAGACATAGGAGTGCCTGCTAGTTCACAAATTAAAAGTGACAGCATGCCAGTATGCATTTGTCTGTCTAGTCCTGTGTCAGGAGGAACTGAGGAAGGAGAAAAGAGAGCGTGAGCAGGTGGAACAGGAGAAGGACGCCACCATAGCTGACCTCCAACACAAGCTGGACAACATGGAAACAGACTATGAGAAGATCCTGCATGTGAGTTGCAACATTAAAGCTGATACAAATTGATTTAAATAAAGCGCAGAAGAGGGAGCCACTAACAGGCCTCTGTTGGCTGTGGAGTCTGTGGAGCTGTCCCTGTTAAAAGGCAGCATTGTCCCATTTCTCATCCACTTTTCTATAGTGTCTTACTGTGGTTTGGTGTTTCCCCTTGTCTGTGCAGTAAGATCAGCCTTGTGTGAAATCTTTGTGTTTGCTCAGCAGAAATGATGGGCAGGGAGTAGCACTTCTCCATAGAGGTCAGGACTGTGTCTGGGTGTGTGTGTGGCGCTCTGCGGACATATCTGAATGGCAGGTCAGGTGGGGTGAGGTTTCTCTTCAGTGACAGTGTCAGGCTTGTGTCTGCTCTGTAGCACCATGCTGAGCAGATGACTTGGTCTAAAATGGAGGACCAATTACACAATGGGACTTAAAGATGTTAAGTTAAAGCCACTATGTGTAGAATTGTTTCTGATTGTATCGACTTTCAAATTATTGTGAAGGCAAGACCTTTAGTTTGTAGACTAATGGGACAATCCTGATGAAAGTGTGTTGCTGTCTAAGTATTTTTTGACACCACGACCAATCCTACATACAGGGTCTTTAAGGGCACAGCAGGGGGTAATCAGGTTTTGCTCTTAAGCTCCTTTAGAAGGCAAAGCTCGTGTCAAACAGAAAAATAACTACGTATTGTAACTGTCATAACAAACACTGGTGAAGCGCTGTAATCAGCTTTCCTGCTGCTCCACTACTCACACGAAGGGGAATCTTTTGTATTGTTTTACAACCTGGGTCTCAGTGTCATCGTAGTTTAACATAACATTGCACTCACCACCATCACTTTACAGATGACAGACAACACTCTGCTGGAAAAAGCTTTACAGACAGTTAACAAACAGTTCAGCCTTCACTCAGCTGTCAAAAGCAGATATTTGGACACCTAAGCAAAGGTGAACATTAAAAGTTAGTGCTCCGCAATATTGTTAGGACTTTCTGGCGTTACAGTGCCGCAGGACATCAATCAATCTGCAGGTTGATCTGGATGTACAGCTCTGTTTTGTTTATCCGGCCAGCACAACTGAGCTCAAAATGAAGCACAGGAAGGTCTTTTGTTGTTGGTTTCAGGATCATATTTCTGTGGTCCTACTGGACTCAGTTTCAAGTGGTGCGCACAAGTGCTCAAGTTTACACTATACACTATAATGATGAACAATGTTATGCTAACCTGTAGGTACAGTATATTAATTCCAACCAGGACAGTAAGACTTTTCCATTAAGACGTAATGGATGAGGAATGGGGCCAGTATTGACCTTTTATAGGTACACAGAGAGGCAATGCACATTTTCAGTATGCAGATCTTCGAAGACAAGTGGTCCAGCCTGAAGCCCTGTTAGAGGGATTTTAATATGTAATTATCATTATTTCTCTCTCTCCCAGTATGACACAGAATCTAATTATGCCTCTTCTCCATCAGCTCGCTCCTGAAACTCATCAGAGTCAAAGGTGGTTAAAGGGGGGTATTTCAGGTTATACAAGTGGGTGATTTAAAGGGAAAATTTTAGCTTGCATCTCTCATTTTCACTGATGTTTATCCGCAGGAGACTCTAGACAGCCTGACTTCCCAGCTGTCTGTGACTCGACAGGGATGGGAGGACAAGAGCACAAGCCTTCATCAAAATTACAAGGAACTGCTCTCTGAATTTGGCCTGAAAGCACTGGACATCTAAGAGACAGGCTCCTGACAAATGAAAGCAGCTGCTCCTCTCAGCGAGACACATTTGTTTAATGTTGAATCTTCAACTTGCTTCTGTTTGATCAGACTGCTGCGTCTGTGTTTGGTTCAAATGAAAGTGACGTCCGCGACAGCATCAATTTGCAACTCGCAGTTTAGTATGCCTAACACACGGATTGATGTTGCTATTATATAATATTTTACCATCCGAGTACAAAAGTGTTATCTATGCAAGTATTCAGTAGTTCAGCATGCAGCGTCTGTAATGTTGTGTAATGCCCACTAGATGTAGCAAATGACTGTTTATGGTCGGGGGAGATGGTGACCAGAATATCTTAGACACCCAGACATTTCTATGTATTATGTATTATAATATGTATTCTGTGTTTTATATGAATAAATACATGGTCTACTTTGTTCTTTTTTGAGACAAGTCAAATGAAAGTTTGTGAGGACTACACTACCATGGTATGAAATGAATGATACTGGGTGTTAGTATACTGTACTGTGCATAATCAACAGTAAAGATGATCATGATCTTACAACAGGTAGGCCTGTTAGCAAAGACTGCAATGTAGAGGCTGTGTTTTATGCTGAGTCAGTGGACCGGAGGGCAAATATGGTAACGGGCAAGAGAGCGTAAGGTGAAACTGGCCAGATGAACCACAGACACATAAGAGATTACATTACCACCACTGCTGAACTGTAATATTGTGCTACTACTCTGCAGTGTTTTTATTCTACCCACAACTATGACAAAACAGAAAATATATAAAAAGTCAACAAAAAGTAATGTTCAATATGAAATAGACTAACAACAGACAATAACAAGAGAAAGGCAAAATAACAGTTAATGATGCAGGAAATATGATTTAGCTGCCCAGCATCGATAAAACCCGACTTCCCCTGCAGGGAGCCAGATAAACAGATTTTACTTCCAAGGCTGTCATTTGTGCATCTTTTTCATGGCCCAGTGCAATGTTTTTAGCCTCTCATCTGTGAGGTAATGAATCATTTACTCGGGGATTAAGATAATTCTGTGCTCTAACGACCAATTAACACAGGAGCTCAAGAGGCCTTTATCTGAAAACCAATATTTTTTCCTCAAACCACAAGGAGTTGTTGCCTTCAGAGGGTATGTGTTTCTGTTTGTTTAGGGTTTAATAGGGGCGACTGCTGTCATCCCAGTGCACAATATGAGATCAGCACAGTGCACCTGTTAATGGGGGAAAAATAATTGCGTATTTGCAGTGTGCCTTATTGTAATATTCCCCCTTGGAAATGTAACTATAAAAATACCATATAAAAGAAGTACTCAGAAAGTAAAAGTAACAATACAGCAATGTAAAAATACTCCTTTACAAGTTAAAGTTAAAGATTAACTAAAAGTACAGAGGTATTATCAGCCAAATGTATACAAATCTGAGGGGTTGTGAGATGATTAGGGAGAGAAAAGACAGGAACTACAGCCACTGTCATTATTTTTTCTCTAATCTTTACTTTTTGTGAAATATTGGACAATCTTACCTGTTTGGGGCTCCAACTGTTGTCTAAATGAACCCATCTGGTGGGTTTAGAGGAGAAATGTCACTTAGGTGGCGTTACGAACAACTAAATACTGCTTTTTTTGTAACGGGTAACAAGCCAAAAGGAACCACTGGTCATATGTTTTTATGTAAAATATGAATCTTAAAAGTGACTAGTACCTGTATAGCTGTCAAATAAATGTAATGTTGTAAAATGCCCAGTATTTCCCTTTGAAATGCAGTGCAGTAGAAGTATAAAGTAGCATGAAATGGTACTTAAACACAATACTTGAATACCTAGTAAGTATATAATTGAGGTATACCTACACTTTTTCTACAGGTTTTGTCCATGCTGCACATGATTAATGAACTGATTCTAATTTGAGCCCTGCTAACGTTTGTCTGCTGTCATCAATGCATTTGCTCAGATAAATGACGCTCTGTGAAAGAGCGGAGTCATTATGGGAAGTGACTGATGTGTACTTCAATCCACCTTTCATCCAAGGTCAACAAAGACTTTTCAACACATTTCATTCAACACAACCGAGTTTTGTGAGTTGTATCTGTAACAAAACTGAAGAAGTTTTGTTGTGCGGTACTCAACTGACCGGTTTCCACAACAAAAGCTGCCTGCGGTCATGTTTCATGTTTCTGATGAATACCTGACAACGACTGCTGGCTGCTGTACTTCCGCTGGAATGTGACTTGGCTGTCTACTGTTCAGCTTTTGGGTAATGATGCAACAAGGTGGCCTCCAGCTGATCAATCTGGATGCCTGCACTGATTTCCCGTGGAGGCAAGAGAAATCACATACAAATACACCCACACCCACACCCACACACACACACAACTAGGTAATCAATGCTCCCCCATCTGTGAGCCACCGATGACGGCAGGAATGAATAGTGAGTGAACAAAACACAAAGTAAATGAAGCTCCATTTTATTTCTCTGAAAGACAAACAATGCCAAGAGATGTTTTGGTCAATATGTTCAACAACAACTGTCAGTGAACAAAAGGCTGTATAACAGCCTTGACAGGCATCTCACCTTGGAGAATTCTTGCACTCTGAATACCTTTTCTTTGAACACACAACGACAACAACAACAGCAAGCCTTTTGCAATCAATTGCCAGCAAATCAATAGGAAAGCTCTCACTTAAAAAATGTGCCCCAGTCTCTCTGTGAATTGGGTGGTCTCCACTTATAGTCTGTTATGCCTTTCAATAGGTATCTTCGGATCCAGTGCTCATTAGTGGCTGTTATGGGCGGATGTATGCATGCATGCTGTTAACCTTGGGAAATCTGCTGTCAGAGAAGAGAAAGCAATTGTTTAAAAAAGGATGCAAACTTGGCAGTAGAAATGGGAAGAATAGATTTTACTGAATGCAGAGTTATAGACCCACAGTATTCTAAACACCTCTAAATACCTCAGGTTTCATGTTTTGGTTTCTGGACACAGAGCTAGTGAGGCTTAGAAAATCTGAATTTTATGTGAGCGAAATGCCAAAAAAAAGCACACATTTATTTTCAAGGAATGGGCTGATAAGGAAGTCACTCTTCAAGTATATGGGATGTGAGCTGTTAGCGAGGCAAAATGCATCAGATTCAGTGCACTATAACTCCCAAATCCTTGCAGAATAATAATCAACTACAGGGAAATTGATATTTCTATGTGGTACAACTGGGTAAACTTGAGGAGTGAAGTGGATTTCCTAACATTTCTGCAGGCACTCATTGCTCATCATGGGCTCCATAAATCCAAACAGCAGCTAGGCAGTGGTGGGTAGAGATGCGCTGAATTTATGGACCTGGAGCACCAGAGGCAGAAGGAGAAGCATGAGCGCGATGAAATAAACTTGACACAGCAGTGACATACAGGTGGCGGTGAGAGTGTGTGTGTCACTCTTGTAAGAGTTATGTGTGTGTGACATGCAGGTTGGTGATGTACTGAAAAAACTTGTCATCTCTAAAGCTGCGGTGGGAAGATTGTGAGACAGGCACTCAAGAGAGGAGAGAGAGAGAGGCAGTCTGAATTAAACAGTAAATCAGATGCAGGGTGTTGCGTGGCGTTCACTCACTATCCTGAGAGAGAAATATCCACTGAAAATCACAGTGATAGATGGACTACGGGTGAGTGGATGCGTATATAGCACACGAGTGAGTTGTTAAACTCATTAGCCTCCGTTAAGACTTCCCACCCACACACATTCTCAGCTGTTCCACTGATTCACACGTGTGCAGACGTTAATTCAGTTATGGGAGGGAAGCGAGAGGTAGATGCATCGGCTCCTTCTGGTTCACTCAACAATCATCATGTTTACTCAGCTAGAAACCCAAACATCCTCGTACTGCTTCTCTGCATGCGGATATGTCACAGCAGAAACAGGTGCACTGTCTGAATATTTCTCCCGGTTGAATAATAAAACTTGGAAAAACAAAAGTGCACTCAGATGCTATTTAGCATGACAGATCTAAACAGCTCAGAAGGTCAAATACATCAGAGTCAAGAAGAGACAAAACCAGAACCCCGCAGAATGGAGGTTGTTTTAAGAAATGTATTTATAATGGAATAAAAATGTCAACATAAGAAAATAAAGCATATAAAATATAGCAGCCAAACCCTGCCATCTCTCTCAGTGGTCTCCCAGCGAAGGTCGCCCAGTGTTTCAGTGGGATTTGTTTTAATTCTTACGCCACTGCTCCTCGTGCCTTCAAGGTAATTGGCAATCTCATTCCAACTACGCTTGATTTAGCACCCCTGTAAATGTTTTTAGTGCTTAAGAAGTTAGCATCGGGTGCAGCGAGAGCCTTCTTACTCTCATGAGTTTCTTAGTGACATTCGGCAAATGGATAGAAACTTCTTTTATAAAACTGGTAATGAAATGTGGGTCTTTTTTCTTCTTCGCTGTTTGCTTTAACAAGTTATTATATAAAGAAATATAGAAAGTTAACATTAATTATAGGTGAAGAGTTTTTATCTAACCATTATACTCACAATCTGTGTGTGTGTGTCCATATGTGTGTCTAAATGGCATAATGTGTCCATATAAACATTACACACATGTATGTCTGTAACGCTCTATTCTATTAATATGACCAACTTCAAATGACTGGTGAAAACACTTTGGACCATTACTGGGGAACCCTGTTGATCATGCTGTATTTACACACTGTCTGTGGGACAATAATAGTTAATTACTTGAGGATTAGGTGCATTGGCACTGTTGGCGCTTGAGCAGATGATATGATGCCTCTGCGATTCCCATTCATTTCTATGGGGTGCCGAATCAAGCAGATGCAACGCTGATGTGCTGTTGTGGGAGTTCAGACACACTGCAGACCTGAGTCGAAATGCCATCTGAAGCCCTGAAACACTTTTCAGCCACTGATTGAACTGACATTGAAAAAGTGGGGGGGGGAAGCCCCCTCAAATAGAAATTCCACTCATTTGTGATTCCAGTCACACAAATGTTCAGAACCATCAATTCACTGAAAACTCTGTATTAGTACAATTGTGCTAATACTGCAGTTCACTCCAGGTCTGTCAGTGGTCGATCCGCCACAGCATCACATGTTCACCAGCTTCTGAAACAGCTTACCAATCATGGCCATTAATGCAATAAAAATATAGAGGCAGTTTGGGTGAACTCATATCTGGGAGCTGTTACTGTGTAGATGAACAGGGTGACCACTCACATGTGTGTGTCTCAGATCCACACTACGTGTTCTTATCATGATTCTACGTGAACATAAACACATTCAAACATGGTGAATGGACTCAAAAAAGGAAAGTAATTATGATTAAAAAAGTATTTTGTCTTTCATATTTGGAAAATCTTCATTTATGAGGACTTGACGATGCGGAGGGGAAGCTGAAACTGAGATAACTACTTTATGTTTTTTCTTTTAAGGGGTTTTACTCTTAAAGTGACAACCTACTGTCTCAGTTCTCGTTTGTTTTCCCTTATTATTGTTATTGTTACTAGTTTCTTCTTCCTTTTGTCTTTTGAAGGAACTTTGTATGATTAGATTCTGAGTGTTGCTGGGTCATTCAGGAACTTGGCAAGATTTATGTTGGCCTCCTTATGTGTGAAAGAGAGAGCCTTGTTTTGTATGTGGGTGGAGGGTGGGGGCGGGTTTGGATTGGAATGGAGGTTTTGATCTGTACTGTGATCTATTTTGATTTTGTGACGTGAAGAATGAGGTGTCACCTACTGACAATAAAAAACAAAAAACAAAAAAAACAACCCACATCCCCAAAACATGGTAAATGACACCTCATTCACTCCTTTTCCCGGTTGCTACTTTAAAAGAGCATATACAGAGAGTTTCTAACCATGACAACCTGCAGGTGAAACATGACGGAGATAGAAAGTGAACGTGGCTAATAAAAGTACAAGAGAGATACTGCAGCGGTACCTTGAAGCTGTGTTGAGTTGGTGGCCTAGTTTTTAGGGATGATGATTGACAGAATCTGATGGGCAGATTTAAAAATGATGGACACATCAGAGATAAGCAAGAAGTGGTGAAGACAGGTGGATGACCGCTGATTCCCACTGTGCAACAGTCTGGCTATCATACAGTAACACCTTCAAACCGGTCGGTTCAGTCATGTGTGTCACAGTAGAGTACGCAGAAAGTAACCTAAGAATCCTAAGAATCCTGTTGCTGGTGGTTTGTTCTCATTGTTTCACGTCTGGAGGTATGGTTGTCAACTAAAACTGAATTGATACATTTCAAAAAGTGACTGAAAATTAGAATAATTGAATCATTTTGGTTTGACTTCAATCAATTTGATATTACAGTTGACTGAATCATCTTTCAGTTATCTTCTTTATCAGTTTGCAATGAAAATCAGGCTCTCAAAGACCCGATTAATATATTCTAAGTTTGGTTTGGGTTTTTGCAAAAAAGTATGAAAATGTCAGAGAGTGTCTGGGCTGATCTGAACTGAAATACTCATCAAAAGCAGTGTGTAAAACATCACATTCAATAAAAGTTTAACTGCCTTGACATTTAAAAGAACTCAACTCAACTGCTGATATAAAACCCCTCTTATCATGTTTTTGGTTGGTTCTGATATATGCCGGGTTTCTTGTCCTCATGAAACGAAGAAATGGAAGAAAATGACCTCTTAATCTCTAACTGAGAGTGTATACTGTGCAGGAGACGGTGTAAATATTTTAAAGTGAGCGATCATAAAGAGGACAGGTGATGAGACAATAAATCTGTCATGGTGTCAAAGATGGAGGACAGATGGAGGAGAAAGTCCCGTCAACACACAGAGGAAGAAGGAAATAAACGGATGTCTTGGTGTATGTGTGTTTGTGTGTGTGGCCATCATGTTTTTAAGTAGGTATTCAAAACAGGAAATCATTCTTTCAGCTACTCAGCCACCACTTTCAGCAATTAATCGTTCAATGAGCACCTGCCAACACCTCTGGACATGCATCGCTGTCTTTCAGAGATACCAACAGTTAAAACATTTTTTAATAGAATATCACTACTATAAAAGAAGTCTGTGTGTCTGCGTGTCTCTGTTTGTTTTCTAGGTTCAGTCGAGTCTGTTGTCTTCTCAAGGCTGTGGTGCTTTCTTCAGCCACAAGATAATACTTATGGTTTTTGGCACTTTCAAAATAAAAGGATTTGAAGGATGACCTTGCATTAGTCTGTTCATCTTCGCAGCTCTTCAGAGGCAATATACGTTCATACAGTAAATTGTCAGATAAAAAAAAGGAACTTGTTTAAAGTTTTTTTTGTTTTTAAGAATAGAATAACAATATTCAGTACTGATAATCCAACAGAGGACAGAAATAATTTAAAAAGGAAAGAAAAAGAAACAGCACAATGATAAATGACTGAAAATACTGCATAGTACAAATGCCCCGTAGCTGTTTTTGTCCGTCCTGTTTCACACGGTACAAAGGGCCAACAGGGACAGACCACAACGAGACAGACTCATCAGTTTCTCCTATGACCAAGGAAAAAATTCACCCAAGGAGATTCAAAAACTGCCTACTGGCTGTTGCCTCTAGGGCAAAACAAAGTTCACAGCATTGTCCTGCCCTTTAAGATCAAACTCCGAATGGCTGGTTCAAAATACCACGTGATCTTTGATCCCTGGAAGGTGGAGAGGTGGCTGCTGGGAAAGTCAGTCCTGTTGGAATCGGCGGACGTTATTCAGGTTCACTGCTATTTGTGGTCTTGTCCCACTCTATGCTCTCCTCACTGTGCGTGGGAGATGGGAGGGCCCCAGTGGCCCCTGCAGGACGCATCCTCAGTCCCTGGAAACGCCGGCACTCGGGGCAAATGCGGATGTGGCTACACCCTCTCGCAACCAGGGCAGCCTCCTGTGCCAGTCTGTGGGAGAGGGGTTCGGGCAGCCCGGTGCCCCCGCACAGCTTGCCGTTGCTGAGGCTAACGGCGGCAGCTCGCGCCCGACGCTCCTCCAGGGGTAAAGGCCGTGGCCGCATTATTGAAGCCGTCCGCCGGCGCCTCACCTGCAGGCTGTCGCGACACAGGACGATCCCCTGGAGCTCCCGCAGCATCTCCTCACACACTGACTGCTGCAAGCACACACACAGGGAGAAAAAGATAGGGGAGAGGGGGATAAGAGAGGGAGAGAGAGGGAGAGAGGCCAGACAACTCACTGACTGACTGACTTGATCAGGACAGACTGACGGACATCACAGACACATAACACATACATTTCATGGTTATCGTTATAGTCAGTGTATAGGTGGCTGGTATAGCTTTAAAAACACATATAGTACATATGAAATGTTAAACTTACTTTTTAGACAAATACAGACACGTAACACACATTTTATCTCCTGGACTGATGATCGAGTGATCCACTGGGAATCGACAGTATGTAAACTCAAACAATGACAGACATGATACTGCAGCTCAAGTGCAAGACAGGAGAGGCTTCTTATCAATCCACACATGCTGCACATGAGCACAGTAACAACAGATGCACACAGGTATAAACCCACACACACACACACACACACACACACAGTTTACGAGTTAGAGTGAAACATCGATCTGTGCTGCTCAAAAAGAAGAAATCACATGAGGTGGTTTTTGACTTTCACATTCTGAATGTTTATTGAATTAAAATCACAGTGCGGAGTCCATTTGAAAAGACAATTGTCAAGTACCTTTTAAAGGAATCACATCAGAAATAATTATATCACTGCGTGCACATCTTTCTCTGATGTATTGCTCGACCATTTTGTCATTGTTCATGGCGTCCCTGCCAAGAATAGCGCAGCAGAGCTCCTTCGCTAACAGAACAGACAATTTAAACTGGTCTTTGTCTTGATGAAAAAGCCTCTCCAAACAGCAGGACGTTCACAAGACTGGACACACTCCTCATATTGCTTTCTAGTCCTCACTCCAGACGAAGCTACATTAAAATTTACATGATTATAAATATATTATTTTGATGGATATATATTACGTTTTGGGGATTATAATAATCACACGCTATCTGTGCAAACCACTTTAAACTTTTCACAATGAAAAATACTTATAGTTGCTTTTTTCTCTATGTAAGGTAGAAATCTGTCATTTAAAAAACGATCCTCCCTTCTTCTTCTATCCACATCTGGTTGTACTGACAACAACATATATTAAAGCAAAGTTCTGGTTGACGGCCACAACTAGTCCATTATTGTCCGTCATTCACCAAATGGAATGAATGACTTCTTTCTGGTCTCTCACAATTGGATTTTGAGTGAAGATGTGCACACAATGCCAGGCGTCTTAAGTAATAAGATGGTTGGATTAAGGCTAAGATAAAACAGCCACAGTTATCTTGAGTAAACTCTCAATGGCAGCACCTTGTAAGCATGTATTCACCACCAATAAGCTCCAATTACATTCAATATTCTATGTTATGTACGATATTCTATGTAATATATATATATATATGTATGAATCTTCTATTGCTATAAATAGAAAATAATACATATATGCATGTACTCTGAGTGAGGTATAAGTGAGGTATATCTTTGGTTTTGTGCTGCTTATGTCTCATAGGCTGGATGAAGGGAGGCTGGGTGTCAAGTGGAACCCAGAGGAAGAAGAAGAACGCCTGCTACACTTCCTGTCAAAGTTGGAAGCTGGAAAGCCTAGCAGCTCCGCGGGGGGGAGGGTACCAGGGAGGGGAGAGGGAGACAAAGCAGATGCAGGTTAGATAGCCCTCTCTCACCTCATTTCCTGGCGTCTGCCTTAACATCCAGACAAACTCCAGCACTGCCATGAAGATAGCCACCAGCAGGCCACACACCAGCACCACGAAGATGCCGCCAATGTTCTCCATGCCCAGACCTGGAGACGACAGGATGCGGTGGGAGAAGTGAGAGTGAGACGGAGAGAGATAATGAGGGATTTGTAGAAGGAGAAAAAGGAAAAACAAAAACAGAGATGGACAAAGTGTTGTTCCAAACACACAGCCTGACCAGCTTGAATTAGAGCTGAAGAACAAGCAGATGAGGATTAACCGGAGACAAACCTTTGGCACGGTGGTCCTCCTCCTTTGGACACTTGCCACCATCCCACCACTTCCTCTTGAGGATCTCCAGACGATTGTCCTCCTGCATTTTGAGGATGGCCAGGTCGAACTCATCACGGTACACCGACCCTGCAGGGAAGAGAGGGGCAAAACTCACAACTGCACACGGCAAAACATATCCCAAGAAAGTAGTCCAACTAAAAACCGCATCCATTTTGTTAAATCAAATTACATTTTAATCACTTTTTCTTCTGATTCGCCGAGGTAAATGGGAAATTATGTGATTCCATTAGAAAACTAAACTAAAAATAATTTTTACAAGATAAAAGGGCTGACTATGATTTTGCAGTGTTCTACAGGTCACATCGCAGTATGCGGTATAGAACATCATCCACTAAAGAGTGGGTTTATTTTTCCTTTAAAGATCAAAGGAATTTAAATTAATCTTGTTTACTTTAAGGTGTGTTTCCCCCCCCACTCGCTGTCTGCAGTTTGAAACCTGAGATCAAAGTGTAAGTAAACCCTGTGTTTATACTCTCAGAGCAGCAAGCGAGGCATACAGCAACAGTTCCACATGCAACAGGAGCAAATTCCCTTTCTCTCCCCCTCACTTCTCCCATCACAGCGTGGAAACAGCCGCTCCATTAAAGTCTAGCAGTAAGTCTCTTTTAGTTTCTCACTTTTTGCATCATTTTCCCCCATGATAGCAGCTAATGGTTTGGCTTTTCTGAGGCTTTACTTTCAATTACACTCTCCAGTTTGACGTTTATGGTGTATCCTCCAACTAATGCCCCTGCTCTTCATTCCCTCTTCTTAGCTTCTATATGAATTATACAGTGTATTTAAGCAAAACCCTGCAGCCTTCATTTCACACTGAACTTCCAATCCCCTCCACTTCACCAACAGACCGTCTTCTGTCTCAGCCGCTGATCTCCATCAGGTCTCCCACCTGTGTGAGTTAACTGTTAAGTTCTCCTTTTCTTTCCCTTACGTTTAATTCTTCTTCCCCCATCCCCCTCATCTCCACCCCATCGTCTCCACTCACCCAGTGGCATGCCGATGCCGTAGCCCTTGGTATCCAGCAGTCCTCCAATCTGAGTCAGGTTGCAGTTCCTCTGGCGGTAGTACTCGTTCATGGTGCTCTCTAACAAGTAAGCATAGTTGGAGTTGAGGACACGGGCGATGCCCTCCTCCGTGCTCTTCACGAACACACTGGGCTGTTTTGAGTGCATGAAGTTCCACATACGCTGGTAGGTCTGGTAGCGAGAGTTCTGCAGAGAGGCGAGAGGAGCAGGAGAAACAGACACTGTCAGATGTGGGTGACAGTAAACTAAAGTTTATCAGTCGCAGATACATATTTCTTCAGTTTCACAGAGGTCGAGATTGGTTTTCATTTGTTTTTCTTTTTCATTTTCTTGACTGTTGGATTTATTCAAACTCTCTGATTCTCCAAAAGGTGTGCTGCAGTTAAATGTGAATCTTTTTTTCTTCAGCAGATCTCTTTCCACTTGAGTAGCTTCAGAGTTTATAACAGAAGCTTCACTTAACATCCTCACCTGTCCTCTGCTTTCTCTTGGCCTGTCCTCCCTGAGTTATTCAAGGTCCAGCGGACATGAAAGTGCAAAGAAAGACAAGGCTAATGTCTCCCATTCCTTCCCTCCATATCATACTTCACTGTCTCTCTCCCTGTAACACACTCTGTTTCTCAAACTCTCATTCTTTTTCTCTCTCTCTGAGGTCAAATCTTGAGAGGATGAAGGAGGATAGTGTGTGCCTCTCTTACGGCCCTGGACAGTGCCCCATCTCCCAGAGGAGAAGGATATTGAATGGTTGTGGTGAGGAGCAGACAGGAAACAGATAAAACCTTTGGCTAGAGGAGGAGGACAGGACGGACAGGTAGGTGATGAGAAGGATAACATCACTGATGGCCCATTGATCACTGCAGGCTCTTAGGTGAGTCTGTGTGTATATGTGTGGCTGTGAGGCTGTGATTTCAGAGTCTAAATAATCTATCATATGTAATGATGTGTGTAACCTCTGACCTGGAAGAAGGTCATTGTGGATCCTCCGTGCATGGTGCCGTACTCTATCGCCGTCTGATCTGCCAGGTCATCTACTGACTCTATCGGCACCTCCATCCTCTGGACCGTTAGGAAGGCAGCCAGGTTGGCGGTGTAGGATGAGATGATGATTAATGTGAAGGCCCACCTGTGGAGGAAAGGCAGGGGACACGAACATATGTATTCAACAATAAAATTATGTACATGGGCACGCTGGTTTATGAAGATAGATTGTCTGGGTGAAAGTGTAGGAGGATTGAAATAACTGCGCACCTGAGAGCAGAAGACACTGCAGGATTTTCAGTGGATGACGGGGTGGATGTATAAATGGATGGGTGGTGTATAGATAAAGGTGACAATGCTCGATTTGGATGAAAGGAAGTGACGTTTTAGCAGCAAAGGCAGACATACACAGACAATCTCTCACGTATGCGCATGCACAACTGCCATCACTACCTCATCTCGGACCCTGATGTCCCGGAAATCTGGAACGAAGCTTCAAGATCACATCAAAGATGAAATGTATTCCGTGATGAAGCAATACGCACAAAATTAAAACAGAATTGAATGTGGATTTGAAAAGCTGAAAACATGCAAATGCACTCATGTTTGTGTGTCTCTGTAGCCAATACTAACCACACTCCGCTGACACAACGTGTGGACAGAGCTCTGGGAGCAATGGTGGATCCTTGCTGCATGAAGCCACCAACAGGGAACCAGAAACTGTTGCCAAGTGAGTACTGGTTGATCAGCAGGTTACAGCGACCTTTCAGACACGGGTGGGGGTTGTACCACTCATAAGGTGTCAGTCTGGGGGGAACGAGACAATGAGATAAGACAACGGAGAGAGTCAGCGAAGGAATACAGCCAACAAGAGTGGGACTGGAAGCTGGATTAAGTATTCTGACGAGAGCAAAACTCAAGAGACGGGGAGCGAGCGAAATGGAGAAAGAAAGGGAGAGATAGACAAGGAGCAAAACAACTCAAACAGTCAACTGAGCACAAAGCCACCTTGGCTCTCTAGAGAGTGAACCAACCTGCTTTTCATTCCCCACGTGCTGCCTACTTAAGCAGTGGGGGTGAAGGAAATGTAATTGGTATGTTCAAATGGTGCTGCATGAAGCCAAAGTTATGTGACAACTCTGGTATGTGATAGATTGAGACTACAGTGTTTAAACTCCTCCTGCTCTGCCGAAATTAACAAAATAGTTACAAAGAAGAAGAGAAAGCATTTAAGGGTCATAAAGGCAAAGACATTTAAAGGAATTTCACATTTTTTAAGTCTACCTTAATATAATACCCACATGTACCTAAATGTAAATTGAAAGAGTAATTGGTCCCTGTAATCATTCCTACTGTTCATACTGTCTGTGAAAAGCATCCATTCGTAAATCAAGTGGATAAATTCCCTCTTTATGTTTCCCCTGACTGTGTTTGCTTGCTGAGCTGTGGTGAAGGGATAGTAACACAAAGAAGGAATGTCATACAACAAAGACTGTAACTTTGGGAGGTACCCACTCGATTTGTCTAATTCAGACTGCTGAAGCCTCACATTAGCTTCTCTGTGTTTGCACAGAAAGAGGACTGGAATTTGTCCCCTGTCACTTAGATTGGAATTGCATTAGGAAGGGATCTCTTTGTGGCCAGTAAGGGCAGAAGAAACAATTACAGCTACTGCTAAATTTGTCTAAGTACGTGTGAGTATTGACCTGAAGAAACATGAACCTATCCTTTAACGCGCATCTAATGCCCAGTATGATTGTAGAGGAAATATTGTTCTTGACAAACGTCAGAGTGCACATTATTCACTAAATTGTCATGATCAAATATATATATATATATAGCAATTACACTACACCACCTGCAGAACTCTCTTTAGAGAAGTAATACATCTACCTGATAATTTGATTCCAGATGGCATTACATAAGACATAACATTTGCACTTTTGATAGAGTTTCTTCTTAAGACAGTGCAATTTAATTGTTGTATAAGCAATAATAACTTGCAGCTGCAGTTGTGCCAGTTCCCTCCCTGACCAACAGGTGTCAGTGTGACGCTGGAGACCCACCACTGGGAGGAGAACGTCTCTCTCGCAGAGATGAGGAAGAGACCCCCGTTTCCTCCTCCGTATAACCCCCAAACAAACCTGTTTGTGTTTTCACTCTCTGTACTCTTACCCCTTTGTTTGTCTCACATTGTTCTCTCTCTCTCTCTCTCTCATCTGTACAGAGTGTATTTCACTGGTGAGCTCCTTACCTGGCCACCAGAAAGAGGACGCAGCTGACAGCCAAGTAGGCCAGAAGCATGAAGAGCCAGACTCCAGGGGAGAAGGGATCCAGGAAGGAGAAGTAGCCTGGCCTACGTCCCTGAAGCACACACACACACACACACACACACAGTACAGGGTTAAAATCATTAAAGCCTGCACAGATCATGTAACACTGTGATCCCATGTTCAAATCACACAAGCCAACCCAACGAGGGCTTTTGTTGAACGAGGAGGTGAGAGGTTAAATACTTACTTGTAAAGGTGAAGATTAACCAATTAGTGTGTGAGAAAACATCTAAGTCTCTAACATCACCTCCATACAGTGAGTGCCGGGGATTAATTAAAAAGAAATGTTGCTGAATTTCACTGTTGATTCTTTTGCCCCAGGCCCAATTTGGTCAGTGTTAAACAACATTTAGTGCAGCCTGTGTAATTTGGAAAAGATGAAAAAGGTGACTGGGACAGTAAATAAAGGGATTTTGATGTGATAAGCCTAGATTTTCCTGTCCTAAACTGATAGCACTATAATTATATGAATCTCATTTGCATGTAAACATTCAGATCAACATTGTATGAAAGCACAAACTCAGTCTCCCATGAATTGTCAACAGAGTGGCACAGGGCTGTATATTGATACAACATCACAGATAAGAGGTTTTATTTCCCGGATTCTGGCACAGAAAAAATAGAAACAACTGACTAAATTAACTGACTACTTTCTGTTGACTCGTATATAGTATGCTTTCACACGGAATTACATTACATAAAGTACTATGTCCAATCATAAAGAACAATTAGACGTCATAATTATTAACAGAGACAAAGACAACAGCCACTATTAGTGCTCTCCACAAGGTTGCATGCAGTAGATAGAGAAAGGTCAAATAATCAACTGAACCATTACAGCTACATTAAACAGAAACAAATTTCTGTGACCTATAGTTGACTTTCTGTATGACTGGGAGCGCAGTGTCCCAGCTTGGAGGGGAAAAAAGGAAAAGACATTAATAGCTTTGGCTTGGACAGAAAGGCTAGCTGTGCCAAAGCAACTATGGGCTCTTACTGTAGGTATTGGTTTGTACTGGTAACCAATGGTAGAGGAGATAAACTGGCTGAAAATAGGGTTGGCAGCGTGTACACCGATGGGAATACAGGGGCTAATTCCTATGCTTTATTATCCAACACCAGCAGCTATTGTCCTCTAAATGAAACCAATTACTGGTGAACCAGCGCCAAATATCAGAATGATTGTGTGTGCTTATTTATGTGCGTGCTCATATTTCTCATGTGCGTGTTCAGCGTATAGCCTGGCTGGCCGAACATCAGCGAGGGAATATTAGCCATTTACACACAGATCACACGTCCACCATCTGTTAATGAGTATGAAATGGAGGTGGTTGTCAGGGCCAGCGAGACTGTTAAATAGTGGAGGTGATCAAACAACCAACTGTCCAAGTGTTGTTGTGAGAGTGACGCACTCAATCATGTAGAAGTTCCTTATCTTCCATTACTGTGTCAGCAGGCAGCGCCTGGAGCCCGCCTGAACAAGCCCACATCACTTTTAAACAAAAAATACTCAATTAGGTCCTCCTAGGGGACATCATGCCGGCCAAAACAACGCAGTAATACATTTCTGAGGCCTTCCAAAATTAAATTTGCAGCAAGAGAGTAAAATTATTTTGGTGGGCATTTGTTATGATAAACGAACCCCCATTTAGACTTGCGCAGAGATGAAAACTCATTAATGCGTGTGTAATCACTTGCATATCAGCCTGAGCGAGTAAAATAGGAGTGGTGCAGAAAGCAGGAGAAGAGAGTGAGATTCAGTATCATTTTTAGCATGATTCAAATCAGCCTGCCAGTCTTAATGTCTGTCTATCTATAGAGTGCAATGCTCAAGATGATGATGATGATGGCTGTCTGGAAATAGAACAGTGGAGTAGTGAAACACACAATGGCCATCACTGACGTATTGAGATACTACTGTTGTAAAGTGAGTATCTCTGCCAAGCTGCCTGTTGTTGGCACTGGCATTATTGGGGTAACAGCAGTATATGCTGACATGAGTCCTCCTGTTTGCTGTCCCAGTTTGGTGCATGCTGAACCAGCATTTAGTTAACTGCTTGCCCCGCTTGTCCACATCTTAAGCTCCCACCAAGGTGCTATTATTAAGATGAAGCGAGCTGCGGAGACACGGGACTCCCATGCTAACAGATGGTGGGGAAGTGAAGGTGCAGAGGAGCAGCTCAGAAATAGAGACAGAGAGAAAGGTGGGAAGAGACAGAGATCACAGGGACAACAGGAAAACAGTAGGAGTTGCGCGCTGCTGAGAAGTCTTGACTCTGGTGCTGTAATATGTGTGCTTTAAGACTCAGACTCAGTAATGTTTTCAGGAGTTGGAGGGGAAATTACCCATGGTGAGACACACTAATGAGCACACAGAGATTCAGATAGGCTTAAGAGGAGCGTATTCAAAATCTTTGTGTATGTTTCCAAAATGTGTTTTCTCTGGAATTTGTTTTACATTTTACAAACATTTTAGGTCTGCAAAGAACAGGCTTAATTAATCTCCCTTTAATGATCATCTTGTGACAACAAAGAACGTGATCGTAGTTACTATGATGTCTGCCATAATGTATGTGCTCAATAATTTCATGTTAACAATGGATCACATGACTATGTGTGGACTTGCTGGAAACACAAGTCCAAATGAATGCTAACACTGCTCCTTGTCTGCTGAATGTGTAAATACTGTAAGCCACTTTTAATAATAATAGCTTTATAAAAGGTGATAATGTGCCAACGTTGTGTTTACAGCTTGTGATGCGCCCAAAAAATCTGTTAATGCAGGTTTCACTTCACTTTGCCACAGCTTTCTAAGTTCACAGAACAGTAAATTCACTACTGAATCCTTGTTTGAGCGGAGGTGGCCCACAGGACAGGCTGGCTGACTCCTGTTTCCTTTGATGTAAGGAAATTATGAAACACTGCATCTGTCCTTCACAGCGGCTTGCCTCTGATTCATCTCTGCAATTGAGGGCTCGGTGTATAACTTATGTGTGCAAATATTGAGTGTATTTAGGAATTCATAAATTATCAGTGATACATTGACTTGAGAGAGCAATTAAATAAACCACAAGTACCTCCCAGTCCATCCAAAAAGGCCTAGAATTATTGTTTAAACAGCGAGCTCATATAGGTGGTCTGCTCTCTCTTCGTTTTGGAAGGTTAGTCTGTGTGTGCAAGACAGACCGTCAGCAGCTGTGTGTTTGTGTGTGTGTGCGCTTGTGTTTCAAAGCTTGTCAGCAGCTGTCTATGCTGTCAGTCATCCGCAGCCGGGCAGATACAGTACGTGCTTGGGCAACCCAGTGCACAGGGAGCACCGGTGCTGCACACAGAGGCAGCAGGTAGCTGACTTCCGGCTGGGGAAAACACAGCAACCATGGCTAATCTGGTAGTTACTGTCTAATGGGGGACATACACTTGAAGGACACAGAAGACTCCAAAACTTTGACAGAATGACCTAACAAACTAGTAGTAGTTACCTTGGTGCATGAGTTAGATATTTATAGTAAATAGCTGCAATAAACTCAAAATAGAACGAGCACCAAATGTGAGTATATGAGTAAACGCTAAAGCCACAAGTTGCCCTAGCTCTCCACACATAAACATTTGCTGCCGTGTTTAAATTATTTTTATTAGAGGCAGGGGAATCATTTTATAGAGGTTTATCGTCACGTTAAGATGATAAGAGGGCATAAGGCAAATCAAAGGACGGAAGAGAAAGCAGAACCAGGTACAGAGGGCGAAACATCCTTTACGACCTGTTTTTATGAGTACATCTCAGCAAATAGAATAGCGAGGAATTGCTGCCTATTACAGTATGTGTATGTCCCTTCTTCCTCTTAACACGCAGATGAAGAGCTCATTCATTTTACCTTGCACTGTCCTTGTTTTCTCTCAACTTCCCACTGTCCCTCCTTCAACCCCCCTCCCTCTTCTGTCTCTCTCGAGGGATTGCCTGCATGCCAGGGTGGCTGAAGGAGCTGGTGAGGTTATCCAGTCAAGGATTTCACCTAGTCATCCTGCCTCTTGGTATTCATACCACAGTGTTGCCCCCTGAGGTTGCCTGCCTGAATACCGACTTACTGAAGGAGACTTCCTATTGTCATTTCAACTCTCACTCCCTCCTGCTCGCTTCTCTGCTCTCATTTCTTCGTCTTCTCACCACCCCTTCTGCATCTCTTTCTGCTCATTCTCTTTTATGTTGTCTTTCTTCCTCTCCCTCCCTGTGCCCCCTCCTCCCACTCACCCACCTTCTGTCTTCTTTCTGGGCTCTTTGATAGTGTGTGCATTTCTAATTGTGTCAGAGCAGACCCTGTCAGCTGTTATGGTTGTTGAGATAGCCACAGGGGCAATCTGCGGAGAGCAGTTGATTTGGCAGAGAGGTCACAGGGTCATATTCACAACAACATCCTGCTGCCTCCTGGGCTCACCTCATGTCTGTTTGTTTTGTACAGGCGTGTGACTGTGCATGTCTTTGTACTCTCATGTGTGTATGCACATGTGTGAAACTATATGTGTGTGTTTATATGCGCAGGGCTACATGTGTTTATGACAGTGTAATTTTGTCTGAGGCTGTGTGTGGCCAGAGAGTCAATAAATCTCTGTAAGCTGCGCTCTACCCTCGGGGCAGCTGTTGATTCTGACACAGCTTCACACACCCCTAATTAACTCCTATGTCTAATTAAGCACCGCTCTTACACACACACACACACACACACACACACACACACACACACACACACACACACACACACACACACACTTACTTTGTTGCACAGTTCCCAAAATGAAGGAAATGTTTAAGTGGTGGAACTGGCACCGATATAAAGGAGTGTTGGGATCTTGGGGTTACAGCACATGGCTTTTTGTTGTACAGATGATGAATGTAATGGGAGGGATGGTTTTTATGAGAAGAGGCTGACAGTAGCTCTAGGTTACGTCTGGGTTCATAACTCTGACGTCCGATTCACACATTGTACTGGCTTCTGAGGTGACGGTGTGGTCTTTGATTTGTGTGTGGAAGCAAATCAGATTTATTTATACAGCCTCAAACCACTTGCATGTCTCCAAGGACACACACCATGTAATATACAGTACTACATGACTGTATATAGACCAACTACAAATCCCCAACAGGCCACAAAATAGTCAGGCAAGACAGCTGGAGAACCTGGACAGGTAGAGCTTGTCTTCTGCAGACAAGCAGCCGGCTGCAGAGAATCAGATCCCCTGTCTTTTTGTGTAACGTAAAACACAAAATCATGTGACAGGTAATCAAGCGTTGTGATTTGTCGCTGTTCTGAATGCTCCACGGACAGTTGACAGTTTTTAGAGTGGAGGAGCCGGTGGAGTTTCAGTCCAGGTTTGTTGCTGCTTTCTGCTGTCTCATACAGGAAATGAATTGATTTAGTTTTGCTGCATTTAGTCTGAATTGTGCTTAAAGGCAGTGATTTTCGGGAAACAGCATGAGATAGCTTTGTAATACACTTGATTAATTTTCCCAAAACCTTTTATGGATTGTGCCTTTTACTATATTGTTGTTGAGAAAAATATTGTCCATATTGATTGATTCTGAACGTGAATAAGTGCTGCAGCCTTAATAATAAAGACACAAAGACGCACAATAAATGAGAAAAAACTGTGTGTGTGTGTGTGTGTGTGTGTGTGTGTGAGACAGACAATACATACATACTGACAAAGAGGAGAGATGGAGATTAAATGGCTGATAGTCTGAGGGTAATTAATACCCAACTGGCGCCTTTATTTTATTGCATTCGCCATTCTTATTGATCAGACTGAAATTTTCATTTAAAGTTTGAAATAAGCAGCAACCCCCTTGTAGAAATCACTGTGCCTCAGATCAATAGTCAGCGGATTAGAACTAAACAAGTGCAGTCACAGAAATTCAAATATCGAATTTTAGAGCCATGCTGAGGGACGCCCTGAATCAGATCTGAGAAAGTGCCAAGGGGCAATGGGGAGAGTAAAGAGGGCATGAGGAAATGATGGTGGGAGAGAGAGAGAGAGACAAAGACAAGGGACACCTGTCTTCACTTACCCTCTTATCTTGTACCTTTCTCTTTTCTCTCTTTATCTTTCCAAAAACTCCATACACCAGCATTTTATCTTAATAATAACTGCTTTCTTTATTTCTCTCTTATTGACCTCTTACTCAGGACTCTGGCGTCAACTGGGTCAAGTCTGTGCTAATTCAAGTCTGTGGCTGTGTGTGTGTGTGTGTGCCAGCCCTGAGGGACATTAGCTCCATATCAACTCCTCATGTTGCCACCCGCCTGCCTGTCTCCCACTTCAGAGGTGATACGCGACCCAGCAGCCCATTTAACACTGCACCTGCTGCGAACATCGATTGATTCTCCCCAACTGTTGGCGCTCAATTGAGTCCCTCACTGCTACACCTATTAGTGCTGTGACTACGGGAAGGTGAGAAGGAGGGAGGTTTCCAAGAAGGGGAGACAGGAGCGAGACGGAATGTGAGTAAACGCCCCCCTGGGATACCACACTAATGTTAGCTAGCGCACGTGCCAGAGCACCTCAGTGAGGACTGTGGCCAGTGCCATACTGGGCCCCGCTGTGTCACCTTGGGTTTTGGGGGGGGACCGATGATTAATGGACCACTGACTCTGCACACACTGGCTCATTTCCACCTGCGCTGCTGTTGCTTCACTGTTTCTTGCTCTCTGCGGAGCATGGAGGGCGTTGCTTGTGTGAAGAAGATGGCCAAACCCAATCAGAGGGCAAGCAGAAAACAACTGTGAAAGTGCTACGTTCATCAGGAAGTTCACACAGTTAAACAGGCCATCTGGTGCTGACAGGATGGGGGGCCACAGCAACAGATGGAGGAAATGGGCGAAGTGGACGCTATTAAAAAAGTTGAGACTGCAGGGACAGAAGGGAAAGGATGTTAGGAAGATAAAGGAGAAGCAAGAAAGCGAGACTAAGGGTTGGAAGAGAGAGGAAAGAAGGTGAAAACACACAGATAAAGGAGAAACGGAGAAGCAGAGAGGCAAAAGAGGCGATACAGTGCAAAAGAGGAGAGTTTGTGGAAGGATTTAGACAAACTAAGAGAGACTCGACAGGTCAAAAGGGACAGTGGTTCTTCTCCAGCCATTAGAAAAGGCTGACAGCCTGCTGTGGTACGTCCGCAAGCTGTACTAGAGCCAGTTCGATCGGTTAGAGTGGGTGTGTGTGGGGGGCTGGTGGGAGGTAACTCACCAGGTGGACACGGTACATGATGCTGATGCCGAGGGTCATGAAGGGCTTGGAGAAGTCGATGACCTTTTCACGCTCTGCTGTGATAGTGAGGCCCGCAACTGCCAGGTCAGCTTTCTGAAACACAGAGGGCGAGCAGAATCACATCATGTAAACACACAGCCAAACACACTGAACACAGCCGTGAGGACGTAGCATAAGTTTATGACATAACCAAAGATTTAAGCGCTTGAAAAGAAGACGAGGATGACATAAGAAGTGGGCTGCTAGATGCTAATTCCCTAATAATGCCCTTTTGTATCCCATAGCCTCTTTGTCGGCCAATAGTGCTATCTGTGGTGAGGATAATCCAGCATTGGCACTGTGTGTGTGTGTGTGTGTGTGTGTGTAGGGCACAAGAGAGCTCAGGATAACCATTGTGGCCGGCCACGGGAACACTGTCAAGACAAATCACTTGACAAAGCAGCGGCTGGTAAAACACACACTTAGCAACACACAGACACACACGCACATATAGAAACGGTCAACGTACGCTGAATACTGGATGGCTCCCTACTAATAATACAGGCCAGCAAAGTGCAACTGCAAGGGATTTTTCATCTCCCTGAGGAGCAAAGAGTGAAAGCAGCAACGCATTGCTCTTTGTCCGCTGCAGGAGAACTAAGAGGATTGGGGAGACGGGAGAGGAATGGGAGGATGAGAGTGAGGAGGAAGGAGCTCTGCTGCAGCACTGCAGACACCACTCAAAATCCTCAACACTCAGGGAAGAGAGACAGGGAGAGGGGCATCTGACATACACGAAAGAGCATTTTTGCCACAAAATGCCATTTGGACGTGATGTGAAAATGGAATCTGTTTTCTTTCCATAATTATTCTAACCTTTAGAACAGGTTTAAAACGCTGCCAGAAGACATTCAGAGCTAAAAGCCCAGTTCCGCTCTGTCTGTGCTTCAATTAGTGCATTACACAAAAAATTTCCACCTCTTTAACCTCGCCCCAGCCTGCTCTCCACAATGAAGCCTAATGTCTCCTGCTGCCCTATCCTCAGCCCACAGGCTTTGACCCTCCATCATCGGCCGAGTCTAGCCTCCGCCTCGTCTTTTCTCTCTCTCTCTCTCTCTCCGCCGTTTGAAAGTCTGCCCGCCTTGCCGGAAGGAAGCCACACGCAGGGAACGACCATCCAGGCAATTTCAACAAAGAAAGTCACTGATCCTTTGAAAAATGAACACACACGTATGTCGTAAAAGCCACTGAAATATTTATGTGAAGATAGAATATTAATATTGATTACTGGTTTCCTCTGCCTGCCTGCTGATATGCCTTCTAGTATAACTGAAAAAGAAAAACAATGTAATGTTGGCTGTTCCATATTGCATCATACCTGTTTCAACTTGCATTTAATCATTTTGTCCTAACCTGATGAAAAAGGACAAAATAAAACTTGTGAATGTGAGGGATGAATAAAACATTACCCTCTAGGATATAGCATTTGACTTCAAGAGTTTAGTCTTTGGAGATGCTGTATGCCTGTGTTTTCTAACTGCAGCACTGTGGATTAAGGAACCAGGACATACTGTACTTAGACTTTGGTCTGGATTCCTCCTGGCATGTCTCATTGTTAGCTCAGGCTGTCTGACACCCGTCAAACTAATCACCCTCACACAGTGAAATATTGTTCAGTCTGAATGGTACAGGCAGGGACACAGGTATCTGTTGTCCGGAATAACCTCAGGCTGTCCTCCTCTGCTGCTACCGAGTGTATATTTCATATCCTTTCAACTTATCCGTTAAACTTGCAACCGTGGCTGTTCCTTTGTTTTCTTTCACATCATCTTTTTACTCGACCATCTTTCCCATTCCTTTCTAAGCCTTTAACCAAACAAGCTCAAGCCTTTCTGTCCACTGTGGAACATCCCTCCAGATGTCCCCCATCCCATCACAAATCCCTCTCAAGCACGTCTCGACTTTTTGTCCCCCCCCCGCCATGCCACTCCACAACTCAAGCTGCTGTCAGAGACACATGTTAACTTCAACCACGGCCCTTCTGAAGGTCAGCCTTCCACAGGCAATTTACAGGGGATGAAGGCAGTGGCAGGCTGTGACAATAACAAGAGCAGGCACTCCTTGCTTTACATACTTAATGGCTTTGCCCTCCATTAGCCCACAGAATTAAGACAGATCACTTCTTAGGATCAGCTCAGTCGCTCTCTACTTCATTCCTCTTTTTCTCTTTCTCACCCCAGCCTTCCTCCTCACTTTTTTTTTTTTTTTACCCTGTTTCACTTTTTTTCCTCCCCCTCTTCCCCCCTCAGCTCCCTTATATAACCTTATCTGCCCGATAACAGTGACATACAGCGTGGCTGGAAGAGTGTAAGGCCTCACTTAGAGATTTAACATCAACAACATGGACTGATTCAGGAGGAAAGTCTGTTAAGGTCAGTTCAGAAGGCTTACGGAAAGGAGCTGACAGGGAATGAGCCACCAACAAGCCGTGACTGTTCCGGAAAATACAATGCTTAGGCTGAAAAGGCCAACTGCCGAATGAAAAATGTATATGTATGAGTGTATGACATGAAGGAGAGCTGCTAGCTGTGAACTGTATGAAAGCTGAGCGATACACTTTTATGTTTGTGCATGAGTGCCTCTAGGACAGGCCTTGGACATTGGTGTGCTTGCAATGTGATAAATATCCTAATCTATGGGTGTAGGGCTTGTTTGCAGGCTACACCTCAGCCTCTGTGCATGTGTATATATCTACATACCCTTGAGATGAGCTCCCCGACCATGCCGGTCCACGTTCCATTGGCACCAGGCACCCCGTACAGTCTGTCCCCCACCAGACGGATGCGATACTTGAACTTGAGAATATCTGCCAGCTCCTTCAGCATGTCCACACAGAATCCTTCGTAGCGGTCATTTCCCTCCAGTTCTTGGTGGTTCGGCCGCAGCATCACATATGGATTTTCCTGCAAAAACCAAACATGGTTTGCATTGTAGACAATACATCTCCAACTGACGGAGCATAGACAAGATGCTGACATACTGCACAGGGAACACCATTCATACTGGATCAATACTCTACTTTGTACTGCATGTTAAAGGCAAACCATACTATTTTTACACACCAAATTCAGTTTACTTGTCACAGGGAGACCTTTTCAGTCTGAGAAAATAAAATAAATGTCTTCTGTGGCTGCGGAGGAAGCTTTCAAAGTCTGAAAATCAAATCTCTCGTTTTAGCAGAAAGTTTGCATTACCAACTGAGGGTGTGGAGTTTGAAAGACGTGGACGTTTACTAGACAGGGAGAGAACTAAATACACTATTGAGTTGCATTATGGGAAATGTGGGACACTGTGTTTTTGGGGGTTTGACCTAAACTTGAGACTAAAAGTCAGGGAATCTTGGAATCTGTTGCCTCAATTTCTATCTCTTGAAAGGCCCCACCACTTTATGTAAATGTACTACTAAATGGCTGGAGTGCCTCTTTAATGTTTAATGTGATTGCTTTACAGAACCTAACTAAAGGTTTTACAGTCAGGAAGAATGGTGGAAGCATCCCATATGTCCTTCTGGAGGTCATAGTTCACATCAAGTTTACTACCTTCAATGAAAACAGAGATTTGTGGATTTGAAGCAGAGCCAGGCACTAAAATCAGGGGAAGACAGGCGAATGCTAATCTGTTATACCCTGCAAAAAGTGGATAAGAAACAAAAGCAGTTTTCCTCTCACCACACACACACACTCACACGCCCAAACACACACCTATTTACAACCTGTCTTTTAGAGAACCAACCCTCTGTTCGGCTGTCTGTTTATTTATGTCTTGTTTTGTCATTTAGTTGATGTTGTAGGAAGATTTAAAGAGCCCCGCAGTGATGTATTTTGGAGCCACCCTTATTGTGCTATTTTTCAAATAATGCAACTGTCAAACTGGTGTGCTCAGGCTCCACTACATCATAAAAAAGACAGTGTTATGTACCACTTTGCTGTTGCTCTATCCCTGCACTCAGCTCGTGAATCCAGCTAAAACTAACTTACTTTGGCAACATGACATCAAATAACAATGATTAACAAGTCTAAGCATTTTCTCGTGTTGACACTCTCTGTTTTAAAGTAATCAAAACAAAACAAAGGGAATACAAAGTTCTGTTTTCTTTATTGTTGCGGATAGAAGTTTCATTTAGTAATTTTGTGTGTATTTCACCACAGCCATTCAAAGCCACTGTGACAGCTTTTGGGAGGGTAAAGCATGAGCAGTGGTGTTGTGGTGCTGTATTTTGAGAAGTGGAATAGAAATGAAATTGTTTTGTCATCGCCCCAGCTGGAAATACTTATTTGTGCTGTAGCTGGTTGACTGGTGATTGATTTGCCTCACAGTGAAAGCCACAAAAATAGTAGTTACTGAAATTGGAACATTTGAGAACTTTGTGCACATCAGGTGGCACAACTGTTACTGTGACGTGCCCTGTTGTCATAGCAACCACTGGGTTCCACCTGTAGCTGCGTACAGAGGGGGGTTCAGATCACTCTGACACTGGATTGGGCGGCTTTGCCTCTTTCTCGCTGCATCACTGGACAGTAGAACCTGCAGCCTCCTGTTCTGCTGTGATAAGAATGAGAATGAAATGATCGACTCTCTCTGTCTGCGTAACCTAGAATCTGCGTATGGATTCAATTTATCCAACCAGGCTCATAGCTTGATTTAACAGACATGCCGTACGGCAACAATAACCTGCGCTGTCAAAGACTCTATACAACATATAGTAACGTGAGAGTGAAGTAAGTGAGCTGCACATGTGTATGTTAATTGTCAACAAATCCCATGAAAAAATCAAAACTGTGTAGCCAAAGCCCGATATAGCTCATTCCTCTGTGCCATACACCTCCATTGTTGTGTAAAAAACATTAAAACCCCATCAATGAGCCACACAATGCACTGGAGGACATGCTCCCTCTTCACCATGAACATAGGCACTGTAGTTTATTTTGAGTTGAGGGCACATACAGAGTCCTGCTGCTGTAAATACTCACTAGCACATAATTCACTGTTTACCCCTGTTTGTGCTAAAAACTACAGTGGGAAGGGCTTTAAAAATATTTATTTCTTCAGTAGGAACGACTGGACTTAGAGTTGAGGGCCACAGAAACGCTGGAGAAGCCAGAAAAAACACTGAAATATGGAGTCAAAGTTTTAGTCTTTTCATGGGATTTATTGACAATAACAAAATAACAGCATATAATCAGGCTTGACCTTTAAGAAGTAAAAGAGAAAACAAAAAGTCAGTCACCTTTTTAGCGAGTATGTTCCAAACTATAAAAGTAAATCTGTCCGTCTGTTCATTAACTCCTTAACACGTCACCTCACTTGTATGCATGCTCATGTTTCAGCATGCATGAGGCACAATATACATGTAAATGCTAATTTCACAGCTCACAGACTGTTGAAGCTTTTCAAGCAGCCTTCAAACCGAGTCAGACGTTTTTCACTCTCCTTCCAATTTCCGCAACATTATTACAGAGGTTTTCATGACATTTTGTACACAACGCGAGGCGGACTGCGGGGACAGGGAAGAAATGAAGAAACACACAAACCTGCTACAGTCACTTAACACCTCTTCACACCAGCAGAACTGAGGGCCAATAATGTGCCTGGATGAATGCATGTTTGTGTACTACCACAACACTTAATTAAGCAAAAACTGTAATCCCCTTTCCAGCTTCTTGTTGATTTGTGTGTGTGAAAAACAGTAAAACCACTCTATATTTACAACTAATTAGGAAGCTCAATCTCTTGTAGTAAGGCTAGAAAATATTGCCTTTGTATTTTGTGTTCCCTCCATCCTTGTGTGTTGACCTGGTTAAGTACAGACTAATAAAACCAGACCTGGCAAACATCCATCAATCACAACAGTAAAAACCCAACAGCAATCAATAACACAAGGGCTGTCTGACTGTTATCAAGCCAAAATGTTTTCTTTCCCCCTTTTACTCCTCTGCTTTTTTCTTTGTCATTTCTCCTTAGTTTCAATTGGTCTCTCTTTCTCTGAGCTCCAGTGGCTCTACAAAAATGATTTTAACCAGATCCGTGCTGGGTTGCAGAAATGGAAACATAACTGCTATTAAAAGTTGATATATCTGCTGAAGTTCACACTCATCCAAAAACTTCCACGGAACACTGACAAAGAAATGACTGAAAGAACCACTTCCACTAGAAGCCTCTGTGAAGTTGAGAACAAAATCATATAAAAATAACTATATAAAAACGTATGAAAGTGTTGTCTTCTAAGAAGGCAAATCACAAGGAAATTCCATCTACCTTCTTTTGCACACCACAGCAAAACAGCAATAAAGCTATGAGTTTAAAGCTATAAAGAAATGCAGACTTTTAAAGCAGCCTCTTATTCCCAGGCCATGAGGAGTCTGGTTGCGGGCTGATAACTTTGGAGGAAGAACACTCTTATATATGCACAAGCAAGTACACACACACACACACACACACACACACACACATAGAGACGCAGAGCGCCAGGTGCACCGGTGGGTGTTGTTCACATTCAACTTCACACACCACAGTGGAGTTTCCCCTTTTAAAACCTCAGGGTGTTCAAGATGTCTTCACACAACCCTCGTCGCTTTCCCCAACTGTTTTCTTATCCTTAAAAACTTGCTCTCCAGAGCCCAGCAGACTGGCAGCTGAGATATAATTCTCTCACAGGATTCTATAGTCCTGTTTGAAGAAGAGCCACAGAAGCTCCAACTATACTGGAAAAATACTAGGGCATTAGAAAAAGGGCCAGGTCATGTTAATTTTTTATGAAGCAAACTTCAACAAACAGTTTCGTGCTCGACAGTAAATAAATGGCAGAAAATACAAATGAGAGGAGGAGAGAGAACAAGGACACACAAACTAGAGGCTGACATTTTTTGGGATTCCTGTGGGATTCCCACGGGATGGGAGTCAATTTCACTATTCATCATGTGATCATAATAACAATAGGTCAGTTTTTATATATATTTTCTTTATTTGGAACATAATGCTAGTCCTTCTGTTGTCTTTTTTTATTCTTTATATACTCTCCTGTCAGCTCTGGTGGCTGGTTGGTTGCAGCCATCTGACCAGTGTATGACGCGTGCGGACTATGGATTGATGACACATGCACCATGCGCCACCAAATTAAAATGCCAACAATGGAGTCGGGAGTCAGATTCGGGGAAGACAGCGTTGCAACGCAGAGTAAAGGACAATGATGCGTGTTTCACACTGACAGGGCTCTCGGGCAAGTCTGACGTTTTAAACAAGTTTCTAAGAGTCGAGAGTGACGGTGTTAAAACTCTGTACGCTGTTTGTAAGACGTGAACATCAAATCAAAATCATTGCATTGTCTAAAGACTACCCCCCCTAAATAAAAAAAACACAGGAACGGGATGGGACGGGAGTCATTTTTGTCTGAGTGGGACGGGACACACGCAGGGCAACACAAACCTCAAGAAATGGGGACAAATCTAGCGTGTACAAATTCATGTGCACATGCCTCAGTGCCGCTGAGCGCCAACAATCTGTGTCTGCCTTTATCAGCTGGCAGTATGTGCACTGTTGAATTCTTACCAATATGTATGTGAGTAGATATAAGAGCACTCAGTGACACAAGAATAGTCTGCAGGAAAACTGAGAGAATGACCGAGAGTGCTGTAGTTGACAAAGGCAGAAAATGGCTCTTACAGGAGGGACATCAAGTAGGTTTCAGGCATTAACAAGACGTTGGGATTTAAATATTAAGACGGTGTGATTCCCTAACAACGGCAGCAAGCTGGCACCAAAGAGAGATGTCCCTACAGGTAAAGCTCTGCTCCATTTGATTTCTTCTAGAAACGAGGAATAACACGGAGTCCTGAATTCTGTGAGCACTGAGCATGAGTAGTGTTGAAGAACCTAATTAAATGAGTGATATCTTCACACCCAAGGCAGTTTAATAATTAGCTGGTGGCATAATAACCACGTGTTTACATGAAGCCAGTGAAAAAAGTGAAATGAAAAATCTCTCATTTGTATGTGTGACATAGGCTGTGAGTGTGTGTGGAATGGGTGGGGGTGTGGGGGGTTTGAAAGATGCTCTACACATATCAATGGCTTTACACTCAGATGAGTGTTTCATCACTATCCACCTCTGTGCTGTTGTAGCTTTAGAAAACAAATATTTGACTAATGTTAAAATAATTTTTCAAACTTTAATGTTGATTTCAAAATGGACAGGTTACACCGCCTGATTGAGGCCCGCTCCGTGATGCTTTGTGCTTCAGAGCCTTCGGTTCTGGGTTGCATGGATGGCGGTATACTTGCATGAAAGTCTAGCTATTATCATTGATGCATCATGTTTCCAGTATAACCTTGGGAATTGTCTGAGAGGTCTCCTCAAAAAGTAATGGGAGAAAAATCCAGCAGCTCCACTTGAAAAGACGATAACTTGTAGATATGAAAACCCAAATCGCAATGCAAAATCACCTGAGTTTAGAAAATACTGAAAATAAAGAAATGAAAACAGATTAGACTTTCTTCTGCTTCAGAAAGGACTGTATTTCCGAACATAAAGAAAAACCACAACACCACACACGATTTAGAACAACACAACCAAGAAACTTTTATCTCAAGGATAAAATGGGCTTTTTCTATTACATGTGTGAACAGTGCAACAGTAACAAACTCAATCAATGATTACAAAAACATGGCTTGTGGCTCAGCAGTGAAGTGATAATCAATTCTGTGACTGTGTTTTTTTTTTTTTGTGAAATTGAAGTGGGAGGGTGACGGCAATGTGTAGGTGTAATGAAAATGCCCTGTAAAGGCCAGGTGGACATGTCAAGAGTGCAAACAAATACTGAACATACGCACAGAAACGCTTGGAAGAGAGCGTTCATAAATACTGTAAGTGCTGGGGCACACAAACACACACTGTCTCCCAGGCCAGTAATACAGGTAAGTAATTCTTACGGAGGCTTTCAGCTGTGGCTCGTCTGCCGCCCACAAGCGAGATAACAGCGACACAGCAATCACACCATGATGAATGAGCTGTGATAGGCACTGAAAATTGCTCCTTGGTGGCTTCTGAAGTTTGGTCCAGGGACTCTATATCTCCAAAGTGAAATCAAAGCTCTGTGCTCGGCCAATTCTTTCTTTCACACCCTCTTTCTGTTGTGAAAACATTGTCTCATTTGTACTCCCCCTCAACTCAAACACACACACACACACACACACACACACACCCTCATCCTCCCCCTAAGCCCTTCCCCTCCTGTGTGAAATGAACCATTCCATCTGAATCCCAATCAGTCTCAATGAGACCACTGAGTTGTTCAGTGGCGAAATATGGCAATATGTCCTTGCCTCATTCCCTCGGCTCCGCAGCTGATAAGCCAGCCACTCAGAATAACACATCGGGCCAATTGCCTCTGCTTACAAGCTACTTTGTGTCTTATCGTCTGACTCATCAGCGAGGAGGAGGAGGAGCTGGGCGAGTGACGGGTTTGTGTGTGCGACTGTCTACGTGTTTATGCAGTTCTAACATGAGTCCATTTGTCACCTTTGATGTTTTTACAGCAGCACATCAACATACAGAGGGCATATCGAAGCTACTGTAAAACAGACAAAGGATTTCCTCCCACAAGGTTTGGAAATTCCTAACACATCTGCTCTCCTCATTAAACCAGGTAGGTGATTCATAGAGCAATTAATCATTGTTTGGGATCAGTCAAGAATACATTAACTGTGCAAAGTTGCAGCGACATTTGTGCATCGCTTAGACATTAGTTCAATATGTATTTCAGTGGCTGGACTTGTGCTGAATTTCTATACAGTTTGTATTAAGAAGGACTCACCACTGACTATGTTTATAGGAGGAGTTCAGGAGTTCTAGTTGATATATCTGTAGGCATTTCTAGGCTATAAGGGTCAATATGCTTGAAACCAGATTATAAAACAGCATCTGAAGCCACCTCCCAGCACCCCTGTCCGATGTCGAAATTTGGTCGTCTGCATACGATGCGTTTTCTGGAAGCGACAATCCGTCAAGCACGCCTACTTCATGCAGCGATTAGCTTGGTGCCTGCAGGTGAGACAACATGCAATATCTGAACTTCACTCTCAAGCTCTCTTTGATTCTTTACACAACTACCACCATCTTGCACCAAAAAAAGATGGTGCAACGTCATAAAGTTTGAGGAGAGACTGTCCAAAAGTGTTCACCTTGTTATCTCCATACTGTATTGACAATCCAAAGCGTCAAGACTATGAAAAATCTGCAAAAGGAACAGAACTCTTAGAGAGAGACGCGAGGCAGCAGGAGGCAGCCACATTGAAATTCTATAGCCCTTTTTATTAATACAAGTTTTAGATATTTTAGGTGGCCTGTGTGTTTAGTGACATCCAATGTTTCCTCCAGTAAGGCTACGAACTGAGCTGAGTTATTATGCTTACTCATTTGAATTTAGTTTTGACACTTATAACACAATAATGACAAGCAGAGCAGGAGCTTATCTAAATAATTTACTTGTGTTTATTTAATTTATGGCTCAAATACCCAATTTACTTGGGTTGTGTTGAAAAAAAATAGCCAATGTCTGTCAACTATTTATATAAAGCCTTCATTTAGGAAAAGCATTTTGTATTTCATAAGCTTTTAAGGATTCACAGATTAACATGGCAGGCGATTAAGGAAATTGCTTAAAAACTGCATCCCTTGTAACAGGTAGCGCAGTGAGGTAGTGGGAACTCTCAGGATCTATATTTACAACAGAGGCTGAGAATGGCTGACATGGTGAATTATTAGCGCCTGCTGATGCACTGTGATGTAGCTTCGTCTGAAGTACTCAGGGCAAAACAATCGCGCAGCATCAGTTCCTCTGATCCCAAGAGGACTGAGTTTGGATCTGAAAATACAAAATGGGCTTTTGATATGGTAATTGTCTGTCAACCACAGAATGTCAGCCACATGTAGATCAGCCCAGGAGTGGAGCTAATAAAATGACATGGGTGACGAATCAGTGTGCATACAGTGGTACTCACTAATATTGTCGTGATGGTAAGAGTAGTGTTGAAGAGGGTGTCTGTCACATTGATTGATGGAAGCTTTCTTTCCATGGACAGTCCATCTTCAGAGTGCCACAGGCCAATCTGCAAAGAGAGCACGCACACACACACACACACACACACACACACACACACACACACACACACACACACACACAGATCAGTCACTAAGCCCATCAGCTGGAAAAGGCCAATAGAAACAATATGAGCTTAATTGCCTCCCTCTTCTCTAAAGGTGAATCCGTATGGCCTTCACAAAAGGACAGAGGACAGAGAGGGAGCAGTGGACAGATCACCATGTCGTGAGACAAGGTGATGGCCAAAGTTAGTGAAACTGCAGGAGGAAACAAAGACAACATGTGTGTAGCTCCTTGAGGAGCGAACACAGGGCATGTGTTCAATCAGAGGCAACAGAATGCATTCATTAAACCAATTACCGGCAAACCCTGTGGCGCAGAGCCACACTCTCATTTTCATTACAGCTCGAGTAGGGATTCATACCTCCACCTCACATGGTGCCTTTCCTCCCATCTCTTTTCAGTCTGTCTCTGACATCTCCTCCTGTTCTGTCCATTTATTTGCTCGACCCAAGTTTGTCAATCCCCAACACCACGATGACAGACTCTGCCAAAATGAGCATTTTGTAAATCTACTTTGCCTTTTGTTGCCTTCAGGTGCACATTCTTCTTACTCACCTCCATTTTACCATAGTGGCATTGACAGGAGAAAACCTCTGTTATTTGTACGCTCAGACCTTGAAAGATTTACATGGCTCGTCTAATGGTTGGGAAAATTCTGCAACCCTGGAGCTTATTAAAAGCTGTCCCAATACTGGATAAAGTGAAAAATGCTAAGTTGTCCAGTGAAGAGTGTTTTCCTTAGTTTTGACATGACAACACAGTTTTGACTTTTCCAGCAACAATTTACTTTCTACCTATGCTGCGGTGTGCGGTAAGAGATCTTTATTATTCACATTCAAAATTGCAATACATCATACATTATATGGGAAGAGTTACGTGACACTGTGGACACATCAAGGGCAGAACTATCAGCAAAACAATTTTCCTTTCCTCATCATGGCAGCTTCACAAGCTATCATTACCAGCTGCGACAGCGTGTGTCGTGTATGTTTTCACCTTGTGAGTCTGCGTGTGGTGTTTATATGCCTGTCTGTCCGTGGAAAGACTGTGTCAACGCGATAGCATCACAACTGTGCAAGATGCAGTCACAAAACTTAGTAGTGTAGGAGCCATTTTACGCCTCTGGCCCACATTAATTTGAAGTCATGGATAACTGCATCCCAATATGTTAGTATGTGTGTGTGGTCCGACTCATCAGTATGCATGTAATAATGTAGTAATGACTACTCATGGGTCGGAAAGCCAGCATGTTGACGGGCGTCGCGGCTGGTGTGATCCCATCGCAAGATGGTCTCTAGTTTCATTTATGTGGCTGACGCAGAAACCCGCTCTCTCAGTGTCAATAACAAAAGGAGCAGTTGCTGTAAGTGTCGGCACAGAAGATAACCTCAAGATGAATCAAGATCAAGATAACATGCAAAATATGTCTTTTTATTAGTTTGTGTAACCTTCATTGATGTGACTTATCTCCTGTTTAGGTTTAATATATGAGCAGTATTTTAAGGACTTATGAGGGCACCTTGTCCACTGTGTTCATACTAAGACTACAGTGTGTCTTATTGTTATTGAAACAAAGGCAGCAATTTCAGCATTTCATTAAACATTCCTAAAAACAACCTGTGAGGCTCATTGAGAAATAAAATGATGACAATTCAAAACACTGTTTTTACTCATTTACATTCAAACTCTGTAACTCATTATGTAAAAATTGCCAGACTGAGAAATAATACCTCTTATCACAATAATCAACCTTCTTCCATTATGAATATTATATAGGAGGAGTAAATGAGAAAATATGGCATCTAATTTAGCCATGATACATCGTTGGTACGATTCAATCCATGTCACTCGAATGAGTTCTCTGATTACATGTTAGAAAACCTTTGGGAATATTCTTGTTGGTTGGAGTCAGACCGGAGAGGATGAACTGTTAGAGGATCGGTGATTGAAGTCTGATTAAAAAAAAAGCTACAGTAAACAAAGCTCTCTAAGCTTGGTCATAGTGTGTTTCAAGGCTAAATTGCCAAAATTCTCAAGAGATTTCAACCCATTCATGTTGATCAGTGCCTGCATTTGGAAGCCTCCTAACACTGATGATGAATCCTGATGTGAGATAAAAAAAAAGAGGGAGAGAGAGCTCCCGGAATCAAAGATTTCCTTTGAGAGTTTATGATCAAAAAGATCTTTCCTTCTATTTCCTCTGGTGTACTTGTTTGGAGAAACAGCACCTTGCTCACACAAATAGACTAGCGTTCCACCAACCCCCCTGCACAACACACTCTGCTGATGATGGCCTCAAGAAACAGAGAGGGAGAAAATGTGAACACACTGTAGCATGACCAAAGAGGGACCTGTGAAATACGGTGTCCAGCAATCAGCGTATACAATCAGCTGTCAGAGCCTGTGGAGTTGGTGGGAGGTGGCAGTCTGTGGCTTGGCTGGGCTCAGCAGGTGTCACCAAAGGTCTGAGCATGGGGGTGACTGAGAGGGTAATGGGATGGGGTGGCACCGTGACTTCTACCCAGGAAGAGGAGGTGGAGGGAGAGGGAGCTGAGGGAGCTGTGAGCAGGAAGGGAGAAGAAGCATATGCTGGCGGGGGAGGAACTGGCCCTTTGGTGGCCCTGCCGTCAACTCTTTTTGAGCTGGATGGGGGAGAAAATAGAGCTGCACTGTCTGTGAGTCACTTCGACTAACAGGAAGGAAGATGTATACATCAGCTAATGTAGGCAGGAATGCAAGCTGGGGAGCAAAACACACCGTGACATTTATCAAATAGACTGAAAACCTTTAATGTTCTAATTATTCTTTCTACGACTTTAAGCAATCCATTACACTTTTTATTATTGATTTGCACAATAAAAATGGGAGGCTACTCATTATATAGCACAAATAGGATGAAAAGATGACAACAGAGTGTCAAAAAGTTGGAGAGACACCAATACACCAACTAATTAAATTGATGAAATATTAATCAGAGTGCAACAGTTGCCATTAATCTGACGGCCAGGAAAGAACATCAGCTATCTCACATGTAATTTTTTAGGTTGTGTAAACTCTAAAGGGAGGGGAACTCTAAGCATCGTATTAATCCTGGTGAAGCAACGGCGCTGAACCATTGCATAAAACCTCATTATACACGCAGCACAACCCGAGAATCTATTAGACTCAAGCTTTTATCATAGAGAGAGGAAGCTGCATATTGCCATATACTAGACTGTGTTTGTGTACAACTATATAAATAGCTGTAACTTGATGTTTCTCATTTGCAGTGTCATTAATTTGGTATTTACACCAAATAACTACTGTGCGGTACAACCAGTGAATCTAGGAAACAAATTCAGACAAAGTTCAGGCTGTTGACGAACACTGTGCACTATTTATTTTCCTGAGAACCAGGGAGGCAGGAGGAAGAATAGGTTATAATAAGAGATAGGGGAATAGGAGAGGAGCAAAAGGAAAAGACAGAGAGAAATAGAAAGATGCAGGGGAATGTCAATCACTTACTGAATAGGTGCGGTGAGGCTGGCGAATGGAAAGAAAATCAATGAGAAAGTATGAGGAGCAGCCAGCCAGGGAGCCAGAACATAAGGTGGAGAGAACAAGAGAAAGAGACAGCGACTGAGAGACAGAAAAAGAGAGACACACAGAGAGAGAGAGTTTATGCGAGTGCAAAATAAAGAGGAAGAGCGAGAGAGCATGGAAAAGAGAGAGAGAGAGAGAGAGAGAGAGAGAGAGAGAGAGAGAGAGAGAGAGAGAGCGAGACGGAGAAAGTGACAACAAGTGGAACGACGCATGCTGCGAGGGATTACCCAGGGTTCATTCTGCAACCTGGAATTACAGCACGAGGAAAAGATTAGGGTGGCTACTCGCTGAAGCGTCAGGATTGGCTGATTTTCCTGTCAGAAAAATGCCGTATCCAATAGGGTGTGGCGAAACTGCGCTGTGACAGACGCATCCATCATATATGAGAGAAGCAATAGCTACCATTATCAAGCATAATGTCATACAGCCCACTTACACCGAGGCTAAAGCATTCAGGTGTCACGGCGGAGCAAATGAGTCTGAGTCGAGGACGGAAATGTGTGTGTGTGTGTGTTTTTCTGCTGTCTGCTTGCATGTGTGCATGCCTGTTTGTGGCTGTGTGTATTGCAGAAGCATAACATCCACATGGGACTTTTATTGCTCTTATAGCAACATTATGCTATCTCAGCGTGATGAAAACATGCTGAAGTAGATGCAGTTTCTACCCATTGGCGGACATTACCACCGGTTGAATCAGCAGCTATCGCGCCCGGTTAAAACAAAACAGAGGACAGTTATATTTAGAGCGCACACACTCTGCCTCACAATGATCACATTGTTCAAATGACAAGCAAAGGCACTGTGTTAGTGTGTGTTTGTGTGAAACTGTTGTGCATGTTTTCTCTATGGGATAGTGAGTGGGAAAAATGGGCAATCTTTTCACAGAAAGCTCTCTCTGGTATGACTCATCATCAACAGGAATGAGACTAATCGGGGTGACGCCGTAGGCAAACTTCAGGGGCTAGACAGACACAGGTGGTGGTGTAGGAGGTTGGCACTGCCATACAGTGAAGAGAGGATTGGGCAAAGCACACAATCGTGACTCTGGAGCTGATTGAAGAAAAGGAGCAGACTGGTATTCTTGCAATATTCTTTCTATTATTCCCAGCTGGTCAAGAAGCCTCGAATCCCGCCCAGTGGAGAAAAGCAAGCGCAGAAAAAGTTGACCTGGTTACACTTTGAAAATCTGTTGTTTCATAACAGTCTCAACTGTGTTTCTTACTTCCGAACACACACAAACGCATGATGTTATTTTAGATCTGGCAATTCATTCCAAGGCTAGTCAGCACACTCACACATTATTTGGCATTATGGTGAATAATGGCATTGCTTGTTCAATCGCCGTAATGAGACACAAGCTGGGGGTTGAAGGGAAGGTCTTTCAGCTGTCAGAGCAGATCTTCAAAGCAGCGCTGCATGTTCTCCAAGTGCTGCATCCCGTGTAGAGCAGACAGTGAACAATGGGTGCCCTCGCAGCCACAGTCCCTAATCAGCCTGTGCACCACGACACTAATGACTGTCCAAATGTCCTCATCACTAGCAACCACTTTGGTGGAGCCACAGCAACACTTTTAGGGGTGTGTTCCAACCCCAACCAATCCTACTGTATTCCAGCTCTTCACTCTTCTGAAAGTGTAGTATGAAGATGAGTGACCTCAAGTGATCCTGCATCCTGCAAGGCTGCATTAATCAAGTTGCATGTGCTTATTTGTTGAAATTCTGCTTCTTTATCTTTTATATCTTTTGTCATTTGTTTATACATATGTTTTTTGTTACATTACTCCCCTGCATAGGTTTGAGGCAAGCTAATGCTACTGCACAGTGTGTATGGCAGATAAAATAGAAGTGTTTTGTTGACCCTTGTTAAGTTATGAAATAACAATGAATGTGATATCAAATGGGAATCCTTTAAGGCATCTAACAAGACTACTGGGAGAACAGAGTGTGAGTACGAACCTGTCTGAACCCAGAAGAGAGAACAAACGAAAAAATATCTATAGGGTTACAATGCATCTTGTTCTGTAGCTACATTATATCGGGAGTCTTGGTAGGGATTCAAGGGTGCACATAAAAACAGAGACACAGAGGAAAACTTGCAGGCACTCAGGCACATACACACAAATTTGCATGTACATGCATATTACACACATACACACGCTCAAACACTCGCACACACACCCAGCCAAGCAACACATACACAGTCTCACCCAGCCTTGAAATCCGTTAAGACTGGGGGATCTTGCAAAACAGCTCATCCATTCTGCTTTTGATCTATTCCCCATCTCCAGCCTGCAATGTGCAAACTGAGAAAAACAAAAGAGGAAAGGGGACTGCTGTATGTCTCTGAGAGACCAAACAAAGGAGAGAACTAGAGACACACAGAGGATGCCGGTGTGTGTAGACTAGTGATGTGAGTCTCTGCTTCGACAAATTCAATATGAATTTCGATACGTAGTCTCAGACAACTTTGGGCAGATTGATGATTCAGTGCATTAATTTCTTATTTGATCTCATACATTATTGTATAAGATTGTTATTAGTTACAATTCAATATGCTTTGCTTTGACTGGTACCAGAAATGTGTGTGACATATCCATACTGCCTCTAATACGTGTAACACTGATGGTTTTATGTTTACACTCAGGAGAAGGCAGCACCTTGTCTTCGGCCAGCTTAAGATTTCCTACAAGGTTTTGATTGAATCTTGTTCAAGACGCAACAAAAAAAGTGAAACATGGAGAGGTCTTGAGGGAAGAAAAGACGACTAATATGACTTGTAAACGACAGCTTTCCCCCAGTCCCATACATTTAAATCAACAGCCGTATCGTGCAGCTGACACAGTCTCCACCACTGTTATATACCTGCTGAAAATGACTGTGAGTGTAAGTCTGAGGGATAAAACCACCATTAGCTCATACAGTATATGTGTGCACATGTTGTACAAGGTCTTACAATCAGAATCAATTCATCCATTCATGTCGATGTCGTGCAGTTTAATTAATCTTCAAAAGCAATACCTTAAATTACATGTATGACTTGTGATTAGAGTTAATCCGCATGAAAATGAAATGAGAGGAAATCTAATAAAAGTTAGTCTTTTGCTCGCAGACAAAGTTGTTTCTTTTCAAAATTCCTAGCTTCTCTGACCTCCAGGTCTGTCTGCAGCACTCAGGACATTTAACTCATAACAGAGACAGCTTTGTGTGCAATAAACTGGAGGAGACAAAGCCGCTCATAAACTGATGCACGGCTTTGTGACTGAGAATAACTGACATTAGCAAGAGGGCATGTGGCTTTTTTTACAACGTAACTAAACTTTATATAACAGTTTTCTACATCAGAAGACTTTTTCTAAGCAAGGTTTACATGGTGATGTGATAAAAAGTAAAATCAGTGTACACCGAACAGAGAGCACCACTAACACCAGAGAGATTAAAGCAACATAAAAGAAGGAGCTACCCGAGGGAGGACTGAACATAAAAAAAATGAAGCAAGCATGCAAAAGGTTGTTTGAGGAAGACGATACTGAATTCACACTTTTAATTTGAGCTTCCAGGCAAATGATTCCAAAGTCTAAATTCCCTGCTGGAAAAGCACAGAGCACCTTCAGTCTCCTCAATGAAATGATCAGAAATAGGGGGAAAAGACGGCACATAAACAAGGTGAAAGAGAAACCGTGTTTAATGGATGAGCCTCAGAAGTTAATGCGGTCTGACACGCTGCAGCAACATGCTGCAGTTCCAGTGGCTGGAAACATGAACTACACACACAAATGAACATAAACACTCAAATACACTCCAGTAGTATGATCATGACAACAAAACCACACTATAGTGCTCTGTCCTGACGAGCTTTTAATTATTGTTGTCGGGATATGGCTAGCAATACATACAGCACTGAATAAAATAAAATGCTATATGAAGACCCAGGCAAGAGAAGCAGCAGCTTTACAGTCGCTTGATTTGATCCTCAGAGATGCTGTGCAACTTTGCTTTTCAGAGACAATGTTATTAAACAGTGAAACAATACAGCTGCATTGCATCCTGGCAAAAAAACACTGAATTTATATCACTACTATTTATTTCCTCCTGCTGGCAAACAGCAGTTCTCCATTCTATTCTTTGTCCTCAAATTGTCAATATTGTATACTTCTTTTGTTGACTTCATCAGGGGAGTTTTCCTCACAGATTTAAAATTTCACTGGCATTTTATGAATCGTCCAGGACAATTTTGCCACAAGCCTCTATTAAATCCTGACCCTGATAAAAACACAAATAAAATGATTCATGGCAAAACTTAATTTGCAGACCAGGAATTTATGTGTAACACCAGAACACCTTGTTTTAGGAGGCCATCTGGAGCGCTTTCTCATCTGATTAAAACTGCCACATCTTGCGATGTAAAACTTGCTATAACTATTGTTTCCAATTACACAGCTGTAACACAGACGCAGACTTACTCGCTCTCTCTAACACAGACTCTCTTTCTGTTTGGCTCTCTCGCTCACACACACACACACACACACAGACAAGAGACAAAGATTGAAATATGTTTAAACTGCACTGCTGGAGGAGATCAGAGGGTCACCTCAGTCTCTAACCTTAGTGGCAATAGCTCAAGCACCAGCGCTTCCGTATTAGAGCCTCTATGTCTATCAGACCTGGTTAAGATGTACTCATCTCTGCTGGAGCCTGAGGCAGAGAAAGAGATCCAAGCCATGTCGTGGTGTGCTGAGCTACACCGGGCTCCTATGATAATGTCCTTCAAGGAAAGAAAATGGGTGGAGGCAGTCTTGAATCTGTCAACCTGCTGTGCACCACCCACACCTCTCATCGCCTTACACCCCCCCCCCCCCCTCTCCCCCCTCTACCTCGCTGCACCTGTCCCTGCCCACTCCCTCCTTCCCTCACGTTGCAGCAGCGCAGAGAAATTGAATTGAGTGCATCTGCATCCGCAGCAGCGGGGGCAGCTAGAGTAATAGTGTTCTCAGAGATGGGGTGGAAGCAAAGAAAAGGGGAGGGGAGGAAAAAAGCAGATTGCTGTAATAAACATAGGAGCAGCGCTGACAGGAAATAAATAAATCCAATAGAAAAGAGAAAGAAATTGAACGAGCACATTCACCCTTTAACTGGAGGAAGTCTTGTGTAAATAACACAGCTCAAATCATTTCTTGCAAATTGAAGTGGTGCCCATGCAGTGTGTGTGTGTGTGTGTGTGTGTGTGTGTCCGAGAATGTGCGAGTATGAATGTGTGTGTGTGTCTAAGATATTCCAGGCACTCAGCGTTCCCTCAGACACAGGGAAGCAGATGCGGATAAAAAGGGTCTCCTCTAACTTCACCACCTCCGTTCCTTGGCTCCACCTCTAAAGACCTTGACACAAGGACACCTGGGGACTGAAGTTTATTAAAAAAAGCAATCTGGCTGTAAATGCTAAAATGATAATTCAGGAAACTGGAAAGGATGTAAAAGTGCAGGTCTGGATGATTTAACAGTTTATTGATGATCTCTTCACAACGACTCACTATGGGGACAAACAAATGCACAGAAATGAGAACACGGGACTAAAATGTGTGGGAGGAGGACACCATCAAAAAATCAATATCCAAGGTTAAAGAGAGTGTACTGCAACCTAGGATCCTGTTTACTTATATCAGATGAACAAATGGTTTGAGCTTTGGTTGCTGCTGCTGCTGAACAGATGTAAAATCTATTCAGTAGGCAAAATAATCTAAATGAATTTGATTATGGTGTCGAAGATGGCCAGAGTATTCTCTACTTGAGCTAGAAACTTAATCAGTTCTTTGTATTTAGGCAATTCACTCGTAATGCTGCGGCAAATGTAATCTACCCTGATGAAAAGGAATGAGTTAGGACACTTGCTTTCTATTTCAGTAAATCTGTCAGGGGTTGTTTGGGCAGCTTGTGCATTCGCCCAGGGAGGGATTTCCATTACTTCAGTGAAAGTAATGGAAAAACTGGAGTTATGCTAATGGGTTTACAATTTTCAAATCAGGTAAGCACAATTTGAAGATGCCATAAAATAAAGTGAGAAAAAATGTGCAGCTTCAGGGACAACTGGTACAAACCACGGTAAGTTCCTAAGCTCAGCCCAGCTCAGTTTGAAGGCTGTGAGCCATCAACCTCGCAAGCTTCATCAAAACACATTATGCCTGTGCTAGAATGTCAGAGCCAAATCTATTCTTGAGCATTGAATATTGCGCACGCACCTGTGAACTCGATAATGAGAACAATTTGCTTTGAGTCATGCTGAAGTCGGCCTTTGGCCTTTTCCACTTCTGGACAGCATGTCCTGCTGTAACACTCTCACAACCTCCTCCCTGCTCTGGAGCCTCTTCCAGTCTCTCCAACTGACTCTGACTCAAAATACTTCTCTCTCTCCCTGTGGTTTCTCTTTCTTGTCTCTCTGTCAGGTAGCTTCTATACCGAACCTGTGATTAAGTGCCTCCATTATAAAACTTAATTAGTGATGCTTTCCTCTCCAGGAATAGGCCACGAGGAGTGTTTGCAGCTCACCAACCCCCTACAATGCACAGAGATGCACACGTGTGCATGTACTAGGTGCAAACACACACAAACAAATATACATAAACATAGAAACACACTGATGCAGCTTGTACAGCACCCTCTCCTCGGCACTCTCACACAACAGAGCCTTGTGCTGTAACAGGCAACAGCTTGCCTACCACAAACTGCAATAATTACTAATTTTACAGCTTCCTCCAATTAACAGGCGTGCTGCTGTCAATGAGCTCCATGCAGAAAATGAGGACCAGTCTACGGGGGCCAGGGGGCTGCAGAGAGGCTGGGCCGCTCTGTCAGTATGGTGTGTGCTGTGGTGTGGCTGGCTGGCAGCAAACAGAGTGTTTGTTTTGGAAAAAGATTTGTGCCTCTCCTAAACATGCATAGATGGCGGTGTGTGTGTGTGTGACTGTGTGCAGAGCCAAGAAGCAGGCAGCGGGGGCTGGCACCAACCCCATCAGTGCTCACACATAAGCGCTGACACACACAAGTATACACATAAAAAGGCGCACAACATCACATACACTCTGTGAGCTGATGTCAGATAGATCAGTCAGCTGTCCTACAGCTGCCACAGCCCAGTATCACAATAAAGTGACAACTACTTTCATACTTCTGATCCCCCAAATAGAAAATTCTGTAATCCATTCTAGCAACAAGAGTGTGAGTTAGGAAACTGCTCCATCTTTTGATGTTCCTGGAGAGGAGAAAGCAGTCTGTGCGTTCAGAGGAACAGGTTGAGTTATATTAGCCATTTGTATATATCCAGAATGATACGGTTTTACAGCGTACCCCTGGTGTTCACACCATCTGGAGAATATACACTCGTCACACGGTCACCCTCGCATACTCAAGCCAAGACAGTTCTTCGTATTAGACTCCTTTATCTAGCTCATTACACTGGTTTGTGAATAGACGTAGCAAAAGGATATAGAGGATTACAGCCTATTCCTTTAATATAATACGATTAGTCCTTCCAACAAGGTCACTGTTGTTGCCTTTAGTATTAGGTGAGGTGACAGCTAATGCATGTGCAGTAAGAAAATAAAGCCCTAGCTGTTATTTGACATGCAGAAATATCGTTTCTGTTTCTAGTTTTATAGCTTCGTCTTTGCCCCTTCTCTTTCTGTCCTATTTTTCTCTCGCTCGCCCTTTCTGTCTCATTTACTTTCCGCCTGTCATCCTCTTGTCCTCTTCCCTCATCTCTCTTTTCCCTCTCTCCCTCTCTCTCTACCTCCACCTGCCTCTCTTGCCTCCTCTGTGGATTGTTGTTGGTTACAGGTGCCAGTGGTGCCTCGGCCAGAGCACGGACGATGCCATGCCAGCTTCTTACACCATCATCATTGGCCTACCTTGCTGCCAGGAGAGGAGCAGCTGGGAAGTTTACTTCGCCTGCCAAAACTGTACAAATAAAGAATATTATGTGAAGTAGCCACATCATATTCTGGAAATAAGGTAGACTAACTGAACTGTCATCTGAAATGGTTGTTTTCAAGCTTAAAGTGATTACTGGAATCTTGCTTTTATATTATGCTCATGTGGTTTTGGTGCTCTAGATGGGTCATTTTTTAGATGATATTAAAGCTGTGATGAATTTTGCATCAGACCACACTTGGTCAAAACGAACTTTTCAATAATTCAATAATGAATAATTCAAACAGAAGAAATAAAAGACCATTATCTAGTTTTCTGGTTTAGTTCGGAATGAGAAGCATTAATAATAAATTTGAGAAGCCACAATGGCAAAATTACCAGGTTAACACCTTCTGTGTCAAAAGTGAAATTTTACACTTAATCAATCCTAAAGTTGATCTAGAACATGTGTGATATGGGTCCTTTGTTTTGTTTGCAGAGTCCTGAAGTAGCAGAAACAGAACCAGTCCAGACTCATTGTTATGTGGAGGTCTGTTGCGAAAATAAAGCATGAATGACTTTCTCCAAATCTTTAACATTCAAGCACAACCAATGATTAATGCCCTAGTCAGAGCTGATGGTTGCATAGCACATCTAATGACTGGTGCTCATTTTTCATTAGGTTATAAAGTAATGCAGGAAACGACGCGTGATGGTGAATAAACAGACGGACAGACGGGCAGACAAACAGGCCGATAGACAGATAGATAAAACAGAGAAAGGCGGAGCAGACAGAGCAGCAGGAAACTGTTCTAATGTGTGAAAATGCCTGCCAGAGAAATTCAATTTGTGATGGTGATTGGCTGTAGAGTGTTGAACCCCCGAGGAGCTGATGGTCACACATGTGAGGCGATATATAGCGCAACCACAGGGCTCTGGAAGAGGGGATAAGGGGGGGGCAGAGGAAGTGAGGTAGAGAAATGGAGGTCGGTGGCTGTGTACGACACGTCTCATTGCTCTCTATCTCAAGAAAGTGTGGGATGGAAGTTGATGGAAGGTGTTCTTTTCTCTTTTCAGGTTGGATTTTGAATAAAAACCTTCTTGTTTTGTGTATTTACTGGCTAGACAGGTTGTGGGCCTTGTTGACGATGATGCTACTACTTTATTTTAACTGAACAAAAGACCTGAAATATCAACTTGTCATGTGTCAATTTTTGTCATTTGCAAATATTATGCTTAAACTGTGTGTGTGTGTGTGTGTGTGTGTGTGTGTGTGTGTGTGTGTGTGTGTGGCAGTGAGCCACCTTCCTTATCTCTGCCAAGGCCCTTGCACTTCCAGTGTCTGCCTGGCTGAAGCAGCCCCAACACAACAGGAGGTGTTGGTCAACAAAACAAACAACACCCCCACCCTGTCCCCCGTCTATAACACCTTGCCTCTCCCCATTAACATAACTGGCAGGGCTGCTTTATAATACTTCTGGTTGAAATCATCACATTAGGCCTGATAGCATTATCCTTCTGCTTGACTGGCCCAGTGCCAGTATAAAGAGGGGACATGGGAAGACACAGACAAGGTTAATAAAGGCAGATGGGCCGCTGTCTGACTCTTTTACAGGTTGCTTAGGTAAGATTGTTCTCACACTCGGGCAGGAACTCACTCCTCTCTTTCATGGAGATCATCCTGACTAAACGGGTCAAATGTTTTAAAACAGAAGTGTGAAACTCAGTTATTCCTCTCTGTGCTGTCAAACTATCTGTCTTGTTTGTGTCACAATAGGACAACAACAACTACTTAAAATGCTGTAGATAAGAAAGCCCAAATACAGCTATCTGCTGCAGCAGAGTGGTGACAGTTTGTTAGATTATGGTTAAGTTAATAACCATCATACACAATGCAGCATTGACAGAAAAACACAATAGTCTGGGCAGGAAAGAAAAGCACACTATATCTGTCAGGGTGAGAGACAGGTATTTCCAGGGGAAATACTATGCATAGTTTGGTACAGCACCATGGAAAAGCATAAATTTAAGGGATTACAGTTATCGCTTTGCATCAAGCATCAGGCCTTAAGATGAAATGTGAAATACTGAGTCCTGACATTTATAGAAAACGGGGTTTTAAGAGCAAGCTGTATAAAACTAGCACACGCTATCAGCTACGGCATGTAAAAATGATGGCATTCAGAATAGTTTGTGCTATTCACTCATAATAGGACACACATAACAAGTAAAGATGCAAGACGATAGTCAGGTGTAATCCTTTCATTGTGCGGACTGAATGGGAGAGAGCTAGAGGCAGAGACAATGAGAGGGGCTGAGAAAAAGAGGACAGAGAACTACTGTATTCAGTTTAGTTGGACAAAAGCAAAGGAGCAGATGTTTGCTTGGTTGAGTGTCTATGTGTGTGTTTCCAGACGAGCATCTACTGGCCACAAATCCCAGGTGCAGAGAGCTTGCTTCATGTGTCTCCCTTCACTTTGACGTCCATAACTGGAGTGACAAATTGTGCATTTGTCATGAAATGCTACAGGAAACTAAAGGATGTTCTGGTTTTTGGTCATCACTTGCTTTTTGCAAAATAAAAGTGGTGATTTTTCATTAAACTGGGTAAACCTGGGTGAACTTTACAGGCTACCCATTACAAATTAAAGCATATACATAGAGTATATACTATACATTCATGGTCTGTATTTGAAATTAATACGTATGTCTGCACTGGCACATGGTTCTGGATGTTTCTTGTCTAAGGCTCAAGGCCCCACTAAAGCTTAACTTATGCTTGGTCTCTGTCCTCTGTTTCTCAGTCCCTCCCATTATCTCTGCCTCCCCCCTCTCCCATTCAGTCCACACAATTAAAAGGATTACACCTGACTATCGGCTTGCACCTTTACTTGTTATCTGTGTCCTATTATGAGTGAATAACACAAACTATTCTGAATGCCATCATTTTCAAGACTGTCAACAGTTGTCTTTTGGCAAAAATGAGCCATTTTGTTTTGAAAAACATGTTGTGGGGCACAACTGTCACTGTTACGTACATGTAGGATTTCCTAATGCCACAGACAATATCAAGTACGGTTGCACGGTGTGACTGGATACTTTGTTGGCATGGAAAAACTGCTACTTCTGTAAACAGGGCTGGCAGAAGAAATTGAAAATATATTATTACTTATACACTGTAACTCATCCATATACATTCCCTCCTTTTTTACTTTATTTTGTGTATTTGTCCCATGACTTGGTTGACAAATATAGCCTTATTTATCCCCGCACACTGCAATATCTGTCAGAACACATAAACGTACAAAATGGAAACTTAAGCTGTTTTGTGACTCATATGAAAGAGGCTATCTTTATAAATATTCTGAAACCTAGGGTTACCCGGCTTTTTACCATAAAAGCAAACACGATCACAGCCAGATTCTTCATCTTGATCCACACTTCTATCACTGAGCTATTCAAGGCTGCAGCTGCTTTTGTGCTGACGTTTACCTTTGATCCCTTTTTCCCCATCCATTACTCACATACAACCTATATTTTTTACCTGAGAGATCGACCACAGATTTTTACTGCTGGTGACGGCTCAGCTCCACTGGAGCATTTGGAGATGCTGTTGATGGATGGGAGAGTATTGGGCAATCACTTTGCACATACACATTTTCCTCAGCCTCTTGGACTTGAAGCAATGTCCTTGTCTCTACGTGACTTGCTAAACTCCTGGTGCCCAAAGATGGTTTCTAGGTAGCTCTTATCACGCTGATGTTTGTTCAAGTGTTAATTTTTCTGATAAGTTTGGTGTTAATTCGTTATTTTATGCTATAAAAACAGGGTGAAACATCATGATTGACAGCTGTGATGGACTGTGGTGTGCTAACGATTGGCTCGGACGGGACCTCGCAGCGCGGCTCCACTTGCCGATCACCACTGCGCAGACTCTGGCTCCGAATGACATCACCAACGCAAGATGGCAGCGGCCGTATCCGGAGTATTTTGGCTTCATTTTTGTTAAGTGGGAGGAAGTGGAGATGTGTCGTCCATCTTTATATACAATCTATGGTCCTTGACATGAAGCATTGGAAACCCCTGTTATAAATTATCAACCCCGGAGCAATCGATATAGTACATCGCACAAGAGCACCAGCAGTTCTGCCATCCATTCATTAACAGACAGTACTTGAAGCTGCTCAAAGCCTCTCGTCACTTACATTTCATTACAGACTACTTTCAGCCTTTGTAATCCTGGTAAATGTGTTCAATCTAGAAGAAATTGTAAAGTATTTGAAAAAGTGTTCCCGAGTGTGAAACTAACTGAGGCAAAGAGATGTCAGGGGAGACCAGTTTCAGAGATTGTGCAGGGTGGTTCAGGGCATAGACTAAAATGTTTTCACTAAACTAAAGAGCACAACGAGACGGCTTGTGTAGGAAGCTTAAAATCCCAGCATCCACTGAGGCAATACTGAAGTGACTGGTGTTGATCAACACCACCCACAAATCCCTACTGATATCTTATTGTCATTTTGTGAGGCAAGACAGTAAAATATCACTATTTGTTCTTTTACTCCATGAAGAATCACAACCTCAAATATGTATCTAATATCTATAAGTTACAGACATATCCGTAAAACCAATAATAGGAGTAAAGCCAACACATATTGACTTCTGTTTTAACCAAAATGTTTATGTTTTTTGCACCTTCAAAGAGGCAGCGCTAATATTTAATTTTGTCCTCTGGCACCTTGACACTTCTGCTACAGTAGCGGGGTAATGGGGATTGCTTGCACCAAAAAATGTCAGTTGAGCAAGTGTTTTCATGGCTCCCTGCTGTACGATCCAGCTTGAGTTACATCACTGCCATCGAGACAACTGTAACATTTGCCAGAAGTAGTGCTTTACTGAGACCAGGACTGTGCTGAAGAGCTCAGTGTTCAGCAATAACACATATCACATTAACTTTATGCTATAGCAAGGTTGCGCTTATGTTGTCTGAGTGAATAGCATGTGATTACTTTGAAGACAGATAACACTAGGATCAGATTTGTAAGACTGGGAGTCACTTTACCTGCCTTAGGCCATCCTTGCTGTTCTGCATGATCCTCAGAGCGTAGTTAGACCGCTGGCCTTTGCTGTTGAATTCAATGTGGCCTGTTAGACCATCCAATTCTACCTATCCAACACAGAGACAGCAACACATTAAAGACCTCACCAAGAAATCCTACCTACTTCCCTCTCAGCAGCACCTGAGCACATTATGGATATGACTGGAGGCTACATTAGCACTACTGGCTCAGTATCAGACTTTTGAACAATATCAAATTTAGAATAATAATATGAAGACGAGGCTGTAATATCTCCAATTTACAGCAAAATAGAAGAGCCATTAGTCACGTCTTCTTTCCCGGAAAGAAAGACAAATAGTCTGATATCGAACACACGTCACATTTAAGTATTTCGATAGCCCAATCACTTCCACAGCCATGTCTCCCTAATAGGAAAACATATTTTATTGATTGACAGTTCATCTTTATCTCTCCTCCTCTGTTGTCTCTCAGTATCATAAGAGAGACGAGATAAACTGACCTAGTGGTCAGGGAGTATATCTTTAAAGAACATGAGAGCACAGACTACACATTATCATCTGCTGTCAGTGAAAATATATAGGCTCTAAAATAACCAATTAACACTTAGAAAGTGGAGAAATAATGAAGATCTCAACAAGCTTGGTTATCTGGCATTATCCAATTAATGCTACTTCCTGCCCTTCTTGTTGTTGCAAGTGAGAGAGACAGAATAAAAAAAAAAATTGCAAGAACAGTCAAAAGATCAAGTTCGACATAATGGGATATACACAAATTAGATATAAAGATCATTACCACTGTAATTTATGTGCGGTACATATGAAGCAACTGGTTATATTAGCTTAAAAGCTGGGAACAGGTGAAACAGCTAGCGTGGCTCTGTCCAAAGGTCATACAATCTGCCTACCAGCTCCTCCAAAGCTCACGTTATATCATGTTTGTTTAATCTGTACAAAAAACAAAGTGTAAAAATGACAATCTGTGGTCTTACTGGGGGTTATGTGCCAGACTATTATTTTGGCAGGATGCAGTGACTTCCTGGAGACCAGGAGGTTACTGCACCCAGCCAAGAAATAGTGTCTTGTACAGATAATTTAACAGTACAGTTAATGTGTGGGCTTCATAGCTTTATAATTACTTAACTAGCTGATTCCCAGTATTTCCACGTTTTTATGTGTTTTTTGTTTATTCTGTTTCTGACTCTCCAATGTACAACAACAAGAAGGGCAGGAAGGCAAGATTAATTAGGTGATGTCAGACAGTCAAGCCAAGTCAATATTATTTATACAGCCCAATATCACAAATCACAAATTTGCCTCAAGGGGCTTTAGCATACAACACCCTTAGACCCTCAAGCTCATGGAGATGTTCATTACTGCTTTACTTTCTACAAGTTAATTGTATATTTTAGAGTCTAGATATTTTCACAGGTGCTGGTAGGTGGATTTTGTTCCCTTTAGACAGAGCCAGGCTAGCCGTTTCCCCCTTTTCCTAGCCTTTATGCTAAGCTAAGCTAAATGACTGCTGGCTGCAGCTTCATATTTACTGTACAGACATAAGAGTGGTATCGATGTTCTCATCTAACTCAAGAAAGCAAATAACCATGTTTCCCAAAATGTCAAACTATTCTTTCAAGGTAAGCAGTGGTCAGTGTCGTCCATTTTCATCACGTCCAGCAGAGGCAATCTTACCATCCTCAGGTAATTCATGAGGCTGGTGCCGTGCTCCCAGATCTTGGAGGACTTGCAGGAGAGCTGAGTGGCGCCAACATTCTGGCTACGGTTCAACTCCTGGACCGCCGCCACTACCGCATATACCGCATCAAAGAGCAGAGCTGAGGAGAGCTGCAGAGGGAGAAGGAGGGAAGAAGGTGAATACATTATGCATTCACACACTCTCTCACACACACACAGCTGCAAAAACCCGAAGCACACAAACTGCAAGTGTAACATGTCAGTGGTTAGCGGTCAGTGAGGGGTTAACCCATCCCTGGAGTGGTAGTGAGATTATTCCATTAGATCATTAGAAAGACTCTGATCTGCTGACAGCGTTGAAACCATCTCTCTCTCTCTCTCTCTCTCTCTCTCTCTCTCTCAGTCTCTCAGAGAGACTCTGTCCTTCCTACTCTTATCCCCAATGAAGCTGGCACACCCTGACCATTCCAATTACCGCCTGCCTCTCTCAGCGAGGGCCAGAAAACAGTGGGAGAGGCAGCTTTTCCTCTCATCTCCCCTGTACAAACAACCTCATCGTCACTACCACTGCATCCTGCTATGTACATTTGATTAAAATGCATGCTGCCCTGCATTAGAAGCTTGGGGAGAGTCTGGGCTTCACTGCTGTACATCTGTGTAATGGAAGTAGAGATGAAATGGCCCTGATGTTTGGTGGATATTGATACAGGGCTGAGAGATATTGTGATGCATAATAAATTTTGGAGACCAAAGAGAACTACAATAGGCCGTTAAACTGCAAAACTGTGATGTATTACAACCTTGAATTGGCTAACATAATTGGCGGATTGCACATTAAGAGCAATATAGTGTACACAAACAGCCCGTGAAAACATTTCAACCACGAGTTGATGCACTTTAGGTTTGACATATAGGAATAATGTCTTGCGGTGGTGGGAACAGATAAAGTCAAATCGTTAGGTCAGCAATAAAAAGTGACTGGCACGATGTTGCAACACTACTTCTGATTATTTTCACTTGTATCTAATCAGAATCAGAATCAGAAATACTTTACCGGAGGGGAAATTACACACATAATATTATTGCCAACGTGAAGCTAACAACTTTGTGGCATTTACTCATCTTCGTTTCACTCTGGAAGTCTGTCTTTCTTGCTATCTCTTTCTTTGCTCTCTTTCTGTGCAGCATATAGAGTAGCTAGGCTCAGAAAAATAATATTACAGGTCTGGACCTTTCATAAATGTAAATGTTCGTGTCTCTCAGTATAATAAGGAGACGATTCTGGATAGGAGGAAACTTTGTTGCAGAAATCAGTGGTTTTTGCATGAGACCCGTTGTCTCAGCTGATGATATGTAGAAATACAGTTACAGTTGAATATATCCTGAAAACAAAAAAACACCACTAAGATTTGTATGCTTCTGAAGCCATTGTACATGAGCAAATGGCAATTCCAGACTAAAAAGCGACAAGCTACTGTGTCAGTTCTCATAAGCTTTTTGTGGTCTTAAAGTCTACCTCACAGATGCTATTTTTACATACTGTACATACTGTAAGTGACTCGGCATAGCTGCTCCTCCGTCACTCCATTTGTGTGCCAACATGAGCTACTTTCACTATTTCAGGCCTGTGTTATAAAAAATGATATTGTATCTAAAAATTTCCATCCTTTGGTTTTGTTTGATGCTCTCTAACACAAATACAGGCAAGTCTTGTGTACCTACTAATCCTTTAGTCTCAGGTTACTTTGCTTGATGCTAATTTGAGAATATATATATATACACAATTGGAGGATATTCAAAGGCAGCATAATTTTACATTAATGTGTGTCCTGTAAAATCCTCCTAAAATGCAGCTGCCTGCATTTTCTCAGATGAACTTTTATGACCAGTTGGCATGGTACAAGTCTTCATCCTTAAAAGCATTAAATGTCTCAGATCTACACATGTAAAGAGGTCACTTGTATGCATTTTTTTAATGTACGAGTGCCACAGTTACATTTCCTCCAGACCTAATTACTGTTAATGAAAAGACAGCATATTATCTATGTGCATGTCTAAATGAGTTAATCACTTTCTTGCTCTGCCTTCATCAGCCTTTATTCTCTCTAGTTATTAGCTAATTAGTCACAAGTCCTAATTGCCGCAGGCTCTGAAGTATCCAAGTGACCTGCTGTGCACAGAACACAACATTTTTTCATGCTGTGTTCAAACTATTCTTAACCTGCTTCACCACCCAGTTTGTGTGAAACAGAAGGGGGGTGATGGGCGCGTGAACGAGCGCATTTGTTTCATTTTTGTACTTTCTCTTAACTTCAAACAGAGAGAGGGATTCATTCATTAACTGACTACTGCATTTCTGCTTCCTAATGAAGCCCTTAAGATAATGAAGATTTGAGAACACTGTGTTTTATTTATTTTCTTGCACCCAGATGTGTTGTCCTTGTTGTATTTGTTAGCAGCTATTTTTAATTATTCACAACATGTTTTGAAAAAATAAAGAAAAATAAAGGAAATTTCTATTTTAATTACTTTGAAGAAGTTGAGCTCAGATATATACATTTAACTGAGCCTGGTCAGTTTCAACTAATAAATGGTGAAAAACAACATTTTAATATGGTATGTGTGAAGAGAAAGTTAATTTAACTATTGACACATAAATACTAATAAACACAAATAATACAGCAAGCTTTTCTTTATGGGTGTCTGAGATCAGGGATTCAATCCAATAGCAGGCGAAGTTCTTCTTGTTGCTCTCGGATGCTCTTTTTATGAGTGACACTTCTGGACAAATGGGTGGGAGAGCTTAGCCTTGAGAGGGATTATGTGAGTCAGATAATACTCATAAATTTTGGTCTCATAAACAAGCGGTCATTTACAAATAGGTGGCACTCATCATGTTTATGCAGGTCATTTACGACACTTTATTTGCTGAATCTGACGTTGAAAACTCAGATAAGCCGATCTCATAAAATAAATATGAGTGTTGTGCTGTGAATACAAAATGTTCAAGCATGAGGGACATTTTTTCTGTCTAGTGTGGTTGGCTCATACGTAAAAAACAAACAAACTGTTGAGTCACCATGAAACAAATGATCTTTCTCCTTATTTAAGTTTCTTAACAACAAACCTCATGTATAAACAGCAGCTTGGTGATTTGAGGCTGTTTTGAAGTCATTCATTCAGATATGCAGCACACAGTATGTTAAATTTGGAGCTGCAGATAATGTTTAGATGAGAACAGTAGATGATTTGGGGGGGGGGGTGATGCTGTTAACGTAAGCCGCTCTTTTGCTTTGCATTTCCTCTGAAGCAAAATTAACAAGGAAGACGCCATTATAAATGTAATAAGGAGGGTGCCAAACGCTGCTAATGAGCTGTCTGGGAAACAACAACTGCTTAGAGCAACACCTGCAATTACAACAGCTAACTGGATAAATGTCATCCCTGTATATTTCAGAGCCATTTTTATGTCTAAGTGACTTCAGTGTTTTAGTTGGTGAGTTAGAGATACAGCAGGATACTGGAAGGGTAATGCCTTGGAAGGCCCTGTTTGGACTTGGTTAGGCAATAAATACAAAGGGTTAATCCATTAGTCTTACATGAGTAACCTTGGTCTTCACTGTGTGTGAGATCATGTATGTGAGATTGTGTGTGTTGTGTGTACTAACTGGGGTGCCAGCGAAGGGTGCATGGTCACAGTTCTCTTGCCAGGAGCGGTTGAGGCTTAGAACGAAATCCTGGAAAAAGGGATGAGTTTTGTTGAAGACAGAAAAACCGACTATGTTGACTCGTTGGTCCACCACATCGTCCAGTCGGAGCAAAGAGAATTCCTGCAGGGCAAAATGAGAGAGACACAGGCAGAAAGGTACAAAGAGATTATTGGTTGAACGCAGCTGACTGAGATGGGAACTGTCATTTTCTGCCACGATGTACCATAATCTATTTTAAATAACACCAAATGATATATTGAATTATTGCCAAGGTGAAAAGGGCATGTGTTAATCAAATCATGTTTACATCCGATTTAATCTGTCTCACTTAGTATTCATTAACTCCCATTATTCTGGTTGATTGACATGAGAAAGCTGCAGCAATTTGTTCATTCCCATCATTTAGCCATGCATCACTGCACAAAACCATGCATTTTGCACCGGCCATATGCATTTCCTGACATACAGGTCATTGTATGAGTCCTGGATTGCAATGCTAAGGGGCTAGAATTAGAGAGAGGCCAACAAAAAGAGCCTTAGACAGACTGGAGACAGGGAAAAAAATGAGGGCACTGAGACCGATGGGTAATTGAGAAAGTAAGATAGAAATCCATGGCATATTGAAATGCTCCAGGTTGGAAGGAGAGGAAAATAAAGGTATTTGTTATTTGGCTCTTTTGCCCGAGGGACAAGCAGGTTTGCCTCCGCCTGGGGAGCAGCAGACTAGGGACAGACGGCGATAGAGGTGAGGAAGAGCAGGGAGGAGAGGAGGCAGGGTGGGACGGGGGATGGACGTCTCCTGAAGGTTAATAGAGGTGTCAGAACCTAGTCCCCCCTCAGGTGGCAGCCTTCGCCTAGCAGTCCGCCATGCCATCTAGCTTATGACAGCCTGACCAAGCCCAGTCTACCTGTCTGTCTGTCACCAAGGCCAGGGACTCAGAAGATAAGGGGGGCTGGAGGGGGTGGTGAGTGGTAGAGGGGAGACTGAGGTAGAAAATAAAAAGGCGTGGTGTGGGAGGAAAGAGGCGGCAGGTGACACTGGGTTGTTGTAAGGCCAGTACGCAGAGCAGAGAGCATAGGGAGAACAAACGAGAACCCTACATATGTGCATGCATACTGGTTACAACGGTCAGCAGATTGATCATGCTTATCTTTCAATTCAAAACAATGACCAAAGCTGCTAACTTCCTTTCGACCCCCTGCCATGTAGCAGAGGTGAACCCACTTCATGTGTGGTACTAGCTTTGAAGATTAGGTCAAATTCGTATTTTTTAGCTTACAGAGTCTAAGGCACCGTCATGCAGCAACAGAAAAATGAAAAACTGAAAAATTGCCTTTTTCATCTGTAAGAGGAAAATGGACGAGGGGGGAACAAATCAGATAATGAGTAAATAGGTCAGTGAATTAAATAACTGATAAGCTGCAATTCAGGGACAAACAGTGATTCTCGCCTGTGTGTACAGGTATGTACTGTATGCACCTTGTGTCAGTGACCAAGACTTCTGTCCAGTATTGAGAATAAATTATATAAATTTGGTATACGTATTTTCCAGAATTTATTATTTCTTTGTATCACACAGCCTTGTCTCATCTACTGTTTCATGTACTATAGGGAGCATCTTAATATCTGACCATGCTCACATTGCCTTAACGCCTTTCACCAGAACACACAGAGCTCTGAGATGGAGACTTAATTCCAGTTTACTAGTTTATTAGAGTCCAGCTTTAAGAAGTCACTCAGGGATGAGATTAATCACTTTATAGAAAATAACTCCTCAAGCTTCCCATTAGCAGGAATACTGTGGAAGGCTCTTAAAGCATTTCCTGGGGGGGGTCACATCATACAACACACATCCCTGAAGAAATGAGCTTGATGCCCTTGAGGAAAGATTCAAAGGAACACTTTGAGTTGAATATGTCCTCTTCTAACTTAATAAATATGAATACAATTAGATTGAATCTAAGGAGAATTTGCACTTTTTAGAGCCTGTCAAAAACAATTTGAAGAAAGGGATAAGGCTGGAAAGATGCTGCCCAGATACATTAAAATCAAGGGGCTTGCATGTGTCATCCCAGCTATCAGGGACTCCGGTCAGCTTCACTTTGACACCTTGGCTATTAACAATACGTTTAAATCTTTTTATATGGATTTATTCTCATATGAGCTTGAGGTTGGAAATTAGGAAATTAACTCCTTTTCAGCAAATCTGAATCTTCCCGCCATTTCAGAGGAGCAACAAAAAACACTAGATGACCCCAACCCTAACCCTAACCCCATCAGGTTATTCAAAAGGAATCGAACAGCAAGGCTCCACAACAGACATACTCTGACTTCTCGTTCAAGAAATACTGATTATTTAAATCCTTGTTTATATAACTGGATGGTGAGTTATTACAAGCAGCAGAGACGGAGGGATACTGCTTGGCTGTAGTGTGACAAGTTAATGACAGCTGAGTGTTTTATAAAAATGCATACGTTTGTGGACTGCTGTTGTTACCAGGCTAGCCATGCTAGCTCCTGCTGCTCTTGCACTTCAGGAGACAATCCTGACAAGGATAAATGGTCTAAAGGTCTAATGGTCTTGTCTGAGATGAGGCCGTCTGATCTTTGTAACTATTCTTCTGAATTTGATTGGGTGAAATTGAGAGCCTGGCTCTCTTGATTTTGTGTTTTACTTTTGAATTTAGACAATTTAAAGACGAAGAAGTTTAGAAGAAGAAGAGAACTAAAACAGAGATTACACCTCTCTCAGCAAAGCTTGAAGAACACTTCAAAGTATATCTTAACAATATCCTTTATTTGTTTATTTTTTATCATTAACCTAGAGCAAAGTTGAAGGCCATAATATTACTGATTCCTGTGCATTACATAAAACACATTGGTTTTTCTATAGTCTTCTTGTATCTTTAGCTATTCCTTGTGGGGCCTCTTAAGCCTTTTGGGACTGGCCATATAATTACTGGCTAAGTGTACTTTAATAGATCATTAGAGGCAGAGCTCTGCAAACGAGCCTATCATTAAGCATGCCCCTCAAGGGTGCCTGTATGTATGCATGTGCACATGCACGAGAGCACGTGCACAAACACAAGCTGGAGAGTGCATATACACACACCCACACAGGAAAATGAAATCACTATAATTGAGCAACACATGCACATACTCACTGAAGACCAAGGTCACCAAAATATCCTTAGGCTATGTCTGAAGAAAACTAATGTGCAGCATTCGTAGGCTTCCAGGGCACAGACACTGACACACATGCACATTCAAATTCAAATAAACACGCACACACACACACGGTCAGACAGAAACACAGACCAAAACCCTCCACATGAGCAATTATGCTCTCTTGCATACTAAATAGGTGGTGTGAAACGGACAGTGCTCAGCAGAGGACAGTTGGTTCCCAGCAGTAGGGGAACAAAAAGGCAGAGTTGGAGGGTAGAACAGAGCAGTGGAGGACCAACTGTCACTAGTGAAGGGGTGAAAAGGGTGGTAGGGCAGAATGATGATGAGGAGTACAGAGAGAGAGAGAGAGAGAGAGAGAGAGAGAGAGAGAGAGGAAGAAGTTGAATCAATGAGAAGAGAGAAGAAGGTGAGAGATTAGTTGGCACAACTGAGAGCGTAAAAAGCAGTGGGGGAGAAAGAGAGAGAGTGACAGAGCGAAGATGAGGGGGGGCGGGAGGGTGGGAGAGCGCGAGGGAATGACAGCCTGGCCGAGGGCCCCCGACACCGGCTGTCACCTGGAGATCAATCAGCAGCCCGAACTCAAGCCAACCAACCAAAAACTGTTGCTTCACCTCCTCAATTCTCGCCCTTTTCCCTCTGAAAGCCTCACAATCTGGACATCCCTGTCTTATCTATTCCTTATTTCTGTCCCCTTTTTCATTCTCTCAGCATTTCTTTTATCATTTTGTATGGATTCTTATATCCGTTAGCTTTCAGTGGTGTCTCTTACTTTTCACATAATGGCCCTTTCACACATGCACACATGTACACTCACCAACAGAAATGTCCAAATGTGTGACCACTTGGTGTTTGTTATGATGTAGTCAGCTCGAGCGGTGAATAATGAGATCCCAGGAGGACTGATGCTGCTGATAGTGGGATACCCGGTCATGAACCCAACCCACCACCCCCTACACACCCCTTACCCATTCACACACACACACACACACACACACACACACACACACACACACACACACACACACACACATTTCTTTGGCATTGTGAAAACCTCTATAAATCTACCATCCTAAACAGGATATCCAAAATGAAGCAAAAACCTCTTTAGATCAACCAGCCTCTTTCAGCTCTTCTCTTTGTCCATTGATCTCATCTCCCTAAATAGGATAGAAATGCTGAGATTATAGTGATTCTCTAGGCTCCAAGAACATCCACCGAATCAGGCTGCACCTCGGCTGCATGCATGGTACAACATCCTGCGACTGAAACTCTGATATCTTCACCCGAAATGTTCTGGTGATAGATAAGCCTTTCAAACACAAGTTAGACTGTATAGGGAGTTCTATAATATGTATGCATGCTGTGCAGGGAATGTGAGAGCGCTGCTTCGTACTGTCACTTTTTTCATAATGCGAATATGGAAAGTCTCTGTATAACAATGAGTTTGAGTCATCTGAACATTTTGTCTGTTTGAAGAACTTTGTTACAGTGGCATTAAAATCAATGGAGTTTGGAGTTGTCAAATGAGTCAGAACAATGAATTGAAGTTGCACAATTCAATGACTCATGGGCATCATTTTAAAGTAGAATTAAAGTCTGTCTCACAAGTAAATGTAATGTTTTGTGTTTTCTGGTAATAAGTATCATAAGTAGAAGTACAGTTTAAGCAGCAATAATTAATTTTTGGCCACTTGGGGTCAGCGCAACAGGCTGTACCCACTACTCTTAACATATTATTACCTTCCAAAGTTGTTGTGCCAAAAGTGTGAGCAAACAATTACCTTTTACACAGATGAGGAGCAGAATTAGTATTCATTTAAAGACATGTTTGTGTCCACCTGATGTAAGTCAAATTTTTCCCACTACTTCTAGCTTTGTTTTGGTCCCCACTAACTCCTGAGGGATACATCTGGCTCTTTAGCTTCTAAATCTTCCACGATGTTCACCAGCTAGTAGCTAACTTTGCCGGTTGGCTGTTTGGTGCTGAGCAGGTAGCACCCAGTTCTATCATTGTTAATATAAAAATGTTGATTAGTGAAGCTTTAAAGAGATGTGGTTGTGGCATTTCCTCGGGTTGCTGTATCCTCAAGTGGTAACATCATTATTTTCGGTTCTGTAAAACGTGCTCCAGATAAAGACAGAGCTGTCATTGGTGATAATCATAATTGACAATTTGAAAAAAGAAAGAAAAATCATCTCCACTCTTTACCTTGTGTGGTAGCCATGTGAAAGAACGGACAGACTCCACTAGCCTATGATTGAGTAACATATCTGTAAATTGCATATTGATTTTCCTAATGAGAAAGTACTAATTTTAACGTCCCTCCTGTTATACTGGGGAAAGGGAACAGGCTAAAACCTTCAGGCCTCAGTCCGGTCTTCCCTCTGTAATGAAATCCACTTCTAGTGGCACACTGATGTATCTCTAATAGCTGGAATACTCATGCAGTGTTTTTGGCAATAAGTCATTTCATGCTCGTATCAATTGCCACGTAAATTCAGGCTGAGCTCTAAAGCCTCCTGCAGCCTCTTAATTACGATGTTCTCAGCGAGCGTGGGACGGGAGGAGAGGAGGAGGAGAGCGGGAGCATTACCAAATGTCATGCCTACAGACTTATTATGAACCTGGGATGTAATAGCAAAATTGGATAAATGATTTACTAAATTTTCTGTTCATGAAATTCAACACAATAGTCTACTGCAGCTGGACTTGAAAACAGTAATTGCAGCCCCTCTAATTTCGCCCTGGCAGTGGTCATACAGTTGCTGTCTGGACACGTCACCGTACTCCATTTGCATGGATTGTTCCCAAGTCATCCCTCTTGTGTAGGTCACTAACTTGTCACTTACATCATTACCAGTCGCCAGCTAGTTTCATTCACTGCGAGGTGACCATGAAATTAACATCCCATATATCTTAGCAAAGCATGCTGGGGTTGATCCATTAGCTTTGTTTGAAAGAATTTAATAGCTGCATACATCAAAACAATCTGGCAGCATTCCTGCTGAGTGTTGGAAACAAATGACCAATTTTATTCCATTATTCATAGAATTACGTCTGACCTGCAACAGTAACAGCCTATTTGTGAGCCAGAGACCTTATGCCCAGAATAATGCTTAGTCTGGTGGAGGCCAGAAACACCATGAATATTGCAGACACTAGCATATGTTTGGAATCTGAAACAGTCTATCTTTTCCAGTAAGCCATTCATTCAAATCCCAGCAGAATCTCTCAAACGGCTGAAGGCACAAAAAGCAAATGAAATTTTGAAGGAGAAATGCCTTCAAAGTCAAATTACTTGGGAATGCCTCTTTTAATTGAAATGCTTTGCATCCACAGAGCAGATTCTTTTGTCGGGAAACAGAAAACGTGGACCTCTAAGGCTGCAGAGTCGGCAGTGGGGTGGAGGAGTGGGTGGCTGAAATACTGAAGGAGCAGCAGCAGATAATGGAGAGGAGACTCCATCTAAACTCTGCTCATCTCAGTCAAGCCCCGAGGGTTTAACATCGATCACCTGAGTGTTTCTCATCAAGACCAAGTAACCCCTCAGCCTTGAGACCAGACGTTCTCTAGGAAAAATATACACTATATACAGGAAATGTCTGTATGGCTTAATGGTCATGTATGGCTTCTTACGGCCTTGCTGAGATTTGTTTAACATTATTTGCGATTATCTAATATCACACATTTCCTTTGCTTTTATTTTTGAGGCAGTGCGAGTTTGGTGTGAGATGGATGCAAAGGGAAAGCAGACTTCGTGTTCCCTGATTGAAACAAACTAAATTTAATCTATGCTGACTAGCTAAGGTGATTTGAGCCTTGCTGGCTCAGCTCTGTAGTTGGTGAATTGATGGTGACAGGGGCTCACTGTGGTCTTTTGTACCAGAAAGGGGAGATTTGGGAGATTTTGTTTTGAATAAGCTTTTTGTTTCTGTTTTCTGCTTCGTCATATTACATAGCATTCCCAGGCTTTAATTCAGGGTATCCTCAAATACTTTTGATTCAGCTTTCCTCTTTATCTCCATTTACCCCATTTTGTTTTGGAGGGAATGTCAGTGTGAGTGTTTTCCTGTAAATTCTTTGTGCTCCCCTCAGCTAAGTCAAAAATGTGGCCAATTCTCCAACCAATTTAATTGGATCAGCAGGGTGTTCTGCATTGTGATGGGAATGAATGCTGTTAAACATACAGTATACACAGGCAGAGTAAACAGCTCTAAAAACTGAAATTAAAGCCATCTGGTTTCATTTATATTGTGATAGAAATACAGATAAATTAAGTTAAATTCCCAAATCAACTGTGGCACAGAACCTTAAGAAGAAGAACTTCACCTCAGAAGAGTCACGTTTAGGTGCATCTTCATTAACCTAATGCAAAGTTAATGGAGGTCTCAGTGTCAAAGGATTCTTAATGATCTAATTAAACTATTATGACTTTATAACAGACCTCACCTGCCTGTATGACAACATCAAAAAGAAATTGCATAGAGGCAAATAACTTGTTTCGCAGTCCCTCGCTAATCCTGATTGGACACGATCAAGATCAAGCTTAGTATTGTATTGAACCTCCTGTCTGGATTTCTTTGTCGGGCCGAGTGATAATCAAAATACAATAACAGTTATGCCCTTCATCAAAATGAAAGCTCCATCAGGCTGATTAAAACAGCAAAGAGCTGGACATGATATTTGCTCCAAATATCACTAATCACTTTCTGGTAGTTGCTAAATGTGTTAGAATACAAAAGCACTGGCACAACCAAAGTCGCGTGATAATTTAAAAACACATGAACATAAACACTTGAATTGAGCTCAGTTTGACGGTTAGTTACAGAGGCGTGACAAATGGGGTCACCGACCAGAGATTGAGGAAAGGAAAGGGGAAATTAAGAAATGGAAGGGAAGAAGTAAAGGAATGGTAGCTGGGTGGATGTGGGATTGTGGGATGATGGCGGGAAGAAAGTTACAGAGCGTAGAAAGGAAGTCAGGTATGAAGTCAGCAAGCAATTTCAACTTTCCAAAGAAGACCCTACAGTAAGCTGTGACTCAAGCCCTGGGATTTGGAAGATAATAGGCTGTAATACAATTGTCAACACTGAGTCATCCAGACATGGGGCTCAGAGGGAGAGAGCTGGTGGTAATAGGGCTGACACAGAGTAATCAATACGCCAGAACTCCTCACACATACAACGGTGTGAGTCTGAGAGGTGGAACACTACACTAAATGGTTTACCTTCATTTACACAAACATTCAGCCGCCATCTGGCTAATCTGTAAAGATAAAAAGAGACTGGGGAACTTCAAGTCTTATAATTTTATGGTAAACAAGCCTTCTCAGAGTGTTTTTTCATTTCATTGGAAAGTTATGTTTAGGGTGATAAGTCTCTCACACAGACTCCACTATCTCCGCTATCATAAGGCACTCAAAAACAATTTCATTGCACACCCTTTTTTAAAAGGCATTTTCCTTCTTTGTATGCTGGCTTTGGTTTCCATTAATGTCAGAGCTCGTTAAAAATCAGAATTTTTCCTATCACACACACGTTCTCTTTATGAATCCCGATCAATATATAATTTTTTGAACATGACCAGACCTCACGTCCCAACCTATTAACCCTCAAAATTAGCCATAAATGATTAATGAATGCCCTTCGTGAATACTGATATGCATGTCAATGCGTTTGTCACTCTTCTCTCTTTGTGTGAGAAAATGGGAAAGTCAGAGTGGAAGACTTAAAAGAGACATTTCCCTTTTTGTGAGATTGATGACCAGGTAGGTGACCAAAGTATTCTGCATGTGCCTTTTTGAAAGAATTTATTTTCATTTAAGTTTGCTTTAAGGAGAAACACATGCAGGGAACTACAGGCTTAGAATTGAGTTGTAGAGACTCTAATGCTTTTTTCTGACCTGGAATAAAAGACAATATTGTCAGTCAGTGATGAAAAGGTGGCTGAAGCAGATGTCTGCGTGGCTGGCCCCTCTGCACATTACAAAACCAACGATAATGCATCATCATGCATCATAATTGCAAGCCCTTACATAAGCTTTTCACATTCAATAGTTGCTTATTTGCAGTAATAAACTGGGACACATGTGAGCCCACAACAGAGAGATGATGTTTTAATAAACTAGACTGTCGTCAAAATAAGGCAATAAATAAATGATTAAGACATGAATGAGACTCAGATTATTAATCGTCTGTGCAATCTGATATGGAGCATAATGAACTGATTTGAAGTGTCAATGAAGCATTTTACTCAGCCTCCATGTCAGAGAAGTATGCATATTCCCCCCCATCAGTTTTCTTTTCACACATGGAAACTGCAACATTACTGAATAGTCACATGAAAAATCAACTCAAACTCCTGGTAAGTATGAATCCACATTTGCGATAAATCAAATGACAACAATGCCAAAGTTTCTTTCAACCTGCAGTAGCCGAATTTTGGTCTCAAAAATACTTTGGTGTATAGTGGCAATTCATCAATTTACAGCCTCAAAAGGATTTGTCCTTCTATCTAGAGACTAGCTGTGTTTATGGCAACAAGTATTTAAACTGCTCTCTCCAGCACCAACACAATAAATGTAATTCCTAGCGAACTAAGTTGGCATCTTTGCATTACAAATGAGCAGCAAGCAGACATTATTAGGCGAAACACACTTGTTGTGACATAAAAATGACATAGTTTATATTCTGGCTGGATGCAGCTCTCTGTTGTCACCGTCCACGTAGCTTATTACCTTTTCTATTACTCAGTTGATTGATTCTCAAACTCTGTGTCTAAACAGGGAAATATGAACTTTACATAAGCCGTGGAGGGGAATTAATTAAATCCCAATCATTTTCACAGTCACAGTGGCTGCCCTCTAAAGCAGTTTGACTGACAAGACTTTTTTGGGGGGGATTCATAAATCTTCTGTACCACAGTGCACACCGGAGATGGAGGTTGATGTAAAGTTTTTTTTTTTTTTAAAGGGATGTTCCTTCCATTCATTCACATTCACAGATATGGGACAAGAAATTTTACCAGAACAATAAACTTGTGAAATTGAATTCTGTATCACCTAGACAATATTGTTATCAATGCCAGACACACCCAGAGAGAAATACAGCGTGAGAGAGGGACATAGAGAGAGAGAGAGAGAGAGAGGCGGGATGCAGGTTTGTGGAGTAAAGAAAGAAGTAGCAGTAAGGAAGGAAGAGGTGAAATGACAAGGACAAGGGCAGACCTCAACTATTATCCATTCTTTACTAGCACAGAGTGACAGAGGGCGAAGCAACCTCCACGAAATGTGTGAAAGAAGAAAAAAATATATAATATATAATAAGAGACAGAAAATTTGAAAATGATGCTTGTGCAGGTTGAGGAAACAGGCGTACATTTCATCTGTTCTTCAGTGGCACATTCAATTATAAAGCATTTTATCATTTGACAGTGTTGGGAGGAATAATTAGAAGCATGGAGCATGTCGAGCCCAGAACCCCAACTGGCCAAGAACAAATGGCGGGGAGCACGGCAGTGTCTGGGAGAGAATAGGGATTAACTAGTGAATAACAGCATCAGCCATGCTTCAGAAGTAAAACTTAACTCCCCTCATCACCCTTTTATACAAACCTGCCAATCAGCTCTAACTAATATGAACAGAGAAAAAGAAAGAAGAGTTTGAATGAATGTGTTTTGTGTGTGTTTGCATGAGGAGTTGTATTGAAATACAGTGTGCAGCCTGTTTCTGTATCAACGTTACTGGTTTATGACACCAGAAGACAAAAATTACACAGCTTATTTCCAGGAAGCAGACAGACAGGCAGGTAGATAAGCAGGCCAAGATGTTACAACTGTATGTATGCGTGGGTGGGAGGGGCGGGATGTTGTGTGGGTGAACATGTACATGATGTTATTTATTTGAATTTTATCATTCGTGTGTGTGTGTGTGTGTGTGTGTGTATGTGGGACAGTCAGGAAGTGCTGGCAGCTCTACAGGCATGGATGCATGACAATGACTGCAGTGACAAGAGGGATCACGGGTGTGTGGAGGGGAAATGGAACATGAAGAACAAAACAAACAGGCGGAGGGGTGTGTGGGGGGTTTGAACTGATGGCCCCCGCTTTGCAGAGAGGGATAATATGTCAGCCAGCTCTGTGTGTCAAAGCGTGTTTTTGGCTGTTTTGTGTGGATACGAGTGTGTGTGTGTGTGTGTGTGTGTGTGTGTGTGTGAAAGCGAGAAAGAGAGAGTCTACACGCTTTCATCAAGACTCAAAATGACATCACAAAGCGAGGCGCTGCTAGGCCCAATCCCGTGCTCACCTAACCTTCAAATGACATTAGGCATCCCGTCAACATATGATGAGTCACTGCCAACCTGATGTGATTTATTCAATCCTGCCGAGTAGCTCGGATCGCGGGATACAAATCACTTAGATGGCAGCCATGGTGCAGGGACCGAGTGCGTGTGTGTGTGTGTGTGCCCTGTTTGTTTTGATTGTTTGTGTGCATCCATCAGACAGGCGTGCGTGTGTGCATGGCTCTCGTGCGAGTGTTGCATTAAGTTAAAGCTGAGGAAGCCGCATGATGTCAGCTACTCACGTTCCCACAAACAAAGTTTACAGAGAGAAGCTGTAAAAGCCCCGTGGAGCTGTTCAGTTTCTCTGCTCTTCCATGTTTTTGTTTTAATCTCTCTGTTCGCTGTGACCCAAGGGCCAAGATTTCTATTAGATCTTACAATTAAAGCCCAGGATATTAACGGCTGGTATTAAGTGGACTTAATGGGGAGAGAGGAAAATAAACCAGCGCTGGGAGCTTTATCACATGTAATAAAAGAATGTTTGATACAATCTGAGCGATGCCTGTGTGCTACTTTTCCTTCCCATCACCAGCCTGTCTTATTCTGATCAGCACCATCAACTAAAGGGAACACTTGTTTCTAGATTAAGTGTCACATTACCCAGGACCAGTGCCTCGGAAATCACAGAGCAGATTTAATGAAGCGGGGAACACATAGCAGATTTCAGAGACCGTTGCGAGGAGCAACTATCTGAATCGTGAGACATTTAACGAAGGGACAGGCAAACAAAATCGTCTCTCTTCACCCCCAGGCAGCGTCCACTGAAGATCATTAGCTCTAATGATGGTAAATGAATGGCCGTTCTTTCACATCTATCTTCTCCAAAGAGACCTTAATAATAAATGGACTGTTGCCATATATAAGTAACAAACTGACGAGGACACACACACGCACACAACGTGTATAAATGAGGGGGAGCATTAGAGGATGCAAACAACTGATGTACACAAATCTCATTTTACACAGTTTATTCAGTAGAATGCAGTAATTCTGCTTGGATACGATAGGAAAAAAGGGGCATCTTCATCTCTTAGTCTCCCCCTAATTACTACACCAGATTAATAACACCAAACAAATAACAGAATAAACAAACAGAACCAAAATGAAGACTGAAAGCAGTCAAATCCATAAGTGGCCATGACAAAAAACCCTGACTCGGGACGGGTAGCTGCGTGAGGACGTTGATGAGCGTCTTGAGATGATTCAGGGGAAACAGATTAGGCAGGGGAGCAGTCTGGCAGATCGTTAGTCAGGGATGTCAGGACCAGAGATAAATGAAGTGTCAGCAGAGGAGGGAGACAGAAGGAGGGATTGGTTGGGAAAAATAAGGGGAGACAAGAAAGTGACAGTGAGGGAGGAGAGAGCAGATGCAGAAAGTATGGAATAACTTATATAATCCATAAATTAATGTTTATAAGCCTTAAAGGATTGTAAGGTTTTTGTGGAATTTCATAGCAATACATTCACATTACGAATTGCAATGGAGTTGTACATTACTACCAATCACATTAGCTACAAGTTTCTTTTTGATTCATAAGTCACAAGTACGTTATCTAATGTTAACACATGCATAATTCATCTTTACATGCCCCTCTTAAGAAACCCATATACTTATCATCAATTTTAATAAAACTGCATTATTGATTATTACCAGTTGCAGCTTAAATTCTTCAGAAATTATCTAAAAAGGTACAAAGTATGTCATTTAGATGTGTTATAAACACAACAGAAAGTCTGTTTGAATTTCTAAAGTGTTTCTGAAGGGTTTCGGTGGGAACAGAAAATGTGTATTTAGTACAACTGTGTGTCAAACAGGGGTCTGACATGTTTTCCCCTGTCAGAAGCATTTCTAATCTTTTGTAAAAGTGCTGTAATTATAGTTAGACATTTCTTTCCTTCATTGGCCAGGAGAGCTGGGAAAGACACTGAGAGAGAGGGATGGCATGTCATTGTGTTTATATTGTATATACTGTAATTTAAAAAACAAAATCCTTCTCGGAAGATGGTACTTTAGTTGTTTCAATCAGTACAGTTGTTTCAAAACAGTGACAATAATGTGTTTTCTTCAGATATTTTATTAATGCCACACTCAAAGAGTACATCCCAATAATGGAAAGTGAGAGACACACAGCCTGCTTTGCAACAAAAAACAAAAGTGACAATATGAGTGGAGCTGGAGGTCAAACTATTCACAAAGCGTCCAACTCAATGGTCAGCCTGGTTGAATTAGCCAGCTAATGTCTCATCTTGAGACTAATCTTGACTGTCTGAGCTGAATCGTGTGAGTTGTTGGCATATAGTTTCACCACTGCCTGTTTTATAAATACATGAAGCAACACTTGAATGTAAAGTAATTGATCAAACCATTTTTGGCAGCGTTATTTTCAGCTAGTGGGAGGTGACTAATCTCAGTAACTTATATTTTGCTTCTTCTGGTAGAACATTTGACATTTTGAATCTATTTAACATAATTCAGTCCCTCTCAAAAAAACTCACGAACAAGGTTGTGAGGTCAGTTTAGCCACTTTCATGTATGCTAGTAGAAGCTGATCCCAAATCACCATCAACCACACTTTCTACTTTTCCCTAAATTAACACAAAACTGCAAACCCTCTGGTTAACGCTCATTTGTGCCATCATATAATTACAACCATAGCCAAATTAAAAAATTCTTGACACCAATTTAGTTGGGTTAGATGCTCTTTTGATCAGAATACACTGTGAATGTTCCCGTCAAAGATACATAGTTTTAGATGGTCAGCGAGTCTAATATGAACCTCAAAATGTGGTTTTTATTAAGTTTAATTACGTGCCATCAGAAAGTCAAACCTCCTGCTCACACAGACATAGTTAAATTGGTACTATTAACAGTTTTTTAATGATAACAGACATAAGGAGAAGTGTAAGTGTAAGTAAGTACCAATTCTGTATCTATTCTAGGTAATGAGAAGCTGCGGTAGGCAAACTTCCACAAAAACAAGTATAAATTACAGACAGCAGAATTCAAATTTATGTAAGCTAACAAGAAAACATCATAAGCCATGAACTTTGTGGCACTGGGAAATAAATCTCTGAAAAATGTTCCATGAGAGAGCAGAGAAAAGACTCACAACTCTGACCTTTATGTGCTCCCCCTCAATTTTCACAATGTCAATATATATATATAATATAATATAATAACATAGGAATTATGAATACTGCCTATAACCAAACCAAATCTAGTTAAACTGCCTTAGAAAAAGAACAAAGAACTTAGGTAAGTTTGTGGGAGGAAACCTAATGATTACTATCGTGAAAATAGTTAGTTTAGTAAATAGTAAATTTGCTGCCTGCAAACCACTTTAATTCTCCATGGCAATGAGAAGCTGCCTCCGTACAGAAACTCTGTGAGGTTTAATAAAGTCAAACTGATGTCAAGGCACCAACAATCATCTTCCAGAAGATCCTTCAGCACTGGTACCAACAGACACCACGCTGATAAAACACATCAGACAATTACATTAAATTATTGCTGCCTTTCTTTAATCTATATAACCTTGTCGTATTTTTAGAGTCAGACAAACACATGCAGTTAGTTGCTCATCTGCTTTCTTCTGAACATCACGGAAATATTTAAATCTCATTTCTTTAAATGGTGCAGAATTCTTTTTCCCCTCACAGTATTTTTCCTTTCAAGTTCAAGTAATCGTGTTCATTAAAAACACTGTTAGAAAGAAGAAAATGTATCCAGTCGCAGGTCGTTTAATGTAAAAGCTTTTTCAGGGCGAAAGGTGAGGGAGTAAGTGATAAGCGTAACCTTTAAATAGACTTCAGAAATGTTATTTGCTCCCTGAGATAAAGGAAATATCTGGACTGGAACACCTGCTACCATTAAGAGTGCACACATATGCACACACACATGAACCAACACACACGCATAGAAAGATTAGTGACCGTACCATCATCTTTACAGCGTGGAAACCACAGCATGTCCGGCTAACTAGCTTACTACCTACAGAAGTACCAAAGTGATACCGCCAATGCCAATGGAGCATTTCATACGACATTATTTTGTGGAGTTACAGGTTGAAAAAGTAAAAGAAAAAGCCCTCTTCATGAAAGCACATCCACTGTGTGGTATTTCCCCACTGTCTGGAAGCCAGTCCTAGATGCTACTATATCAGAGTATAGACTAATGTTAGTGGCTGTGTCCGGCTCTGAATTAGAGCTGAGATGGTGTTACATTCATTGAACATTGGTTAGTCCTCATCCCTTAAAGCCTTTTCTCTTCTCTCTGCACGCCCACTCACCATCCTGACCCTGAAACTGCGCTATGAGACCGTCACATTACGTCTTGCTTCGGCACCGAATGTTCTACCTTGTTTTAAGCTCTTTGAACAAATGACAGAGGCTGTCATTTTTCTGGTCAGGACAGTCTTATGAAATGACATAGTGTACTTTAAGGAGAGGATCAAAAAGTGACCCAAGCACTCAATGTATTATTGCCATTTTCAGAGACTACCACAGTGAGTTTAGAAAATGGGCGAACAATGAACTGTGAGAGAACATAATGAAACTTGTTCCTATCCTATTTTGTGTCAGGGTTTATTCATGCATGTGTGTGTGTGGTGAGCGTGATGCACAAGCAGCAGAGCCATTTAAAAACACAATAAATAGGATGAATCACTTATTACGACAACTAAGGAGGCAACAGTGCTTCTATTTTTCCACTCACAGCTTCTGCATTATGTCCCAGGCTGCCGGGGGCACACTGCTGACTATTTTAATGATGGTAGCTGAAGCTATTAACGATGCCGTCACTGAGCAATGGCTGGATTTTAAGAAAATGGTGGTGATGGTAGCGGGAGGGGGGATGTGGGGTCATCATCCAGTATCTACCATGAATCTGTCTGCTATGCTGCGCCCTCCAGCAGACCTGCTGAGCAACACCAGAGGAGAGTGATGAGGGAGCTTATTTAGGTGTAGACACACAGGAAAGCAAAGACAAGCAGGTTAAAGGACGGGAGAAGATAGCTACAATAGGAGACGTGACTATGTCAAGGGCTGCTGAAGAAAACATGAAGATGGCAGCAGCCAACTCTTAATGAGTCATAAATCAGCTTGATATGAATCATCTCTACAGCACTATTAGAGCAAAGTGTTTCGAACCTCATTAATTTCCATTAGGGAGCAGCTATCTGGTAAGTTTACTATGGCATCAGATTTTCTCCAAGCTGCTATCTTTATGATCTTACAATAACTCTCACAGATCCCTCAGCCTCTATGTGCCTAAACACCATTATGCTCAAGTTTGGGGTCAATCATTTTAATTTCCAGCAGGGATGTGCACGGACATTTTGAGGGGCAGTGACTAATTTCATATAAAGGGAACAGCCCCTCGCGAGCTGTTAAAATATACTATTAATGTAGCATTTATTAAATCAAATGATAGCTTTACTGCCCATAAAAAACTTTCAACAAAAGTTGAGAGGTAACCTTTGTGTACACCTACTGGAGATAAAGCCTTTAAGAAGTGGCTGTTAGATATTTCATAATGTCATAATGATTCAGCTGTTGGCCTGCTATTGCTTTGAAAGCAACTTCGCAAAGCATCACTTCCTTTAGCTGCATCTGTCAGCTCTTTCTCTATCTGCCTCTGCCACCTCTTTTGAGGACATTGTCATTGTAAACAATATGCAACATCCAGCATGAAGCACCATTTACAAAGCCACATGAAGTGTGACTAACTGCAGTTAACAAGTAGCTTTGAGCAACTGTGCACTCCACAATATGTAATGCAATGTGTTGAAATCAGTATCAAACAGTTTATGGGCATAAATAGTTGAAAAGACATGATCACACATCTAAACACCATGTGCTGCAGTCTATGCTGATTAACTGAGCAACTCAGAAGTCATTAAGAACGAAACGTTTTACAGTATAAGATGAGTAAAACACCTGCAAAATAAAAGATGTACTCTGAGTTCATTCAAACAGAAAGAGACAGACGGACAGAAAGAAAGAGAGAAAGAAAGAGGGAGGATGTGTGGAGCTCCCCCTCAACTCATTCACTGACAGAAATGAATGTTGACTCTGAAGACGATGACTTCATTGCTCATTTGACGGGAGCTTGGCAGGCTTTCCACAATCATAATTATGAGAGAAACTGCAGCAGCCACAACAGCAGCAACAACAACAACAACAACAACAACAACAGTACTAGTAGCAATTATAATAATCATTATAATTTATTTGTTTGGTCCAGAAGTGCACTTCAACCAACGAGGGCAAATGAGCAGCGACTGGAGCCACTAAAGCCACTACACTCGTCTGTGATCTGCAGTCACATACAGTGAGAGAGAAAATGCACTATGCTATAATGAAGCTGTGATATAATTCCTCTGTCTTAGCTCCTGTCTGCTTAACTCCTTCCATCCAATCATTCATTCAAGTTAAAGTTTACTACTTTAACACACTACAGGAGCACAGCATTAGAGAAGTGATGTGCTCCTGTAGGTGTGAAATCTACATTGCCACGAAATGCCCACACCATCTCCCATTTCCTTACCAGAGAGGTGAAGATGTACGTGTAGTAGACTGACAGCATTCCCAGCTCTGATGCCTGCAGATCAAAAGACAAGAGGGGCAGGAGGGGAAAGATAAAGAAAAACGTAAGAGAAGGAAGGTAAAGAACAGAGATTCGAGGATTGGAGTTTGAACAAAAACATGTTAAGATGGAGGTCAGAGAAACAGGAGAGAGGGGGAGAACAAAACAGGAAGCAGAGAGAGTCAGGAATAAAAGGTTGGGGAGAGAAGTTAAGAGGTCAGTGATTCAGTGTAACTCAAGCTCCACTCTGCAGCAGACAGATCAAATCCACATCTTGATAAGACCAGACACATTCTTATCTGACGATGGCTCTCAATGGAGCAATTAATTCCTGAGGTGCATTAGTATGCTGCTCCACACTCTGTCGTACAATTTGATTAAATCAAAGTCACAGTGACAAGCAGTTGTGAAGGACAGGGTGAACTTTCCATAGTTTCATTTCATTAAAGTCGTTAGCAAAAAAGAAAATCATCGAGCTATAGGCTTCTGTTTAATCACGCTGCAATGCACATTATGATTAAAATCAATAAATATCAAGTAGATATATATATCAAACCAAAGAGTTTCAAAGAACATCCTCTTTTTTCAAGAACTTTATAAAATCATTGTTTAAGCGTGACTGAAATTCTTCCTGAGCATGAAATAACCCTTGTATCCCTTCTGAGAAGCTACTCACAGAGTAGCTTTTCCACACCTGGCTGTACTGAAATTATCATATTTCCATAATTTATAGCTTCCAAACAGCTTTATTCTAAAGGTGGTGTATCATCAGAAAGAGTTTAATAACAGATATTTAGCTGTCACATCTGCAAAAAGTGCAACCTCTGTGTGGGTGTTTGTGTGCTATTTGGAGTGTATGTCACTCAGTTGTTGAATATTCAACTTCAGTGTTCTGCAGGAGCATAAATAATAAAAGAGTGAGAGTAGAAAGGCTCCAATTATTTAAGCAAAAACATCCAAATACGACTTTTATTATTAAACTCTGAATGACCTCACAGGATGTCTTTATAAGCTTATAAATCTTTGAGTATATTTAGCGCGCTATTACTCTGAAACTACTATAAGCATGATGACTATGTACAGTAATCATTATGCTTCAAGGAAGGTGTTTGTGAGCACCTGCCCTGTAGTTACACAGTAAGTAAAGCTAGCTATTGGCCTTTGACAGTACCTTCATGTGGCAAGTAATATTTCAAAACTCTGCATCTTTTCATTGGGTGACCCGTGCCTTTAACACCATACCAAACAGAAACTGACATTATAACCTAAATCGCCTTTGGTTGCTGCCCACGTCCCATTCAGAAGACACAACACAACCAAAACAAGCAGCTGATAAAAAATATCCTTTTGGTCTCCTTTCACTGCATTTCAAATAAGCTTATCTGCCATTTTTTCCCACACTTTTTGATCTCTTTGTTGTTCTAACGCAGCTTTTGGTAAGAGTGCACACGGTTTGCACTGCCCCCTATACTGGGCTCACTATCTATCCCACTCTGGTTCTGTACAGCTGTGCACAACAGTGGAGGCCTGACTGAACAAGATTACATTCAGAATGCTAACACAGCTGACCTAAAACCCTCTGAATGCTAAAACCTCAGAGAGTGAGACCTTTGTCTGACGAGGGTTTGATGTAAGATGTAAACAGACAAATAAGGGGGAATGTCGTCCATAACAAAGGACAATTCTGTCCCTTTAGACAAGCTGGGCTCTCTTATCATCATCTGAGACTGGCAAATATGCCGGCGCACAGCTTTGATATGTTTGGCAACTAGGCACTCCACATGAGAGGCGGGACTGCCAACTTTCCACCACCCTGCTGCAGGAGTGTCTCTTGACAGACAGAGAGACAGACAGCGTGACACAAGAATGAGACAAAAGAGTGAGACACAGAGGGACGGGTGTACAAGACCACACGGGGAGGGAGGTGTGAAGAAACAAAGTGAATTTGTCGTCTCTGCATTTGCGCACAGAACCGAGGGCGAGAAATAGAAAGAGAGAGAAAGAGAGACATCCCACTGTGGGCTCCCGCTGCTCTGTGGCCCAGGGTTGCCAGGGTTGCCATGGTGACTGGATGACCACTGATGGCAGCTTGAACACTTGATTGAGGTGAGAGATTGAGATTGAAGACTACTGTGAGATAGAGAGAGAGACTATAATGGGCAGAATGAGGGAGGAAGAGATGGAAAGCAAGAGAAGCATCCCTCTCCTCCCCACCCCCTTCTGTCTCCAGTTATTGTCACCTCCACTCTAGCCATCCATCCATCGTCTTCTAGAAATAATGAGGTGTGTATTAATTACTAAGAGGCCATATGCTGCTGCCAAACACCCTTGCTTCCTCGGCTCCCACAATCCCCTTTATTGATGCCATCAAGGCTCTTTACAAACACAAGTCCCCAATCAGGAGAAGCTTCAGCGTTATGTTGGGGTCATAGTGTCCAAGGGCTTAAAATAATGTTCTGAGACGTTAATTATTGGTATGCGCCATTAGCTGAGAAAACACATAAAGATCGTACTGTTGTGCTACTGATAGCAATAGTGCTCGCTAACGTTGTCAGAAGGTAGTTTTTCTCACATGATGAACTTTATGGCTTTTCATACCACATTTTTAGTTAAATTGTCATGTAAAAGGTGTTTTTCAGAGAAGGAAGCAACAGAGAGATAATAGATGAGAAGGACATTAAAGAATCAGTCCACTTAGTTTGCGTCACTGACTTACAGAACAGTTTGTTTTAATACATAACATGCACTGTATTAGAAGTAGACAACTACTCCACTTAACTGTGCTTATGGAAGATGAATCATAGATGAATCATAGGAATACAAAGTTTCCCACAGGTTGAGAATTTACTAGTCAAACAAAGGTTTATGAACAACTCCTGGTGTTAGTTAGCTAGCTAGCTAATTGATATGTCACTTTGTACTGAGTGTACAGTTTGGTCTCGAGCCTGGCCAGTCCAACTACCCTCGTGAGTTAAGATAAAGATGTGTAACGTTAACGTTGACACTTTAAATATGACAAGACATTCTTTTTTAGGCATCTAATAACTAGTGGTGTAACGGCACACAAAATTCACGGTTTGGTATGTACCTCGGTTTTGGGGTCACGGTTTGGTACGTTTTCGGTACAGCAGGGAGAAAAAAACATATTTGTCTTTTAATTTGAAAACAACAGTGGCCCATTAGCCATAACTCTTACTGTAACCCTAACAGTTAATGCTCTCAACAACATTCTAGCGGGGCTCAAGTACTTTGACCATATGTTTAAATTCTGTATTCTCTACGACGGAGTACGGTCACATATCTGCAGCGATGAACACTCCTGTAGCAATAGTTATTACTTTGGCACGGTCTGAATGTGCAGTGAGAGGCTGTCTGAACGCTGTGGGGAGAAGGACTCACCTTCCAGTCTGGTTTTGTCTCGTTCTGCTAATCGACACGTTCAGGTGATGCCGTCGTAACTGTCATGTTTGAAGTGTCTGATTTAATGCTCTCATCCATATCATTTGATGTAACAGGTTTGTTAAACAAGATTGCCTCAATTCAGTTTTATTTTGAGATTATGTTTTTGACTCAAGGCTCTGTAACCCTGTCTTTTAAAAGCTGTGCCCACTGCCAAAAGTGCATAAATCCACGCAATCTGACTTGTAATTCAAGATGGCAAATGTAGCATAGCGGTGAGAAAGATATTTCCCTTTTTATATGTTCTGCACACTATTCGTTGTGCCGTATAGGAAATTCCATCTTTATCTCTGCAGGTCAAAACTAGACTACCCAACTTCTTCTTCTTAAGTAAATCATTCACCACACATACAATTACTTTTAGCCTGGAACACTTTTTGCCACTGGCATTTTTCACTTACTTTTCCTTTTTGAGATGTATGAGAATTATATAAATGTGGATCTTGGGAATTCAGTATATCAGTGTAAAGCTAAGGTGGCCAACATGGAACAAAGACAAGTTATCAGTGCATAAATAACACAGCTATCATGTGAACCATACTAACCCGCTCTAAAATGATGTGTGACATGGTGGCGTTGGCATCGACTATAATAGTGGCAGTCTTGTCATCTCGTATCTCCTTCAGTAGCGGGGTCGGGTCCTGGCTGTCATCAAGCATGCGCACTGACAGAGTCTCCTTGGAGATGAGGAACTGCCTGAGGAGCTGCTCCAGGTTCAATAAGCCTGCCGGTAAGACACACACACAAAACACATGAGAGGGTTACTTGTAATGAAGGGAAGACTCTCCTTGGGAGATGGAGCTTTACAGTAATAGTCTATTTTTAAAGTTGAGAAAATACATAACCAAAGTTAAGGAAAGTCAAGAGCATTCAGAGAGCGATGGTTGAAATTGTAATGCAGTATGAACTCAAATAAGCATACACTGCCCTCAAGTACAAACAAATGTGCCTATTGTTTGTTTTTCTGCCACATTTGACAACAAAACCTTTCCATGCAGAACAAGTGGACTATTACCTTTAATTAGAACTATTGTGAAGCCATCAAACACAAAGGAACGTTTCAGCTACTTCTCCTGTACTCTATCCCATGGTAATAGACCGTTTGACTCCAGTGAGGTAAGTGGGATTTGCCCTAATTAAAGCATAGCCGACTTAATCAAAACGCTCTCGGCAGCATTTTACCAGTCACTTTGCATCCATATATTAGCAGACCTGGAGAGGTTACTGAGCTAATTCTCCATATATGAGTTTAAACTAATTTGTGAGGTGAGTTACAGTGGGAAAAATACAACCTCATGTGACAGTTATGTTGGTATCACCTTGGCAATTTGGCAGATCCCATCATGCTCATATAACATTTCTTGATATTGACAAGGAGAGTCATGTGAGAAGGACGTAACTTTGTGGAGAAGGACTTGCATTAGCTGAGCCTCCACCTGCTATTTCCATTACAAAGTAATAATAAAATGGCACTCCAGACTTCAACAGATATTTTATGTGATTTTTGCCATGGCGACAGCAGAGCAGTTCATCTGTCCCATGGAGACCAATTTTGGTGTGGCAATTTTAAGTTATCAAGCCGAGTCCTTTAGCTTCTCCACAGCACATTAACAAAAGCTTCAGACTCACAGTCCCAGTCACCAGCATCATGTCTAATAGCTTCTGCAATTATGTCTCAGTGTCTGCCTGTCTTTCAGCCTGTCTGTACGGCAGTATATCACCGTGTGTGTTTGTCTTCCTGTACCTCGCTACCTGTGTCTGTGCACTCATGAGACATCACTCCTGGCTGCCGCTTACTCACCTGCCTGTGTCTCGAACCTGTCAGATCAGCTTCCTCTGTAGTATAACGCAGAATAAATTTGATGAGCTTGAAATAGCTTCTGCTAAACCGCCCTCCTGCATCCACTCTCTGTGGCTTCTCGCAGGGCATCAAATACAATTTCACGTCAAGTTCATGCCGTTAGACGGTGCACTGTACTAGATATGGCTGGCTAAAGAGCAAACACACATTCACACACAAATAGAGTGACACACAGAAGAAACGCTCATATTCTCTTTAGTGTTCTGGCTGAACAGGATTCAAAGGGGAGTCAGAATATTTTTTTCACTGGGGTGTCAGCAGGCATGTTGGTCCCGCACTGTTTGCTCTGGTGAACCAGTTTCAATCAAATGAAAAAAAAACTCAGCTGAATGAAAGATTTGCTCTCCTTTAGTTAGACTTGTATAGAGAAAACAAGTTCTGTGGAATAGTATGTGTGTGTGCGCTTGAAAATGTGTCTTTATGAGGACCAAGTTCAAGACCTTGAGAGTGAGAACATTTTGGCTAGTCCTCACTTCATAGATTTAGGTTAAAGTTGTAATTCTTAAGATTAATTGAATCAAACACAGTTTTTTTGTTTATTTATGGTCTGCATTTTTCAGCAATACCCATTTAATGTATTTACATTCTGTATTTACCTCTTTATATAGTACTTTTCATTGTTACGAATGTAGTCCACCATTCCTATGCAGGATTACAATTTACTTCACACACACAACAGATTGACAGGAAACAATCCATGCATGTACTCTGGCATTACTGTTTGTCATCTTATCTACTTGATATCAGCCTCAGTGTAAACTGATGACTGCTCTATAGCTGCATCAGAGCCGTGATAAATGCAAACCAAAATTTTTTTACTGCTGCTGCTTCATATTAAAAGCGTGTGGAACCACAGGACGGCTTTTACTGTGAAAGCTGTGGCTGTAACCACCAGTAACCACAGGCATCAACAATCAACCTGGACTGAAATCTTAAAGAGCATCTTACAGGTGCTCTGTGTAGTTATGTTTATGTGGTGGGGAATGCTTCCCTATTACAAATGACTGAGCATCTCGTGTAGTGTTTGAATGCAGCCCCAGGCCTGACTCCTCCCCTATTCAGGACCAGATTATTTAAAGCACCTCTTGGCCTTGTTGTGGCTGGTGGTGTTTGGTGTCGCAGATACGTTAAGTGATTTTAGAGTTAAAATGCACATTTATTTGACTGCCTTCTGTTTTTAGCCCCATCTGACGTGTTGGCTGAGCTATTCTGTGTTGGAACCCCATTGTTGTCCTGTGTTAATGTTCCATGCCAGAGGTGGTGAGTAGGGCCATGACGCAAGTGTTTTTACTTTTATTAGTTAACTTTAGTATGCAGCATGGTGAATCTGGTTAATTTCTGTTCTCCCTTTTTGCAGGTTTACCTGCTGCTGTTTTGGTCTTGCTTTTGGTTTGTTTAGTTTTGCCTTTGAGTGATTTCTTTCTGAATTTACTGTCAGAACCAACTGGGTTGTTTGATTCTTTTTGTATTTACTTCTTTCTTTCAGTGAAGCAGAGCGCCATATTGTGGGAGGATAGGCACTCAGGGTGAGGTCCCGACACTTTATACATGTGAGTCAAAGCACTGGGACACATATGTATATTTCATCATTTTTGCAGTGAGGATTGTGTTGCACCCGAGGTGAATTAGTGTTAGCACCCCTGGGCACTCCTCAGTGTAGTCTGTCTCTCCACAAGTGGCCTCAGCTCACTTTCCCCAGTTTGCTTAGTTTATGTTGGACTGGCAGTTAGATTGCACTTGTTTTAGATTTTGTATGAAGGCCTTTTTGGCTAAATTTAGTATTAAGTATTCATTTTATCACCCTTATTGGTTTAATACATTTTTCTTTGTATATTCTCTTCTCCTCAGCACCTCCAGTCCCTGCCTATTTGACTATGTTTATCAAAACATTTGGTTTACTTTGACAAACACGTCTCTGCCTGGTCGGTAACTAACCTGTGTGCCTTACTATAACTTTCCAAGCAAGATTCAAGGGTTTTGTTAGTATTTCCTGGTGTGCAATTCCCCAGGTGGCGTTGTCTGTCCTCACTCCATTCACCCCTTATTCTGCCCCCTCTCGCTACATTTGCATTCAGTGTTATCCACCAAATTGAATTGTGTATCCTTGTGGTCTAAAAACACGTTGAATACACTTCCTTCCTCATAAAACATGCAAAGCCAATTTTATTAGCAAAGTATTTTAAATCCTGCATTGTTTACATTCATGTTCACTATCTTGGAGTCTTCTTCCTCCCTACCTTTGCTGGCAGTGGCAAGTGCATGAGACAAGTGGACTACTCCAACAGAACTGCTCCATCACATCCATCACCAGCACTATTGGCAGTCAAAAACTCCACAGGGTACCTTTAACACCATCTTGCTTCTGCTGATCTCCAGTGATTTAACTCCTCACCTTGCTGCAGGTGTACTCCAGGACCCTGTCACATCACTGTTGGGTGCAGTTACAGGTGCAACAAAGCACACTTCTGACCACACCCATCAGGCCAGCTGTTAGCGTTGTAGTTGAAATAATTGAAGTTCTGGTTTGAATCTTGGTCATGCATTATATTAAAGAGGGTCCCCACAAGTACACACTTGCTCCTCCATTGGCATACATGGCACATGGCTCCGACTCTCTCTCAGGCACACTGATAAAGGTGAGGGCACACAGAGACACATGCACACACTCCATTTGCGGACACAAATGATCCCAAAGCAAATACTGCCACTAAACGGAGGCACCGGCAGTGTAAAAACATTAACCTGTTAATATAACACAGCAGCTGAATATAAACTCGTTGACAGGTGTAGGAGAATAATATATAATGAAACCTTCGGTCACAGACGAAGCTTGACACACAGAGCCAAAAGCCCTGATGACAGCTGCACATAATGATGACTCATCATTTAGCCTTGAGCAGAGAGTAAGGCCTAGTTTTATGACTTTGCCACCATTGGGGGCTATCACTTTAAAATGTTGTAGACAAGATCATGTGTCAAAACATTCAATGTCTGAGCATATTCCCCTTCCCATTAACCCAAATAACCATAAAAGTAGAACCATCAATACCGACTATAATCCACCTGTCACATGGCGGTGGTGCTGATCATTCCTGTCTCTCTGCAAACAGCATTTACATTTGTTCTTCATACGGCACACTGGAAGCCGCACATGACGCATCCTGCAGAAACCGTCATTTGTAGTTTCTCAGCTTGAGTGTGATATTACTGCATAGTTTTGTTGGAAAAAATGCTCTCTATGGAGTGATTCACAAGGGATACTTCTATTTGAAAGGTCTCTGGCTTTTTACTTTGTCTTTAAAGGACAGGTAACAGTGAAATAAATTATGGGAGGAGAAAGGAAGGAATAAAATTCACAAAAGGTTCCACCCAGCTGGATTTAAACTGAGAATGTCACAGTCACATGACAAACCCCTCTAGACCACCATCAGAAGATGTCTCTTGATGTGTTTTTTGATGGTTTGATGGTGAGACATCAGCCTAAATCCCATTTACCTTTTTCCAAATTAGGTAGAAAGACCAAGTCTTTGCATTTTACTTTAGCAAAGTCAAATACTGCATGTTTGCACCTATGCACACAAACTCCACCCACTCTCCACAAATCCAAAATCTCATTATACTCAGAGTCAAATTATTTTTCAAAAAAGCAGCAGGAGAGTTCAAAGCCAACTGCTTTCCATCTATTCACTGAGAAGCTTTTAAAACTACTACTGGCACCACCATCACCATCACCTTCACTACTATCATCACTGCCTTCCAATTCAGGATCATTAGTAGCCACAGTATAATTAGGCCATCCCCTGCAATTACTATGTTCCCGTCATTCTTACACCTTTGTATACATTCCTGCTCACAAGTCATTGAGGCGTCTCTTTTCACCTGACTAACGCTGATTACAGGTTAGTGATGGCAACATCACAAAGAGTGTAAAACATGGAGAGACAGCAGGTCAGCCCCAGAAACGTGTGTAATGGAGAATTGCAATTTATTAGATGACATAGGCGAGCAATCATCACCAGAAAAAAAATACAAATTACGTAGCTTAAATCACACTGAATAAAAGAGCATATTACAGTGGAAACCTGATACAACAAGTACTGGAAGTGTTGTTTTCTACTGAAGCTACAGTGGAACAATGCAGTGAGCTAAAATGGTAAACCATGCTCTCCCGCTGTGACTATCAAAGGTGGAGAAAAATGCTCTGCAAGCATTTGAGGCCCACTGTTTTGTTGAACTTAGAAATCCTGTACCTGCAGTGCAGCTCCAGTTAAATTTCAGAGCTTATTGGATGTTCCCTTTCAGTTTACTGACAGCTGCACCAATCACCTCACTAATGAAAGTGCACCGCTGTAGCACAGTGCCAGGGCCTGCGGGAACAACATGCATGTGTATGTGTGGCAAATTCTGTGCATGCATTTTTATGCGTGTGTCTCTTTTCATTTACCAAAGGCCACAGCGACACATGCAGGGCCACACAGCAGGTCTAAAAACTCGACCACATGGACATGGAGGTTAGCTAGATTAATGTCCGTCGTGGTGTGCACCACGCATTTGGGCACAGCTCCACCTCCACTCCTGCCTCTTCAGCCATGGCTGGAAAATATTCATGAATTGGCCACGCTCTATTAGGCTGTCACTGGCTTGGGTGATTAATGAGGCCGGCACATGTGGACGAGCAACCGACAGCAGGCTGCCAACCGACCAACTGACGGGGAGGGATGAGGCTGGGCAAGTCGAATGGGTTTCAGCTGATGCTATTGCTGAACACAGACCCTTACACACACACTCACACACACACACACACACAAATCCAGGCATGCTGCCATTTTATGCATTTTCTATTGAATGAATGAGGGTCACATGAGAGGGTGCAATCAATACAGCTACGTCATTTCCTGGACTGTCTCCCTCTTGTAGCAAATGTATAATTCCAGTGTGGTTACCTCCTCCCCTTCCCTCACTCCAATCACTACATTTCACCTCTCCCACATCTGCTGAATATAATCCTCTCCCCTCCTGTCCTCTCCTGTCCTCTCTTCTCTCCTTTCGGACTCCCTTTGGTATCTTCTATCTACCTCTCATCTCTCCTTATTTCATTTCTTTTCATTTCATTTAATTTCCTTTCCAGTCCTCTCTTAGCAAACTGACACAGAATAAGAACCCCCCCACCGACCCGCACACCCACACACAACCAGAAGGAAGAAGAAAAGTAATGTTAAAATGAGTTTCTTTTCTTTAAACTTGCCAATATTAAAGTCAGAGGGTGCCTAAAAGGTTCACCTGTTATCAATTTTCTCGCCAGAGCTGTATTAATCAACTCTCTGAGGAATAAATGTCACAGAAACAGTATCTGAGCCCCAAATTGGAAGAATGACTGACAGGTACGGGAACACCTAAAAGGAAAAAACAAATACTGATATGTTTCTGAACCTTGCAGGTATAGTGTGTTATGTAGTGGGGTTGGGTTAAACTTTGATGAGATATACAGTATTTCTTACTTTTAGTAAGTTTAATTAATTCTTCCCAGCAACATTTTCCAATTTCTGCATAATCAATTTCCATCTTTGGCAAATTGTTTAAAAGAAACCTTGTTTTAAAAAGGTACCCTCACATTTGCATCTATTATTATTATTTACTGAAACTAAATTTGCATACACAAGTTTTGGTTTAATACATAATATGTGGTGCTTTAAGGTCTTAAAGGTCATGAATGAAAGGAGTCTCCAAAGTAAAGACCAAGAGACAGCCAAAGAGGAAGTTGAAAGGCAGAAGAACTGAGAATTGGTATAGGCGGGGTGGGCAGTTCACAGCGGCTCATTGCCATCTCTGGGCTGTCTGACACATGGTTGATGTCTCAAGCCTATTTCCTTTCTTCAAAGCCTTGCGTTGATTAGGAAAAAGGTTAGCGGGTGCCACTCAGGGTCATGGTGCCTTTGTCTAGGGAGTTGTAATTACTGCTTGCTGGACTACGAGAGGGTGGGAACAGGCCATGATTTAATCTTCCTCTCTATTTACGAAAATAACTTCCCTCGAGGAGATTTTCAAGCTTTTTTAAGGTCATTCAGTTTATATCTGTAGAATCTAACGAGTGCCTTTGACAAGGAGGCGGTCAGATCACTGGTGGATACAGCCGCAAACTCCATCCTCATTCTCTTTTGTCTGTCTTAAAGATGTGTTTTGATCATCAGCAGGCAGTGTTGCAGACATCACACCAAGATTGAAGGCTGAGGACAGATTATACGCGACACAGTGTAACGTGCTATGTCATTATTTTAATTTAAGGATGATGATGACTTTGAAAAAGAGAAAGGACTCTGCAGTAAATGTAATTCATTTTGGGATGCAGACAGCGGGCATGCTACAGTGAGGGAGTTTTAGCTGTAGAGTGCAGCAGCTGCTTCAGAGGGGAGCGTGTCACAGGGTGAGATGTTGATAAACACCGCATCTGTTGTCGGAACACAGTCGGTGTGCGTGCGAGACGCTTGTGTGCGCTAACACGTGTTAAAGGATACCAGACATTAAACAAAAATGTTTGCACTTTGTTGACAGATGTAGGGAAGGCGTGTGAACATCCTCCCCAGGTGTGTATGATTGTGTGTTTTGTCGTGAGGGTGTGAATGCTGTACTCACAGTCAGCCTGTGCACAGATGAGGCAGGAGGTGGTGCTGTTAAAGAAGGTGAGAAGTCCGGCCACAGCCAGGCTGATGTCGGTGTTGGTTGGCCTCAGGTCCAGAGTGGTGAACCGGGGGAACTGGACCTTCAGAATGTCCTCTGGAGCCACCTTGACATAGGGCACCTGCGCAGAGATGCTGATGTCAGGCTATCTGTTGCATTTGAATCATTTGCAGTTGATTTTGACATTTCGCATTCATGTTTATGTTCAAAGATGCAGCAGATGACTGCAGACAGGACAACCATAAAAGGGATAAAAACAAGTGAAAATGTGTGTGTGAACTGCAGAGTAAAAATAGTATGATGCCAGCAGACAGCCAGACATAAGATTAGCTCTGTAGAAATAAGTTTAATCAGTTATGATTAATTGTGAACAAGGGTAACTCAGGGGTCTGTGGTAATGTGCATATTCACGATACACATCTTTCAATGACTGAGGCACTGAAGCTCATGTAAGGTACAAGTAGGGATCTAAAAACTTGTTTTTGTTGCACCAACATGAACAAGCCCTTGTTAGAGAAATCTTCAGTATAACACCCCCTCAACGTCTGTTACAAAACATTTGTTTACCCGGCTCACTGTGGAGCAGCTCAACGGTGTGTTTCAGGTGACACTTTTATAAAGCACACACATGCACACACGCACACAAACAAAATATGCTTTTTCACAAAACATCTGGAGAAATGAAATGACATTTTGGTGCTGTTAGAGGAGTATTATTATTAATAATCTTCTGATTATAACACAAGAAAAATCGGAGACGTCATCATTGGTGATGTTAATATGATGAACAAAAACTGTTCATTCCACTCTGCTAGAAAAGTCAAAACCATCTAAAACTGTTAGCTATACCTTCTTAAGCACCGTATTTGACTGCTAGTTGGGAGAATTGGCTTTGTACTCCAGCACATGAAATAAAATGGGGACAATGAGGTTGAAGTTAATTGAAGGTAGTTACATCCACATCAGATGAACAGTGTAGGGGTTGTGGTCCTTTTTACACAAAGTCCCAAAATTTTAGAAGAACAAAAGTAATAAAACATATACTTAAATAAGTAGATTAAAGGTATCATATCTAATAATTTCTGTTAACAGACTGAACTCTTCAACCAATAGCCATCAGCAACTGAAGCATGTGCTCAGTTGGACTGAGGTCATGTGTCTAACCTGACCAGTCAACAAGACTCCTTTTGTTTGGCCATAAAAATGTACGTATGTGGAGGATTGCTGTCCTGCTGCATTGTCCTAAAATTTGGGAACTGGGTATAGAATATGCCAATTGTTTCTGCACCATTCATCCAAGATGGATGCTGTAAGTGAGCATCTTAACCTCATAGTCACTGTTCAAATGTACTGTGCTGCTAACTAGTCAAAACAAGAGAAAATGTATCTATTATCTACTGGGAAAAATAACGCATTCAAGAGTATAAACATATGTAATAAGGTGTGTGTGTTTTGCCAGTAGTGAGAGCAAAGATCAAACCCAAAGTAAAAGAAAGCGAGCCAAACCTTCAGTGAGAATCAATAAAAACACTATTGTATCCCAGCCCCATTGTGTGGCGTACAATCTTCAGTGAGATTGATTGCCGTGTTTTCACAGCGTTGATTTGTTGTAGCTGTATAAATATCTGTATTCCTTAGCCGCCCCTAATGAATTTATCATACCACCCCCACTGTACTAACAGGTATGTCTAACACAGGCTCATCTCCGCTGTCAGAACGGAGGTTAAGTACACTACAGCCTTCAACGTTCCCTCAGCACAGCAACAAATTCGGACTGGAGCTACCTACATATCTGCTGAACTTGAGGCAAATCATAAATTAAATGCCACCTCAATTTCAACACGTCTCCCTTCTATTTCTCTCCAATTAAATCCATCCATCTCTGCTTCAGTTCTCCATGTGATGATGTGAACGGATACATGCTGCCAGGCCTTACAGTGAAGCCTGGGAGGAAAAAAGTGGGGCGAGGGAGAGTGCGAAACAGTGTGGCAGGTGTTGGGTCGGTCAGCTGGCAAGGCATTGCAGTAGAGCGCAGTGGGGCTTGAAGGGGATGCAGGAGGAGGACATGCTGGGTCCGAGAGGAGGAACAGGGAAGGGAGCCTCTTCATCATGGCAGATTGCCTGTCTGTGTGGTTCCCAGTGCCCCACACATTGCTTTCCCCCTCGTCCCCATATCCTCTCGATTGGTTTTCCATTCCTGCCCATCAGGGTGTAATGGAGTCCCTGGGTGACTGGATGGATGGAGGTGTGGCCGCTACTGACAGCCACTGCTGGAACGCCATTCATTCCTCAAAGAGTCCTAAAACCTGGGTAATAGCCGTACACCACACTGGGGAAATGCGCCCGTCTTCAGGTGTGTCTTTCATCTTCCCTGTTGCATTTGTACAATTTCTCACTACCCTTTCCTCATTTCTCAGATTATTTGCTCTTTTTTTTCCACTTGTCCCCTTTTCCCATGTGTTCTCTCCTTCCTTTTCGGCACTGCGGACTGGTGCTACTCGACCCCTTTCACTTAGAAACCTGACACGCTTCGATAGGCTGTATCTGAGGCAGCAGGGGGCTTATCAGCTTACACAAACACACACATATTCACATGCACACACGCAAGCACACACAGATACAAACTTTGTCCTTCTCCATTCCATCGGCCCGTTGGACCCTATTGCTAGAAACGCTGGCATCTCTGGGGAATTTCTTGGCTCGGAGTCTCGATTCATCATCAAATTACACAGCATGCAGCCTTGATTCACACTGAAAATATCTAAATAGGTATCCTGTTCATTTTCCCACTTATTTGTTTCTTACATGCATTTTTTTCTAGTCAAAATTCTCTTAATCTGCGATATTTATCACCTTCTTCTTTTTGAATTTAGTGTTCACAAGGGAGCTGAAGGCTAAATGTAGTTTACAGCAAGGTCTGGCAAGAGAGGACCGTATCTATACATCATGCCTTAACACATTTCCCCCTGGTTGGAGTAATATGATTAATTGGTTGTTAAGCAGTGGCAGTCACTATCCTCCTCATGTGGTGGAGAGACAAAGTGTTTTGACTCAAGACTTGAGTTAAAACAGGGGTTCTCCAAGCAAAGAAAATCAATCTCCACATTACTAACAGCAAGTTGTCAGCCACATCAAAGTCTCATGCCAGACTTCTTATCTGCAACCAACAGCTAGTATCACTCACTCTGCTGGTCGATTAATCCCAAAAATAAAAACAGAAAAATCTTTCCTACATGTGTCTTTGCAGGGCACAGCTTCAAAGACTCCTTGAACCTCACAGCTGCATCACTTTCAGTGTAGCTCTGCGGGAAACAAGTTTGCCCTGCCAGCAATACTAATCTACTTGGAGTCAATTTAATGCCAAACTGGCACATCTCATCACAAATTATGACTTGTTGATTTACTGTAATGGACAATGCCACTCTTTGTTTGTGTTAATTGTTAAAGCTGCGCTAATCAATATTTTTTAATTTTTTAACAATGGATCAAATGCTGTGTGTAATGTGAATGGGTTGCTTGTAGTGATAAACCTCAGTGTCTTTCAGCTCATTGCTTTGGTTTTACAACCTGCAAACTGACCAACCACAGCAGGCGTCTGTTATAAGTAAAAATGCTCTGATAAACCCACCATACGTTGCCTGTCCAGCACAAAATGGCAGACAATGTTAGCGGCTTGCTGATGAACATAACAGCGTATTTAGTAGATAACGAGACAGATGTTTTTCTCAAGAGTTGGTGACAGAAAACAGCTGAAAGGAGAGTGAATATATTCATCAAGCCAGACACACAACTCCAAATGAATGTTGCTCCGTGTCTACTCCGGTGATAATATGTCAATGTTGTGTTCACGCCTTGTTTTAACTGCCCCCAAGTGGCCAAAAAAACGAACAGTTAATGCTGCTCCAAGGTTCTGTCTGTATATAATTTGCATTCTCACAGCGCACTACACACTTTATTTCTCTACCATCTGTAGTGACTGATTAAAGCCATTCATCTTCAACATAATGAAAAGGCAATCTCACACATTAAGCGTGTTATTCTACATGCAAGTGACTGAGTTTTCTGACTACAGTCATCTTTCGTGGGAACACAGTGGTTCATGGTTGTGTTTTGTTACTTTAAAAAAGAGAAATTTAATTATCTGGTGGAAAATATTCCCTCATTCTGTGGTTTATAAACATTCTACACACAAATTATTATTAATTTATTATTAGTACAGCAATTAAATTCAAGTAGGTTTTTACCAATTTTAATCTATTACACTTAATCTAAAGGCACAGAAAATGATTAGAGGCAGTAAACAACTTGTAGATACAAGCTGTAACTCAAAATTGGATGGATATGTCTTTTAAAAGCATCTGCTCAGGGCTGTGGCGCTATTGGTGTAGGAGTGAAACTAATTATATCTGAATTTTGTGAGGGGAAGAAAAGCTCAGGCAAACAATAAAGCCCAAGGTAACCGCTCTGCTTTTAATAATCTGGTGGCTCCACTGTAAATAGAACTAAATGCCATGGTGACGGCTGTGGAGAAAGACAAGCGTGTGTCAGGGGGGAATGAAGGGTGGGTGAAGGGAGGGACACAGAGACAGAAAAAGGGAGAGAACGGAGAGAGGGATAGGAAGAAACTGACAGTCCGACTGACAGAAGAAGAGACCAATGAAGTGAGCGACATACAGTAGAGGCTGAGACGGGGGAAACGGTGTACAGGACAGGAAAAGAGGAAAACGTAAACACACATAATAGGCATAAACAGAGAGTGAGTAATGGCGAAGGGGTTGCAATCAGCGGCCATTAAATGGTCTCATTGAATTTAGCTGTGTAAAATTTGATTCTGTTGTCAAAGGCAATCTGTCTCATGTTCTCCCCTTTATTGGTTCATTTCTCAAGACATACAGTTTCAGGGGATTCAATAACAACATCAGCATTTAGCTTTGTTATTGTTTGGTCTCTGTGGGCTACAAATACATTTCAAGAAGCTGAGTGTTGTGGCTCTCATTTATTATTTAGAAGACGCAGTACTTATTTGCTATTAGAACATGAAGTCATAAAGTGCTGTGTTCATTATGTAATGACTAGAGCTGAGTATTGGACTTAACTACTCCAAAAATACTTTTTTGGATTATATGTCAAGTATCAAAATCTGTGAAGTACGCAAAGTTTCCATTGAATACCTGGTCAGATTCTTAGTGGGTGTTCAAATGGAAAACAGCCGTGCGTTAAACTGTTTCAGGTACCAGTTAGACAATGAAATATAATCCAGGAAGTCCAGTTTGAGTAAAAGATGCTTGAGTTTGAAAGCTTACCAAAACACTTCACAGCTGGAGAGTTATCGAGGCAGCAATCATTTCACCTTTTGTCACTACGATCATGAGGCAAAGAGTAGGAATCCGGCATTAACTTTGCAAAATAATAATCAGGAATGTGTGCTAACATGCATTTGACTCGGTTAGATTAGATATTTTGTCATTATGATATTTCCTCATTTAAATAATCATCTTTGGCAAATGTAAGGTTGCTTTGTGTTAAGACAAAGTTATTTTGTTGTATTTATTTGTTTTTGTATTTGTCGTACAAATATTCCTCATTGGCAGGTATTGAAAAATAAGTTTGTTTTAGTATTGGAATAGAGTGCTGCAGGAATGAGTCCTGACACCCGGAAATGTCCTAAATAAGACGGTTACTAAATGAGACTACAGTGGTTGTCGCGGACATTAATGTCTTCATGCCGAACACGGAAAGTCATCTACTCACTAGTCCGCCCTTGCAACCTTAATCTATATTCTCTTAAAAGTTGAGGTTAATGGTGGTGACGTTGAAGTTATGCGACCGTGGTGTAACATTAGCTTTTTACTCCTGGCAATTCCATTTGTGCTTCAAAAATCATAAAAGTGGTGTTCATTTGAATGTGTGAGTATCATAAACTTTTGTTTGCCACAGAGCTTATTTTCTGCAATAATCCAAAATCCCATAGAAAAATCCCATTGGCTTTTTGTCGAGGGAACCACGGCGATGCTAACTTCTGGGTTTGCCTACAAAAATACGTCATCCCCACAACACTCGATTGAAGCCCAGGAAGCTAGTCTTTCAAACGATACCCAGTCCTAGTAATGACGAGCCATGGGACAGAGTTGTACCTTTTCGCACAGCCCAACCACAAAAGGTACAACTGTGTCCCTTGATTCCTCAGAGTGTGTGCATGACACAGGAACTGAGTCCTGCTCACTCTGGCTTGAATGTGTGCTCTTGTCTGTATATATGTGTATGTATGTGTGTGTTTCCTGCAGTGTGACAGAAAGGCTGACAGGTCTGCAGACAGAGGTTTGACAGGCGTTTAATGAGGAAGCTCTCACAGGACACAGACTTTGCACAAGTAACACACACAAACACACACACACGTACACTCTTGCACACACAGTGAGCAGTGGGGAAAAGGAGGCACCTTTGTTTGGCAGCAAAAATACCTCAACCCAATTACACTGTGCTTACAATATACTTCCCTTAATTACACTGAGATTGCACTCTGATCTGCTCAGATTAGCTATTAGAACAAGGAATAAAATGAAGCAGCACATTTTCACACAGCCAAGCCAGTGATGCGCTGTTGAACGCTTGTTGGAAACAGCGAGGGGTTTTTCATTGCTTTGTATAAGCTTACCAATAACCTCTGATAACCCTTCTTCAATGGAAAATTGGAGGTTACATTCGAGAAGGGTAGTTTCAAATCTGACCAGGCATTAGTGAGGAGACCGATGCTCTGAGCTGGAGTGAAGGTGAAAGCTAATTTCCCTTCCGTCCAGTCCAACAAGCTGTGGGTTGCCTCAGTTGTTGAGCTGACAAGTGCCCAAGTCGTTCGGCTACCTGTCTGCTGTGAACCTAACAGGAGCCTGCCAGGAGGGGGTCCGAGTGAGGGGAGGTGAAGAGGAGGTGGATGTGCAGTAGTGCCATATGGAGAGCAGAGACATAATGAGCAACTACATCTGTTGGCTTGGACTCAGAGGGGCAACAGAACAAAACTCTGCTTAATAAAGTATCACCGCACTTTTACGGGTCTTGGAACGTGTCAGGCATGGCTGTAGGAAGGTTAGCATTAGCGCTGTGCATCAGTGTTTGAAGTGACTCATTTACAATACCGCATGTTGACCTGGCTATCAATTAGCATACAACACATGCTTGGCAGAAAGACTGAACTGTCCTTGAAAACACTTAGCACGGCAGCCAAGTGGACAGCAGCCATTCAGTCTCAGTGAGCTGAATACAAGGTTCGCTGAAGCCAGACAGAGAAACACTTCATTTACCGTCAAAAAGTGGACGTAGCTAATCAGTTTGGAGATCATCAGTTGTAGAAAACCAACCAATAGCAGAACACAGAGTATGAAGCCTGGCTGGATGTAGCCTACTGCAAGCCAGAGAATTATGTTGGCCACTGAGCATTAGAGAACAGATGCTGTTGGAGACATTGTCCATCAGTCAGCAAGCGTAATGCCAAGACTGGACTGCCAGAGTGGAGTTGGCAACAATGGTGTTGCAGGGTGGCAGGAGATGGAGGAGGGCAGGTGGTAGTCTATTATGTCTACCTGATCCCCTTTCGAACCAAAAGGTTTATGGGGGATTTGGGACACCAGCTGTTGGCATTCAGAAAAGGCCCTTTATCTCTCGTGGGTGAGAAAGGGAGATGAGACACTGGAGATAGGAGAGGCCGAGTGTCAACGCCACCCTACCGCCAATCTCCATCCTCGACCGGCAGCTCATCCCAGTCTCAGTCAGATCTCTATTTGTGGTAGTAATGATCCTGCATCAGGTCCCTGCGGTCAGAGCAGCAGCAGACCAGTGATAAAGATGAAGTGGGCTGCGGTTCCCATGGTGCCTTTTAGGAGAGTGGAACATTGACCACGAGATCTCTATCTCATTGATCAGCCAGTTCAGAGAAAAAGTTCCTTTCCTCCAGAGAGGCTTGTTCCCCACTCCACTGCTCTATTTCAGAGCAAATGTCTTTGTGAAAAAACACCTCCCCTGGTGGTGTTACTGTAAGGAGTGAGGTTAAAAATGAAACCACTAATTTGATTTGGTGAGCTGTCACAAGCCTCCTACCTGATTGAATTAAGTAACATTTACCAGTAAATATTGTCTTAAATGCCCACTGCAATTCTATCTGTATTTATCAAGCATGGAAAAAAACATGTTTGTATTGTTGCATTAAAAAATCTGTTTTTTTTTTTAATCTAACAGTGGGCTTAATCCAGTTCTGGGAATCTGGCCAAATGTTTGACTTACACCACCCAAACAAAGCAAAACTCAACTTTTCACAACAGAATTTCCAAACAGTTAGCCAACAAATCTTAGAGAACCTGGCCTTTGAGTAGAACACAAACATATTGATGGAGAGACAAAAGACTTGAATGTTCTTGATGAGTTTCAGTTCGCGGAGTGAAAACGGCAATGCATTAATTCAGTGAGCAGCTGGCGGAAAGCTGAGCAATATCAGCTGAGTATTGCCTCCTTCCGAACAAGGCAAAACTCTGCTACTTGACACAGCTGACTAAGATGAAACAAAAGCAACATTGTAATATGGACTGCAGTCCCATTTCATAGCCTTGATGACGACAATCAGCTAAATTGAAATACATTTTGCTTGCTGCTCACCTGGGAGTCACTCTGTTTTTCCTCGCTTTCATCTCAGGGATCAAATCAAGAGACTGCTTCCTGATGACAAGATAGTGGATTTGGATATGCACATGGCAGGTTATGCTGGTGCGGCCTTGACAAGACAGATCAATAGTGTTGTGAGAAAAGGGTCAGCGGAGGTGCAGACGACAGCTGTGCTCCTCTAATTATGATCAGGCAGAGACAGAAGAAGCACCTGCGTTTTGTTTGCAAGGAGACTGAATAGAGGAATCCTCTACAGAGTGACACCCAGCGTAACATTAACCCAATCTTTTAATCAAAGGTACTGACAGATTTGTGCACTTGTGTACACAGGCACGCACAAACAGAATGTGACCAATGGGATGCAATACATAAACCATCTACAACATACACAGTAATGCTGAGGCTAGCTTGATCCTCTTGGCTAGTTCTGAATGAATGCGGAACACCTACTAACAAGTTTAACGTTAGCCAGTGAGTGCAGAAATAGCACTTTGCAGAGTGCGAAACGTATGGACGATGTATCCAAAAGCATCTGTTCATGTACACAAAGCATGCTATGAACAAAATATTTGGGTACAGAATAAACTAAGTAGGAGGGTGTGGTCATTGTCTCTCACTATGACCATGAATACAAATATGCCGGAATATAAAATAAAAATAAAATGACCTAGCCCTGTCCTCCACTCTTTTCACACTAAGCAGCGACTGCTATGAACATGAATCAGTTTATCATCCAAAGCGTCCTCAACACCTTCACTCTGCACTCCATATGTTTCATTCTCAGATGGTGCTCTGGGATGATTAAAGTAATAAAATCACCTACAGTATTTCATCTACTGACCTGCTATTAAGTAGCACTAGAAGTTTACAAACTCTAGGCAAACAGTAAAGCTCTTCCAAAAAGGGAAATAAATGTGTGAGGGATGATGCAGCTCCACTTCTGAGCCTTCTTCAGCTGAGCACCTGCCATTAAACCTTTTTTTTCCTTTCACTGCTGAGTCTAAGTTTGAATTCCTAAGACTTTCCAACACACAGACACAGACAAAATAGCAATTTAATCTAAACAGAGGAACTCTTTGTAGGATTTCTCATATTCCACTTCTCAAAGTACCTTTTATAAAACACTGGAGAACAAATTTGATAGTTTCTTTCTTTGGATCCTTATGAATCCTACTGATGATAACGAATGTCAAGTGGAGAGCCAAAAAAAAAGAAAACAAAACAAAATGGAGGAAAACTTCAGCTGTCATATTGTATTGAAAGTAGAAATGGAAAGCTAATTTGCATTACATTTCAATGTATTTTGTCTCTTTTGAGAGGGGAATGTGAAAGAATACAAAGCTGTAAAGGTCTAAGAAATGCAGAAATCCTATTGAGATTCAACAGGCACCTTACTACTCCTGCACTGCTATGAATAAGCAAGCTGCAACTTAAATTTTTCAATTCATACGACATACATCACAGCGATGTGGCTCCTACTAAAGCTCATGAGTCATACTGCACTGAGAAACATGCAGATGCAGCTCTGCCTAATCAGTTCTGATTACTGCTTGTGACCATAAACGTGTCTCTTGCTGCCAAAACAACATTGCTTTTAGCTTGGAGAGCGTTTGATTTTACATATAGTGGTTTTAAAGCCCAATTACAGTGGAGAGCTGAACCATAAGCTGACCCCCCGAGCAGAACAAGACTGACACAGCAGAACTAATACCACTACGCACTCAGACATACAGTGTGAGACTGATGGAGGGTGATTAGGGAGAGGCAGAGAGAGAGGGAGCAGGCTTTTGAATACAATCCCCCCCTATTTCTATTAGTTTTCTTAAGAGTGGCTTGACCTGGTAGTCATAGCTGGTGTCTGAGAGGCAGTTAGATAGGAGGGAAATGGCATGAAAGACACAAGAAACAAGAGGAGACAGGAGAGAAAAAGAAAGAAAGGAGGTGAGAATAAGGACACATCACATCATCAAGAGTGATGAAAGTTGAGGCTTGTGTAAGGGCAGTAATAGCAGATAATAGAGGAGGAACAAAGGTAGAGAGGTGAAAATTGGGTAAAAGTATGGTAGCATGAAAAGAAAGAAGAAAAATAAATGTGAAATGGGGCAATGAGTGAGAGGAGAATAGTGTAAATCAAAGCAGCAAAGGACAGAAGTGCTTGTAATATGGACAGAAGAATGAAGGTCGCTCATTGAATCGGTGTCCGTTGCTTTATGAAATAAAAATGGGCTAAGTAGCATTTTCAGCATTCAAAGCAATCAGGCAACAGGCCCATCTTGCCGGTGCTGGCAGGTCTTGGCTGAATTGCAGGAAGACTTCTCAACTCTCCCATCAAGAGCCGTCGAACCAAATCCAATCCACACGACTTTCTGACAATGTAATCAGGTGGAAAAAGTTAGTGCACGTTCTGACGCGGCAAGCTAGCTAGCTAAGTGGTGCAGCTACACGTTGTGGCAAAGTGAAGTGTTTACATGATGTCAAATTAAAAACATGTAGAATGTAAAGAAAGACAAAGACAATGGTGCTTAATCTTCATTGTTTTTTCAAAAACAATACTGACATTTGCAGAAACAACACTACACAGTTTGGGAAAAAAAACTTCTCATGGTTGCACTGTTGACCTAAGACCCGTACTTTGGTCAGGTGAGCTATACCCATGACAACTGAGCAAACTGAATCAGCTGATGAAGACTGTGAGATGAGGTTAAATGCTGCAGAAAAAGCTAATAGTTGGGCTGTGGGTTTAAAAGATGCAGTCCTGCTAATCCGTGTAGCAATCTGTCTGATTCATACATGTAGACACAGCACCAGGCAGTGTTAAAGGATAATTCTGATTGTTTTAAACACAGTCACTTTATCTCTAACTGTTGGAGAGTGCAGTGCCTCCAGCTAAAATAATGCTGCTCTAAAACTCTAAAACTGATAAATCTTTAAACACAACCATTGTTATGGTTAAAATAAAACTATATTATGCAATGATGTGTAACAGTGCATGAAATTTGTAGTTAATTACATTATCAACAGATCTAAACTCTAAAGGATTTATCTGATCACAGATTTTATTATTTAATTATTTTCATCACAATATAAAGATGCAGTGTTTTGTTTTACCTTTATATATTTATATAACCATGAAAACTACATATTAATGCATCACAGGTTTAAATTTACTGGTTTTCTTTAAAACTGTGAACCAGAATATCTTTTCGCTATCTTGACTATCAAATTAGTTCACTCGATCTAACCAGGCAGGGGGAGTTTCTACAATGCAAATCACAATGAGAGCAAAGCATTGAGGTAAAAATAAACGCTTTGTGTACTCTCCCTCTGCTGGGTATTACAAAACAGGTACAATATTTGGATGATTCTGGTATCCACATGTGTGAGAGCAAAGCCGAGCAGAAGCTGGCTGTGCACGAACAGGAGGATGTGGTGTGCTGGCTTTGCTATGACCAACCGTGGTGCAGTGTCTGGCACAGAGACGGTCTAAAGTGAGCACAGCCACCGTGTAAATGGTCTCTGGCCAGACAGGATTTGCTGGGTTGGCTAGCTGGCTTTTCAAGTCACAAAAAGCAATTCCACACCGTGTGCAGCACTGAGCAGCTGGACAACTCACCCATTTAAATCAGTTTGGACAGCTCTGCACACACTGAGCACAAACACAGCAGGATGAGTATCTGGACATGAGAATGGACACGTTAATGAACACACACACACAGACACACAGACACACAGACACACACACACACACACACACACACACACACATTCAGATCTGTGGAAAATATTCACTTAGTTTCTTATGAATGCCTCACAATAATGACACAAATGAAGCACTGGACCTGCAAAATCCCCCTCTCCAAAAGCATGCAGAAAGGTTTTCAAATTCGTTCAATATCCATTCACACGCAATCAACTGTGCCTTCAGCTTTGTCTGATGGTCCTGTTCGACAATTGCTCCATCTGGTCATGTGGAGGAATCCTACAGAGCTCATTTGCCTACTAATAAAGTCATCTCAAGAAATACGTTTGACTCCAAACTATCCTGGAATTAAAATGAGACTCAGAAAGCAACAGATTCCTTTTTGCTGGGACTGAAAGGGTTTCTTCAGGGCTGCCACCAGCGCTCACAATGAAGCAAAACACTGTATCACAGTAGACAGGAGAGAAAGAGGCAGAAAATGAGACAAGGAGAGCGTGCAGGAGAGAGAAAGACACAGAGAGCCTTAAAAGCAAAAATAATCTAGTTCTTGAACATCTGCACATAAATGACAGTCAAGTTGCAAGCAATTTTCAGATTATTTAAAGCATTTTCTGCAGTGGCTCCATAAAAGTGAGTCAGAAATAAGTTTGTGGGTGTCTGTGTGTGTGAGTCTGCGTGTGTATGAAAGCACAAATCTCTCATTATTGCCATCTCCAGGGCTTGAGCTATACCACTGACCCCTAACCTCAATCCAGCGTGCTTTGTTTGCCCAGCGGACCTCAGGTTCACCTCTGAATCCAACCTGAGCACCACCCTACCAAAATGCAGTAGTGTAATCTCTCTGTACTCTTGCAACCAGATGGCTTTGCAAGCCCAAAGCAACCCCTGGACATCAGACTGGACATTAATATTCATGACTACTTCTCACACATGTTTGAATCATATAGGAATATGTTTCATCTCTTTAGTGGACACAGGGATATTGCACATTTCATCCTTTGTAGTAGAGGAGAGGAAGTTAGGGGTAAAAACGGGGAGTAAGAGCATTTAAACTGAGCTGTGGGGTGGCCACGAGCAGTGGGATAAAAACTGAATTCAGATGCAATATTTGGCACATGGAAATTAAATAACTGACATTAACTTAATTTAGTTTGAAAGCTTCCTATGTCTATTGGCAAAATGACCTTAGGCCAAGGATTTGTATGGAAATAAGATGGTGATTACAAATGGAGGGCTGAATGGGGGGTGGAAAGTCCTTCATACTCAAGTCACCACTTAATAAGAATCAGATTTCGTATCCTTGAGATTCACACGAAAAACAAAGCAACAACAAGAACTCATGCTATTCTGGTTGGCTACAGCAGATAAGCACCTGCAAAGCAGCAGGAGACCCTCATCGAAAGCCCCAGTTAATGTTTCTCATTAGTCGATATTAATCTGCCCTTCCTCCAAATCCTGACCCCGAGGTCTGCTTGCCCCGCCGCACAAAATGGAAACAAACTAGCGACATGACGCACACAGTCAACCCTTTCTCTGCAGTAGCTGTTTTTCTATTAGTCATTATTAGCGTGAAACCCAGATGGGCTCAGTCCCACTCCTCTGTCGGCCCGGTGGAAGTAACCTCCGCAGCAGCAGTGGAACCCGGGGAGTGATTGATAGGGACGGGTGGATGACGTGCTGATCACCTAGTGGGGTCTGTCAGCTGCAATATTGCTGCCAGTGTCCCAGGCAACCTGCCGCCGCAGTGCCAGCATCTGTGGCCTTACGGTCACAGTGAGGGATTAGGTGGTCCCAGCAATGTGTGCACAGTGGCAGGCATAGACACACACACACACACACACACACACACACACACACACATCCTTCCCTCTGAGTTCCTGCGGTTCAGGGTGACCTGTTTTCACTGTATATAGACAGATATAGTATCGCAAAACACACACGCAAAAAGTAAGACGACCTGCTGATATTAGTTATGGATGTGACAAAATTTCTGTATAACACATGAAAGGTAACATTAGGCAGGAGCACCTGCATCCAGTAGCCAATCTACTCATCTCCTGCTGAGCTGTGCTGCAGACTATTTGGTATAGTAAGTGTAGTATAGGGGTTTATATTATTTCCCAAAGGACTGCTGGTTTCTCTGCTGTGCCACTGGGTGAGTCTGACTCATGAAGCATTTTCTTGCAGTATAATGTCCCACCGTGATGGACCTTTCATGTGCTCAGAACTGAAAGGATTTGAGTTACTTTAGTAACTCTTCATACAGTCATAGTAGTATTACCCGGGGTCTTCTGTGATTGGTCATAATAGCAGAGGTTGTCTTTGTTCTTAATCTTGTGAGAATTTGACATGTCCATAATCAGTGAAGTAGGAATTCCTCTGCTAATAACCCACCATGTTTAGATCAGCTACAAGCACTTCACAGAGGTTTTCATAGATAATTGTGTTTCATCTTAACTGTGTTTTCTGTATGACAGGAGCTCCCATATCTTAATACCACAGTCATTGTGGGTAATGCGTACTGTATTATTAGTAACACCATACCACTGATATAAGGCAAGGCATCCCCGTCAGAGTGATCATGACAAGAGAAATGCGACCTCCTTTCTGCTAGACAAAGAACACACACACACACACACACACACACTTTGCACACCTCAAGCCTGAGATGGAGGACCTAATCAGTGAAATCAGCTGGTGTAGTGTTTGGTTGGAATGAAATTCTGCACGCTCTTGGCTCTTGATAGCATCCGGGTGAGGACCACTCATGACCACAACTGAGAACCGTTGGACTTGATTATCCCATTAATTACCCGACAACCTAAAAATACTTATTAATGCATTTTATATAACACAGAATGAGATAAGAGGATCAAAGTATTCCCGAGGAAACAGGTTATCCCCGGGTGTATTAATCTGTTGTCTATTGTCATGACAACTACGCGTCCAAAATGCAATTGTGTGTATTTTTATATCAAAATCCTTCATCTCTTCCTGTAAACTGACAGAATATGTTTCATGACTCATCCTGCACCGGGGGTGGACATAAAATTATATCTAATAACGTGATTATACATTTGTTGGGCAACACCACCAACTCTCAGTATATATAAAAGCTGCAGATCTAGTGAAATAACACTAGCAGCATCAACGTACGTTGGAGAGGATTTGGTTGTCAGATTTTAAACAACAGTGCCAACAGAACTACATGTTCTCTCCACTTCCAAAGGCTCAGACGCTCAGTATGTTCTCCTCCTTTTGTTTAACTGGAGGTGAAAGCAGAAGCAAGTGTTCCTGTTCGGTTTTTCCTTCTCTTCTCTTGTTGAGTCGGTTTGTATTTTAGGTGTGTGATCAAACCCCAGCCACAGTCAGCCACAGTGGGGAGTTAGGAGAAGATGTCCGTGTGTGTGCCGGGGGGTGGGGGGGTGTTAACATGTGGGAGTTAGTAATGTTATTGTGTTAAGTTACTCTTGTTTTATTTTTATTTTATTTAGTTTAGATATTTTTTATTCATTTATTTATTCATCTATTTTGCACTCTATATTTGTACCCGAAATTATACTTAAATATTATTTTTGATATTAATGTTACAATTTTTGTTATCTCTATTTTGTTTTTGCACAAAACTCTGTAATTCTGGAAAATCTGCAAAGCATACTGTCACTATTGAGACACATTGTACACTACCCAACCCTCCCTTGGAATAAAAAAACAATCCTAAAAAAAAATAAGAAGCACATGAAACTATGTAGTTAGGGTTAGGGTTAAGAGTAGCATATGGCTACTTTCACTTAACTACTTGATCTGAATATTTCTACCACTGGTACCAGGAATAAAACTAATATTCTGTCAGCTAGTTGCAACACTTTATGTGGCTCTGAAAAAAAGGGAATTATAAGAAAACTTGACCTTGAGGTGTACACCACTGTGGTACGCACTACTACCACAATAACATTCTTATTCAAAATCAAAATAATACTTTAATACCATTGAAAAAGACTGAATTCAGTGTTTAACAAAACATGGATTAAAATAGTGAATAAGAATAAGTACAGGGATAGAGTAGCATTGCCACACTTGACAATGGAGTGCAGCTCTCAGCACAAAACTCAAGTGTAATACCCCTGAATAAATAATAGTCCACGTGTTGAACTCAAGTCCACCTAGAACGACTGGAAGAAGAGTTGCCAAGAGTGATATATGGATGTAGCATTTCATTTACAAGGCAGATGAAGATGGACGCCCAACTGGCATATCAAAAGCTCAGTGCAAATGTTTTATGAAGCTGTCAAGTTATATGTTGTAACACATTGCATATTTTGTCCCCAGGCACTGTAGCAGCACTGAATTATTAAGAGTTAAGCTAAACAACTATACAGAATTCAGACTACAGCATTGGTGACAGTACTGGCCAAGGCTTGATGGAAATGAAATGGTAAATGATCTCACTTATATAGCGCGTCTCAACCTTCACGGTTCCTACAGCGCTTTACAGCTAAGTCTCACTCACCCATTCACACACCAATAGTGACCGAGCTGCCCTGCAAGGTGCTGGTCTCCATCAGGAGCAACTTACGGTTCAGTGTCTTGCTCAAGGACACTTCCACCATGCCGCCCTTACGAGGACAAAGATTGATTCAACAGGATGACAGCAAATCTTATAATCCTACTTTTTGTAACAAGCATGGACGTTTGGCAGAGCTTCAAAGTATTCTGGTCATCGCAATAAATACACTACCTGTACACATGTGCAATAAGGAGGGATAAATAATGATTTGAGCCAGTGTGGGGAAACCTTTTTCTTTGACTATACTGTGTGTGTCACTTAACAACTCAAAAATGTAATTTCTTTCCTTTATGGGCTCTTTAATATTCATACAGTGGTATTATCACAGCCAGTGTTTCAAAGCAGACAGCCCCGCAAGTCAATGCCACCGGAGATTTTTACCGGCAGGGAGTCCTGGTCTGTCTGCCACTACAACAGGCCGATGTCTCATTAGAAAGACAGGCTGTACTGTACCAGAGGACATTATAGAGACTGGGATGGTAATGGGGTGTCTTTTAACAGGCACGCTGATCAAATTCATGCAGTAAAAAAGGGTGGCTTCTCTGTGGACCAATTATGGTGGGGGGCACGCCAGGACACATGAGTGAAAACCGAATGATTGAAGAACTGAAAGAAAGCTGACACGTAGTTTTTAAAATCTGTATAGATGCAATCAGTATGGGTGAATTCACTTTCATAATCTAAACTGTCTTCTACAAATAATGTAAAACAAAGTGTATCAAATTTAGCAAACGTGCGATAGCATGTCAGTAAAACTCAGATAAATCACAGATAAAGCTCTGCATATACATGTCTTTTCTTATTTATAATGGACTTTGATCTAGTTTATGGTTTTGTATAATTTCAAAGGAGCTCTGTCTCTTGACATCAAGCAGCAAAACACACCATGTCAGAGTTCAGACAAGCCAATTAGCATCCAACTGGGATGTGTTTGCATGCAGTCAGGCTCTGTAGCCAAATCCACTCAGTCATGTTTAAACTGTGGAAAACATGTTTTCTTCACTGTTCAGATAAGAAAATATGTCTGTTGACTTGTTTTGTCAAAATAATATCAATGATACTATCATTTGTTACATCGTCTACTAGGTAAATATCCTACTTTCAAACACCAGATGTAGGGACAGCACAAGTTGGTTGACGTCAATCTGATCAAAACAACAACACTTGTGCTTTTGTTTATATGTGTTTTCTATAAAAATCTCAAAACAGTGGCTAGCAAGCCTCAGCGGGCCAAACTGCTCGAAGCTAATGAGGAGAATGGAGGAAATAACATGCCCAGCGGTGCCTTGATTTGAGTGGGACTGGAAGGGAGAGTTGTGACACTGTTGAGGTATTCATCATTTTCACTAACAAGTTGGATTTCATTCCCCCTCAATCTCCTACAAAAACCACACAGCCACTAATGAGCATCATTGTTTCAAACTCTGTATTTCTGGTCGTACTTTGAGCACGCTGCCTGACATGCTTCTGCGGCTACAGTGGGGTGCATTTTAACTCACCTCCTTCTCTCCACAGATATTGCTGATGATGGAGTTGGAGGCCGGACTGGCAGAGGGACCGAGGACTGCCACCACCCCTTTAGACATGATCTGGCACACTGAGTAAAAAGGGAGGGAAGGGGTGAGGGAGGGAGGAGAAGCGACAGAGACAGCGAGAGAGAAAGTAAGTCAGCCAGAGCAAACCAGGAGAGTAAAGTACAGGCTTTCTTGAAGAATCAGAGTCAAGGCATTTAAAAAAGGCCGTCTTCAGCCAGATGTTAATGGACGCACATGCTGACGATCTCAACCTCTAAACTAGATCGCGGCCTGAGCCAGCGCCTCTGCTGTCTCAAGGGAATCTGAACCTACATGTATTAGTGAAACATGCACTTAACATGCCTAACGTGGTGCATATACAGAAAAATCCTACAGACCCTAAACTCTCATGGGCAGTTTAGCTTGTGGGAGAAACTGATATTCATATAACATGGAGACAGAAAGATATAGAAATGGGAAGAGACACAGACAGATAAACAGAGTGACAGACAGCAGGAAAGGCAGAGAGACAGAAATAGTGACAGGCAGCGATATCTGGAGGCTTAAAACATAAAATCTGGTATTTGAACATTTGCACATGAATGCAATAATATCCCCAAACGTGACACACACATCTCATCTTGTTTTTCACATTCTACATTTTACAAGGACTGATTTAAAGGTTTTACCTTTGGGGATGAAAACATGTCTTCAGACAGAAACATTTTAGTGAATGGGAATTTTACTCCTCTCTGATACACAGGTACACAGGCCATATGCTTTAATCTCCCATACTGGAACACAAAACGCCATTTCTTGTGAGTTTATAATCCCTGGCTTCTAATCAAACCACTACAGTCAATGATGTGAGGCCGACACACGCGCAGACACTATGTATGTTCATGTGTGCACAAAGTAAGTGTGTGTGATGGTAATTTGTGTCGGTTATTGGGGCAAATGCAGGGCATTAACCAGCAACGTGTGTGAAAGAGGCAAAGGGGGAACCGTTTTGGGTGCTGTGTGGTGAATCCAGAGGCAGTGAATCGAATGATTAATAAGTAATCCCTTGGTCACCCACGGGGCCTGTAAGACATGAACACACTGACACCTTACACAAACACCCACATACACATGTATGCACACTTTTACAGTACACACACACACACACACACACACACTTTTGCACCTGTCTGCATGGCTTCACCAAATTATAAAGTTGAATGATTTGACTGCCAGTGAACATGCTCCTGGCTCCTGTGACACTTTGATTTGCTCCCTCTCTGCACAGCTAGCATTGTGGTGCGTGTGTGTGTGTGTGTGTGTGTGTGTGTGTGTGTGTGTGTGTGTGTGAGAGAGAGAGAGAGAGAGATAGAGAGAGAAACAGAGAATGTGCATGAAAAGTCTGTGTCAAAACTCTACCTCCTCACCACAGTTTATTCGTCACCCCCTGGACATTGACGTCAGTGTCAAGGTGTCCATAACTGCTGTGAATTGTCAGAATAGCACTGTGCCGCTCACTGGTGGTCAAATTATGGTCAGAAGGTCACTAGGTCAGCTGAAGTCAATTTTCCCCGCTTAACATTGATTTTCACTGATCAATACAAGCTATTGGACCCCAAGAATGATTAGAGGGCTGTAATGAGTTTGACTGGAGAAATGATTGACAAGTTTTGCTGGTTACAAGAGGAAGAGCGGATGGAAAGACATATAGGGGGGAAAATAGATACAGAAGAACCAGAAACACCAAAATACAGCCACAAAACATCCATGTGTACACTCAAACACACACCAAATGCCACCACCACGACCATCCAGCTGCAGGGATGGTGCTCGCATGTTGAAAAATAGTTTTAGTTTCCTTTCAGATCTTAATAGATTCGAATGTAGTGGGATTAAAACATCCTCATATGGCATTCAGTTTCCTCAGGTGCACACATGGCAGCACTAAAGCAAACCATTTATATGTGTTATGTGGCTTTATACGCAATATATATCTGTGAAAGAATGGCTGTTTGTGAACTGGAGTCTTGTCATGTGGTGTTTTCTGCCTTTAAAAGCAGCAACGAATCCAAGGAGGCATTCGTTTAGGAGCTGCATGCGACACATGCAGGAGTGGGTGCTTGAAAGGTGGGGGTGGGTCTTTTCTGGGCAGGTAGCGCTCCCTCTGTGATATTTCCATCTAACTGTGGCCACTGATCCGTCCCTAATCCAATTCCTGCCTCTAATTACACACACACACACACACACACACACACACACACACACACACACACACCCACACTTTCACAGACAAAACATTTGCACAATATACACACAGTCCAGCATGCACACACCAACACACGCTACTTCACACACACACACACACACACACACACACACACACACACAGAAACACACAAGAAGGGTCTGTAGTAAACCAGGCAGAGAAAGTAATACAGTTTCTTCTTGTTGTGGTGAGTGAAGCGGTGTTTCCATGGATTAAGCGGCGCCACTGAAGCTCTTGGGTTTGTGTAAGTGGGAATGTGTCCTATTGAAAATCAATCCCCACACTTCTTGTCATAGCTGTTTATATTGGTCGTTTTCTGCAGACACAAACTGTGCCGCATTGATTTTGGATAGTTTTCATTAAAAATTAAAAAAATCTAACCAATGAACACTGAGGTGTGGGGCAACAAGTCACCGTGCAGTACCACTGATGGTCTGGGTAGCTGTGAAGTAAAAACAATGATACAATTGATAACAAATAGGTACTCCAGCTTGTGTTAATGGAGTCACCCTCAGTGATGCATTTGTCACATCTGTGTGACAAATTACTGGAAATCTCATAATGGCCCATTTACAAAGATCTATAAGCATTTGTGTTGAAGGTCATCATGTTTTGGCATACTGCAGATGAAGTTATTTTTACATTACACTGCTTATTCCTTTTTACAGAAAATGCTGCATTGCTCTGCTGCCACTGCAGAATGAAGGTTGCCAATATATAAGAGAACAAAATACACAACAGACAGACATAAACACACCGTTTGACTCCTGCAGCGATCAAAATGTGACAGCTCATTTTTACCTTCCTGTATCACACCAGTCTGTCATCTATTTTCAATTATTTGTTTGCTTCTGTTTGACCAAAATATTGTTAAACCAGACAGACTTATCTCTGTGCACTTGGGGGAAGAGTGCGAGAGACAGAGTGAAAAGAAGACGGTAGGCCTGAATTGAAATGACAGGCTTGCTGATTTCAAAATGAGAGACCATGTGATGGTGTGATTGCTGACTGGACCCAGCAGCGCCTCACATTCATTACTTTCTCCCTATTTTTGTCTGACTCAACACGTACATACACATATATGGACCAACAGACTCACACACACATGAACAAACACACACATCAACGCTTCCTTTTGCTCACCACTTAACTGGCATTTCTTCCCTGTTACCTACTTGTTTCCCCCATCTCATATTCACTGTCTCTCAGCAGTTCGAAGATGTCCACTTCCAGCTTGCCAGTGGTTGAGCGGTTACTGTTCCTGTTGATGCTGTCTTTGGCCAGCGTGATGGCCAAACGCTCTCCTCTGCTGCACTCCATAGGGTCATCAAGGATGGCAGCTGAGAAGAAAAGAAGGGAAGAGAGAGATGGGTGGTGAGGGTGAGAGAAGAAAAAAGATAAGGAATAATTACCCCCAACTGGTAATTGCTGTTTTTCCATATTGAATGAGAACCAAGTCGGCTCATACGGCCTGTGATCATTCAATCTGAGAACCTGTGAAGACAGATCATGTATTTAAAGCCTTTTTTCCCTTTTAGATCTACAATAAAAAGTTCAATCCACTGAAAGCTGCTCCCAAGGTGTATGGATTTATTAGGACCAATACTTAGGTGACATTTTGTGCACACTGCTCTCCATTAATCTAGAGTGCCTTCAGTGGCACAGCATTGTTCTTAATAAATCCATACACTTTTGGGAGCAGCAGCTTTTAGTGTGTGTGGAATCTACTTTCGCTCTAAAAGGGTGAGTGCTATTTAATGTAAATATCTGCTCTGTATGATAAAAGCTTGAAAGCTTAAAAGCTTTAAAGTCTTGCACCTGTTCAAAGATGTTTTCAAGTACACTGCAAAAATATAAATTCATAACACACCGATTACTGCAGCAGAGCATTCAAAACATCTGTTGGTTGTTTAGCTTTCATAGAGGCAGAGCAGAGACGTCACTGCAGTAGCTTTTCAGAGATGCTACATTACATTAAATTAAATCAGTTTGCCACAGGGGCATCAAGGAATAATGAGACAACATGTTACACTGAGATCTGATTTATACGCATTCTGTATGCGATAATGTATTTGTTGTATAATTATCAGAAAAAGTGATGCCTGTCTTGTATATGGCTTAGCTAAGCCAATTATAAAGGGACTGTATGTAGATAATGCACTCTTCTCATATTTTATGCAGAAACAAAATATGTGATTCCACCACAATAAGACTGTAGAGATGATTAAAAGGGATTTTAATCAATCCATACTACATGATAACTAAGGAGTGGTACATTTGTATGCATTTTGTGAATACACTGTAGCAATAATAAAAGACATTTAGACAGTAGATTCGGCTTGTTTTTCGAGGATTGTACACTGTAATTGTATTCTGTTTTGAAGGATTTAAGTTTGATATCCTAAATGTATTCTGTGACCTTTAACAGCACAGATGTCAAATTGCCATCGTGGGCAATGAAGCGGGGACAGTAAACATCGTCTGTTCACTGTGTTATCAAAGAGGAAAGAAATGGAATGACATATATGCTTTTATATGTCCTGAATAAATGGCCTATCTTACATTTTTGTTTATCAGTCTAACCACGAATTCCCTTTTTCCATGAAGGTGTGACGCTTAACCCCAACAACTCAATACTCATCCTGGTCTCAAGACGTCAGTTTCAACATTTCACATCAGCCCAACAACATCAGCAGCCACATGAACAGCCAATATTTATAGGAACTGTAATATACCTCGAAAGGTCTGAGCTCAGGGTAGAAAGGAAAACACAATAAAATGAGCAGCGGATGTCTGAAAGCAGGCTTTTTAATTAATGTAATTATACCGGGTTAGCGTAAAGGTTCTCAAGTTAAATAGATTACATTTACAGTTAAAGCAGAGGCGGGAGATAAAAGTAACCTACCCGGAAAAGTGTGAAATTAATAAGGCACAAAAAACCCCAAACAATTAAGCCCAACTTTGCTGAAAGGTAAATGTACTGTAGACTAGCCATTAAAGAGAAAAGAACTGCAGGTTGAGTGTTGTAACTTCAAGCCTAATCATAACAGAATTAGACGTGCAGAACTGCATACAGAACTGGAGCGTGTTTGAAGTGACCTTTTCCCTGCTGATCACACAGTTGAACAAACAACAACGAACTCTGGCGTGCAAAGATGAGACATATCCAGTCATGAGATATCATAACGCAAACCAATATCTATGACCAATTAAAATGCTTTGCTAAGATGCAGAGAGTAGCAGTGAAAAGGTCATCCGAGGTTGTACTTATCTCTGTCTGATTGAAAAGCTGTGGACAAATATATTTAATTCTTCATGCACTTAAATGACTCCCTCTCGATCACGTACAACTGACAACAGCTTAATATAATCACTGGTATATTATTTAGATAGTTTAATAAAATCTAAGGCGCACATTCAATTAAACTTTTATGTGTAGGGAGGCAAAGGATATTTCTCTGCACTAAGCAATCAACTTGAAGTGAATGTGTTGTGCAAAGAGTGTGATTTGTTAAGAGTGTAAAACAACCTTTTGAGGACAAGCAGGCATGTTCAAGGTAAGGTAGGCATGATCATTCATTACAGGCTGACATTTTTAGATTATAGAAGTCTGCTCTTAATGGCTTTGTTGGGTGGGAAAAATGTCTTCGTCATCCTATCTGACCAAACGTATACCATAAATGGCTTCAGCATTCAATACAATCATCATTAAGCATGGTTCCCACAGTTTTCAAATCCCTCAAAGAAGGCACAGCCTTACATCTGGAAATGTAAGGCGCTTTAGAAACTCAAATATAAAAGCCAGCGTCATCAATATTCATCACTCAGCTCCCTGGACTTCTCGCTGTCCAAGGATCAACACTTCAAATCCTGAGGAAAAACCCTGTGATTTACGTCGACACAGTTTAAAATTAATGGTTTCAACACGATTTCTTGTCAAGATCATGACTAAAAATATTGGGCTTCTCTGATGTGTAATTAGACTATTGACATTACATCCAGATGTAGCAGCGTTACATCCTTGGACTATAAACCTGCTATAATCGATATCTTTACATTAATATGGATCAAATGACTACATGTAGTGTATACGAAAGGGGTTGCTTGTAGTGACAAACCCGCAGAGATTTATCAAGCGATGCTGCAGTAGTTCTTTCTTAAAATTTCATTTTGTCTTTCAAATGTCTTTCACTTTTGTGCTGCCATGTCATGTATCTTCTGTTTCTCTCATTCATTTCATTTGAGACAGTTTTCCTTGACATGAAAATGGTGTAATATCACCTCCCTTCCCAAGGCTGCATCAAAAACACAAATATCAATAAAATGTAGTGAATCAAGTGAAATGCCGTCATCCAAATCTATCCACATCAGTAAGTGTACGCCCACTGAATGAAACTTATAATCCTGACATGTCTTGGTCTCACAAGAGTTGACATTTGTGAGTGGTCAATGCATGACGGCTGGCAAACAAGCAGGGCTGTTTTCACACAGGGAAAACACGAGCTGGCCCTTGATCCATCGAAACCAATCAATGAGCAGCCCGGAGGTACACTGAGGCGTAGCGAGGAAGAGAGGCTCAGTGAAAAGTGGGTATGAAATGAGAATTCCTCCGAGATAAAGGCGCGGAGCACAAGAAAATGATCTCATGAGGTCTTTTAGCATCTCTCACAGATGTGATGCTTTTGTAACATGTCAAACTCTGGGTGATTTTAATCGTAACACTAAAGACAAACAGCACCAAACCATTATGCACAAACTGTATAAACTCTGCTAACCACAACAATGGTAAAAGATTGTGTTAGAAACACAAGAAACACAATTACACACCTCTTCTTTCAGATGCACATATACACTTATACTGAACACACATGTGCACACACTGCCATTAAAGTTTCTGTCACTTTGAGTCCTGTATTTACAACCGGGACTGTATCCATCCTGAACATGATATTTACAACAAAGCAGCAACACTAAAAGTTTAAAACTTCACTTCCTGCAGTTTGCTTTTCTTTCTTCTCTGTATTCCTTCTGACAAGTCAAACCACAGGAGACAGGTTGTTCTGTAAAAAGTGTGTTATGGGAGAGAACTGAAGAACTGCAGTCAGAATTAAGGCCTTTTGACCTCAAGTGGAAATTAGTAACAAGGCCCTATTGTAGTGCATAAAAGGAAGGTCCGAACACAGGCTTGCACTGCCTAAGATTTTTTGTGATATAAGCATACAGAAGCTCGAAGTGTCTCTGGAAAGTGGCAGTCAAGGGTAAAAAACTCATTATCCTTTTGAGGGATCTGCTGGCTTCTCTATTAACTCAATGGCTGCATCTCTCTTTCCATCAGGCCAAGTGCTAAATGCAGATCAAATGAACTGGCTCTTCACCAACTGTACGAGGTAATTAATGGTAATGTGCTCTCCAGCTCTTGGGCTTTGATTGGGGGAAAAGCCATTACCTGACAGGGAGAGGGAGGAAAGAGTTCAGAGGGACTTGGCCTTTGATCAAATAAACGATTTTAAAGAATATGGACGCTGTAAAGTGATTTAACATGGCTGTCATTTGAACTGGAATTCAATGGTTTCTATTCAAAATCATACACTTTGCATATATGTGCTCTCAGTAGTCATTATTGCCTTGAGTGACTGATCCTCTCGCCTCAGGTAAATGAGAAGCTAGAATCAATCCAGAGTGAGGAATGAGCGCACTGATGCAAAACATACCACTTTTCGAAGAACCAAATGTGAAAGTATTGACATAAAAAAAGCACGTCAAGAAATTGATGGAGTTAAACTTCTGCTATCTTATGGCATTTATAGCAAGGCATTACAGGGACAGACATCTGCATGTTTCACCTGCTTCTATTCCGACTTCCTCTGGTAAAATAACTCATCCAGCTATCTACTTAGAGTATACATTGAGGGTTTCTGCCCTGCCCTAAACTCAGCATATGTTGTATTCAAGACACTAGCCTCTTTGTTTTTCTGTTTTATATGGTGGAAAAATCAAGACTCCCATTTTTCACTTGTTGCGTCATTTTGCTCAGATAATATCTTGCAAGCAAAAACTGCAGTGGAAAATGAGGAATCACAAAGTTCAGATCACACAACTTTTTCTTTTTCAAATTACATCAAGTACCTTACCCTTGAATTACTCAGGGAAATATTTCAATGTTCAAAGATGGTACAACTCTGTTACCGACGCCCAATATACATGTAAGCCCAAGATGCAGTAAAAAAAAAAGTGGCTTGTCAGACATTTTTAAGATCTCTTGGTAAGGTTCTCACACCCTGTTAGTATCTTCTTTGTTGTTTATCCCTTAAAAATAAACCCACCTTGTGTGATGTGAAAATATGCACCAATGTGAACGAGCATGTGATGAGGAGACTAAACAGTTAAGTCTGTTTAAAAGCATCTTTCCATGAAAAACGTATTCTATTTGGAGTGACACTGTATAATTAATGTGGTGTTGTTTGGTTTTGTCTGGAATCTGTCTGGAATGCAGGGAACACTGGACAAGGGGGTAGACAAACAAATTTGAATCTGGAAATAGTGATGTGAAGACTGACACAGTCCGCTTTACAAATTGATCACCTCAAGTACTCAAGTACTCCTTTTTTTTTTTTTTACCATATCAGGCCTTTAGATTAATCACTGCAAACGCTCCTTTCCCCATATTCTGGCATCGACTTCTACTTCAGCAACTTCATTAGAGGTCTGCTTGTTTTGTTGTAGCTGGCTGATTAGTCCACCCTATCGTGTTCAGGAGGGATCACATTTGTTTTTCCTGAAAACATGCCAACACACAGAAACAGAGCTGTGCACTAATGCAGGTTTGTAGAGGGCTTAATGACAGCATCAACGAAGAAGCCACTGTGGACCAGGCCGTGCACTTGGATGACTTTAAAAAACACAAAATAACAAAGCAGCTCATTAGCTAATCAAACTCTCCTGTGGGACATTGACTCATAACGTTTGCTCTCCCCTTATCATTGTCACCGCCATCAATTCTCTTTTTTTATGCTTTAATATGCCAGATTTGATTCACAGGCTCATGTATCAACCGCTGGATAATTCAAACCTAAATCTTACAGATAATACTTGTGTCTGATTTTGAACTGAAACCATTACTCTCAAACAAAGGCTGCAATTCAAATAAAGAGCTCAATTTATATGCGACGTAGAGTCACAGTAAATGTGAAGGTCAAGGACCTCGCAATTGGAAAATGCAAAGGGTTGTCCTCTCCCAGCACCTCATTCAGCTGCCTTTTAGTGTAATGGGTTTGTACATTTCACCCCCTCTTTCCACTGAGGGACTGAGGAAGGCGATTCAAATGATAGTCTTGTTTTTTTTTTGTCTTCCAGCAGTGACATGCAAGTAATGTCAAGGTTATGTCAGTAAATTGTACTTCATATTGTCCATTTTATTTTCAACTAAAAGGTCAGTCCTCGCTTTCATCAAAGCGGGTTAGAGAAGCGCATACGAACACACATTATTTCTTCCTTTCATTTCAAAGACATCATTAGTGGGACTTGATTCCTATTGAGGTTTTCTTTGACTTTATCCCTGTAAATAACACTTGTAAATCCAAAACTCAACTCATTTGACATTTTCAATGTTTTATAAACAACATTTCTCCTTTATTTGATGGTTGCTTTGGTATTAATTAGCAGACACTAGACAGCTATCACGGCCTTGTCAGTGTCGGATATTCTCTGCGTATTTGTGAGTGTGTGAATGTGTGTGTGCATGTACCTGCGCCTAAACGCCCATGCACTTGTGTATGTCAGCAGATGAAAACGCTGTGCGTCATGCTTGTCTAATAGCTGTTTTATTCACTTGGAGCACCATGACTGCGAACTATACCACAGCCAATCTGTCTGCTTGTCTGACTGCATGGCAAATGGAATTGCTAGTTCCACACTTTAATCAATCTCATCCGCAAGCCCTGTGGTGTGCACTACCGAAGGAAGCGGAGGTGCTATCTTACATAATTAGAAAACCTCGCTCACGGAAGACCTGGCGACAAGAAACTGATTTCCTGGTGTCACATAATGTAATTATAGCCCACACACACATATCATAATGTGTGCGAGTGGACTGATGTGTTAAGTCTCATTAATCTGAGGCTGAATGCTAACGCTGACTCCGCTGGCCTGTAAAACTTCTGACAGTCATTTCAGTTAATGCATATTTAGTCTGCAGTTTATACTTCTTCTGTTGTCACCGGTGGTCAATGGGAAAAAGTTGGAACCATAAGCATAGATCTCAATGGGACGCAGTCAATAACTATGATAATTGGCGTTGAAATCACCATTTTTGTAATTAAAAGGAAGTCTTTAACAGAGTCCCTCTGGGCCTGTGAACGTGAAAGCCATCGTCAGAGAAGCACATGAGGGAGCACTGCCTTTGTCTTCCAACCTCCTTGTACAAAGAACCTGCGAGGGCTGATGACAAAGAGTGAATGGCGACATTGAGATAAAGAGACGATAATTAGAAAGCCGTAATCTTACAGTTCTTGTTGATGGTTTCTGACAGCACTTCATCCGCAGACCACCCTCTGCCATATTGGCTGAGACAACTGGGACATCAGAGAATAAAGCGTCTGATGTTCTGCTCTCACAGCAGCCAGGTCAAGTAATTATCACATACTCACACAATTACACTAATATGAGTAACATGGTAATGTTTTGGTTAATAAAACATCACAGTAGATGGATTTTTAAATACCTATGCTCCAATGTCATCCTATGAACTGATCAATGAGGCTGTAAAATGACCTGCAAAATAAAGCATAAATATTCCATTGTGGAATGTAGCCTCTTATAACCTTTACTGTATTTACAATTTCTCAAAACACAGGGTTATGTTAGTGAAAATGAAAGAGGGAAGGAAAGCGAGAGCATGTACTTTAAGTCTGTGTCCCAGAATACACTGCACTGAGGTTGTGGATGAGAGAGACAGGGTGATGACAGCTGTCTCAGGTAATAATCGCTGCTTGAAAGTCTAATATGCAAGTGTTACCGCATCATGTATTCTCTTGTGTGCACTTTGCATGTCGTCTTGCATGTGCACACATTGTGTGTTTGTATATCAAATGTATCTATATACAGGAGACATTTATGATCTGAGTTATGACTGGAGGCTCATTTCACTCAGGGGAACAATAAGCAGAAGGTCTTATCCAGCAAGTCTATGAGACAGGACTTTTGGGAAGGTGTGTGCATGTGCGTTAGTGTTCAAGTGTGTGTGTGTGTGTGTGTGTGTGTGTGTGTGTGTGCATTGTATGCATTTGTGTCTTGGGAATAATTGTTTATATTCTGTAGTGCCACTCTCTATTTAATTTCTGCTCCACTTCAGCTTATTACCTGGCACCACTGCAGAGCCACGTAGCTTTGAAACAACAGCTAGCCAAGTGCAAATACACAACTAGCTGATGCAGTACCACAGAGGCTTTAGGAGCTGCAGAATCTGCTGAGGTTTATGCAGAAACACTCAGGAATGGCAGCTGTAACTTTTAACAGCCTCTTTTACCGACACAATATAAGTCAAAACACAAAAACAGCTGTAAAAGTAGTAAGAGTAATTAATTTCACTGGCAAAAAGATGCAAAGATGCCACGTGTGACAGGCTTGAGCTTGTATACTAACAGGTGGAAGAAGAAAATCAGAATATTTGGCAAACATTGTTTTTGGCACAATCACATGGGGACTGCAGATGGTCAAAATGCTGCAGATGTTGACATGAAGTAATAAAGATCCAATGGATGCACCACATAATTTCCTGACTGCTATTGTTAATACATTAGCACCACCAGACTGTTGGCAGTGGCTGCACAACGACATCAGATAAATAGAAAGCACAGAAGTTGTTTACAGATGGGTTCCACCTATGGGACCCTGCCAATGTCAGCATGATTACAGGACAACCACAAAGCATAAAATAGAGTCAGTGGAGAACCTGTCACAGAAGCACTCAGATTGATGAAAACGGACATGGCTAGGTGGGTTAGGGAGTGGTGCCTGCCAAATTAGAAAAATTATGTTGGATAACAACAAAACCAGCAGTGTGAATGGCTGGCTTTGCATTAACATGTTGGGCCATAAGTTCATCCTCCTGTGTGTGTACAGTGCAGTCTCATCTTTTATTTCATCCACTGACAGACTGATGCTGCTATTTGTTCAATTCCACTCCCACTGGGTTGGAAACGTCTGAAAGCAATTCATCAGTGCAAAGTAACCCGCCTACTTGTGTTTCTCTTGAATCAGCTGAGCCAACGCTTCAAATCCTGATGTCTTCATGCCGACTAATGGCCATCCATTCTCAGTAGCTGTTGGCAAACATTTCAACTTTAGAAAGAATGGGGTATTTCTGACAGCATGGTGATAGAGAATGAGCAATGGTTGTCATGGAAAGACAGCAGGGAGTATGATTCATGGTACGCAGGCCACACTGGCGTGGGCTTGTCTCCAGCAACGTAGGCTTACTGGGTGTCTATTCCTCGCCCCAAATCCTCAAGTTCACAGGATGAAGCTTGCTTTGCAGTGAGGGGTGGCTGCTGCCTCACAGCCATACTCTTGGTATTTGCACAAGTGTTTTAAGATTGGCAGAGAAGAGGAGAATTGTAACTTATGTACATCCTTTTGTGTTAATTGAAAACAAAGGCCACTCTATATCTTTCATGTCATTCAGAACAAATTTAAGCTACTGGGTCCACATAGCACTACATGTTTACAGAATGCCACGGGACAGTGCACTGTTAAAATTTACGATAGTAACTAACCAGGCATTTAGACTGAAAACAGCACTGCGTTAAAAATATACAAGGGGCTGAGTTGGTGGGGGATTGGTGATGTAAGTACCAGTGAGACAATGAAATACAAGGCAGATTTTAGTAATAAATAAATGAGTTTGACAGTTTATCAGATGCCAAAACACTGCAGTTCATGGGTGAAATTTTTACTGAACTCTGGAAAGTTCTCACAGTGGCAATTGTTTTATCTTCTGCTGCACCATATTTGACTGGCCAACGCAGTTCCTTGCCGAATGACATAGCATTGTGTTACGACAAAAACCCCCGCTGTGCCAACACAGTGGTCTCATTGAAATGAATGAGACGGCTGTGTTTTCACGCAGTGCTGATATCAGTTTGAACATGGTATTGCAGTTCAGTACGTACGGTTGGTAACCTTAAAAGTGCACTAAAATCACTTAAAAGTTATTCTGCTTCATGACAATTAGTGTCTGTCCTGATAACTGTAAGTGTGACATTCACAGCAGAGTTTTAATTGACAAGATGATGGCCAATCACTCACTGGGGATGATGTGAGAGGATTGTGAACATTAACAGTAACAGCTGCCTGATGGCCAAGCGCTGCCAGAAAATCACATTGTGATAGTAAATTTAAGAGCTCACCATCTTGATTGGGTCAGTCCTGAAAACAAACATACTGTAGTTAGCCTTTACTGCCTCCAGCCTGCCCGCAACACCTGAGTCCCCCCGACAGAGCTGGTTGACAGCTGGAAATTTTGGGATTTGACAAAATGGAAGTGGTAGCAGCAAAAAAAAAGCCATGAGAAAAAGGGGAAAAGAACATTCATTCCTTCATGGAGGGATGAATCCCCCTGGGTCAAACATGACGACATAAACAGAAATATGCATTGCGTGGTGTGTTGCCAGCTCCTGTCAAAGCTGGACACGACGGAAGAGATCACTCTTTAAAGGCTGTGAAGCCTCTGGAGGGCCATGACAAGAGTCGGTAACACAGACAGACAGACAGCACAGACTGATCACCACTTTATGAATTCTTGTACTGTTTGGATACTTAAATCAAAGTAATAAATGTGACAATAAATAAAAATGAATGCATTTTTTGTTTTCTTTTCATTATATGGTATTAAAATTTAATGGAACCATTAAAAAATGTCAAGGGGGCAGTAGTATTTTAAGTCACGGACCGATAGGGCCACAGGCAAAAACCCTGACAGTGCTGGTTACATTTGATAGACGATAGAAAATGAAATCATTGTTTGTGAAACAAGAAGCAAAAGTTGTAAAAGGGTATGTATTTGTGCCCATGGGTGTTAATCAGCCTTATCTGGACGTATACTTAGTCCCTTCACGGCTTCAGCTTGTATCATACAACAGAATAGCTATGTGTCTGTATGGCTCTCTGAAGGTGGTCGAGAAAAACTTAAACTCCATCACTTGAGAGAAAATGGCCGCACCTGGTGCACAGCCTGTGGTTCAACTTCCCATCAATTCTCAGGACAACTTCAATGAATTATGACAGAGCCTCCCTCCCCGTCTCTCATACACACATGCTCATACATCCACACAGACATTTACTTTCTATTCCTTTACACCCCCAACACCTCCTCAGTCTTGGTGCCAAAGGAGGAATTAAAGTCAAAGTAATAGGCCCTTTAAACTAAAATGAAAGGGATGGGAGGAGGATAACTGGAAATAAATGCCAAAAGTTCATATACACTCAGACTTTCAGCGTAAATGAGTGAAAATGAATGATAGTTTGGACTGAGCCAGAGAGAGTCAGAGTGACAGATGCGGGAGGAGGAAAGATAGTTAAAGGGATAGTTACAGACTGAAAGAAATAAAAAAAGAGAGAGAAAGTGACAGGAAGAGATGGTGAGGGAGGGAAACCCTGGGCAGACCTCTTGCGACGAGCAATAGACTGACAAGACTGTGACAGAGAGAGACAGTAAGATGGTTAACACGCTGTTGGAGTGTGATGTCTGTTGCACAAGGATAATCTCGATGATGATGATTATGAGGAGGAGGATGGTGGTTATTATGATGAAAACAGCAACTATGGGGCGGTTGTAGTTTGACTTCTGGACCCAAGGGACCGGAGACAGGCAGGCAGGCTGGCAGGCAAGCAGACAGAGAGTCCTGGGGGAATTCCAGCTCTCAGTGGGTGTCATTACCTGTCAGTCAGCATATCTCCCTCAACAGGCCTGGCCTACAGATAGATCCACTGGCATGTAATTGTCTGGAAGGTCAAGGGAGACCAGCAGACGGTTTGATGAGAGGAAAGGGAGGAAAGGTTAAGAGGGAGGAAAGACAGAACAGAGCGATGTTGATGACAGAAAGGAAGAAAGAAGAAAGAAAGAAAGAAGAAAGCTTTTTTTAACAGACACCAGCTAGTGAGAGGGAGAGGAAGTAAATGCTTGTCACCTCCTGTGAAACTACCGATGGAGACTGTATATACACTGTAAGGTAGTATCCTATAGTATACGTTCTGTAATGGTGCTTAATACCTGATGCAATCTCAGAGACACACTAAAACAAACAGGCTGCTGACCAAAAAGAGCCATGTGCAGGCTGAGAAGAGCCTTTGGCATTTTGACATGGTGGTTTAACCTGCAGTAAACTTACCTTTATTATTCAAGACAATGCCTTACAGTGGATGACAGGAGCACTTCTTTCATAACAGTCTGATGGACAGACCTCAGACAAACCTCACTCATGCAAAGGTCAATGCAGATGGCAGTCCTGTGCATGTGTTAGTGAGCTTGAGGACGCTAAATGACAAAAAGATTACATTTCCTTCACACTACGTCAACAGCTGTTATTCCTATTCATGAAGGTAAACAGCTGTTCAAATTGAACAATTTGATAGTAGACTATTCACTGTTGAAAGTGAGTGAGTGATTAAAGACAATCATCTGCGATATATTATGTTATACAGTCTACACTTCGCCCATCGTCTGTCCATCTGTTTTGTACTTGATGCCACTTTCGACACCATGAATGGATGAAACATCTTTGCCCTTTGTTGCATTTTCCTTCCTACTGATTGGCTGGATCAATAAACTAATACTGAAGGTAAATTTCAGCCTTGTCTCATTAAACACATTCACTAATTGGCCTGGGGATTGTAATTGGGAGGCAAAATTTCTCCAACTGGAAACTTGCTGTATGCATGGCGCTATAGTTATACGAGGGCACAACAATAGGGCCATATAGTTGAGCTGCACTGCATTCATATCCTCATGCTCAGCTAGTTTGACAGAGATCAGAAGACGTTCTGACAGACAGAAGTGTCCCCAGTGGCAGACAGATCCACAAGCAAAGGATGCCACTGCTGATACTTGGACACTCAAGAGAAAATGGGCAACAATGATGCTATAAAAAAGAAAAAAAGGGTTTGCAAAGCTGTAGATTCACTCCATATCTAACATGCCAACAATGGCTTGTGAGAGGAGAACGGTGCTTCTCTATAAAGTGGAGAGATTTGAAGCATACAGCCACACACAACCTCTGGTGAATCAAAACTTTCAAAGGGAAAGAAGATGGCTATACTGGACCGTTCTCCTGTTATCCGTTATTACCATATAGCTGTTGCCTGTATCTGTGACAGCCTTTGATGTGACAGTCTGGGGAAAAGGCCAGACATTCAGCCACTCAAATGGGTTGAGAGCACCCGAGGGGGTCAATGCTCATCCTGTCGCTTCAGGGCAATGCTACAGTATAATCCACCACGTGAAAAGGACATTAGTAACCTTGCTCTCAATCACTCATCTCTCTCTCCCTCTTGCTCTGCCTCATTCTCTTCATTTTTATTTCTTTCTTTGTCTCTTGCACACTGGCATGTAGTCATATGCTCACACTCTGAGTGATGACCACTGCACATGAAGTATCGACTTTTTATCATCATTTCAACAGGGCAGGCAGGGACACTGCTAAAGTCGTGGACTCGGCGAGTATCCATCACCCGCAGGGACAAAACCAAAAGCTCCTTAGGACCTTCAACAGTATCAGCACTGATATGTGCTGGATACCCCCTGATACAAGCTCACGGTCAAATTTATCTTCTCCTCTCCCTCTCTCTTGCTGTCCTTTGCCTTTTACACGTTCAAGGAGACAAAAAAAGAAAAGAAAACTATACTTCATGGCCATTCGGAGCTCCTACTCTGATCCAACCAACATGTATACAGTGAAAGTTCTTGGATGAAAAAGGGACAGATGTTCACAATATTTTAAGACCTTCAAATGAAAGATTTGGAAGAAGCCAGGGTCGCATTGACGAAAAGTAGAGGGAACTGCAGCATAATTTAAGGTTTGACTATAAATCTATACTCAGCATTAAGAAGTATCAGTTAGATTGGATTAAGCGTGGTCTGAAAGACAGATACTAGTGAGGCCGCGTTTATCTCTACGTTGATGGTGTGAGACATTCAAACTGAGCTTCGGGGAAATGAGGCTCTCCTCGAGAGACTTAAAACACTTTTGAAAAGACTACAAATTTAAGAAGGAGGAAGGGAACACGGAGATGTATAGAGAAAAGGCATGGAGAGATGTCCAGAGGGAGGAAGAGCAAGACAAGTCATTTGTGAGTGTTGGGGAGCTGAGCAGGGGCAGGGTGTATCTGAGGGCTTCCAAAGTTCCCATAGCCTAGCCTAATAAAACTCAAGGGAAAACAAACATGAACTCGGTGACAAGTACAGTGTGTCTGTTGGTGCCTGCATACATGTGTGTCATCATCATCCTCTCACAGCCACCACTGTACCTCCAGGGAACTCATGCCCTTTGCTTCTACAGCCACAGTACCCCATAGGCTATGTTTCTGTCCTCCCTTGCTGTTTCTACTATCTAGTGCTTCAACTGATGGCCACTTCTGCCTCATTATACCAGCACCTAAACAGCGCATGGGACCCAGATAGCTAGTTGGGGTCCTGGAGGCCACCCAACGCCACTACGGCACCTTTCGATTGTTCTCACACACAAACACACACACATGGCTCTATAAATGAGGCCTGAATGTTGAATAGGTGTGGGATGTTATCATGGACTATAGAGGTTTCCCCAGTGAACAGAACAGGAGGGTTAACAATGTAACTGGTAGACCCCGAGGAATCTGCCAGGGTAAACACTGTGCTTATAAGCCTGGTGCTGAAAACACCCTCTGTTTGTGAGTGGGTGTGTATATGTATCTACGTGTACCTTTGCTTCAGTGTATGTGAATACGAAACAAAGAGGGCAATATGCTTTTGTCTTTGGGGTTGTAACAGGACCAGTGGATGGAGTGTCTTTGTGGGAGTCCCTACTGGAGTGTGTATGCAGCTGATAAGGTGAGGGATTCGGGGACAGGACAGGACGGGATACAGGTGAGGGGGAGTGGACGGTAATCCACGGCGCTTCCCTACAGGACTGCACTCTGTGTAATCTGAGGTAAGGAGATAGGAGAAATACAAGAGGGACAATCATACACTGACCCCGAACAGTCAGGGAGCCGGTGATGGAGAGGACAAACAGAAAAGGGAAAAACCACACAAACGCACACGCTAAGACACACTGACACCTGGAGACCTGTCAATTGATTCAGTGCAAAGCGAGTTAATAACATAGCTGGCTGCACAGTGAAAATAGCCTACCTGTCTGTACACAGTTAATAGACCGCCACACTGCCCTAGAGTACAAGTCGTGTGTGTGTTTAATAGTGCTTGTGTTTATCTTGCATCAATGTTGTCCATGATGTCCCGCCATGAAGTTTGTCATTTCTCTGTACCCTGTTAATCCATCAGATTCTCTGCTGTTTACTGGTCCAACTCTTGCACTTTTTTCCTAATTGGGTGTATGATGACTGGAATATGTTATCACTTTAAGTGCCATGCAATGGCCCATTTAAAATCTGCAGATTTAGCAAAAACTAAATTGACATGAATAAATGTGTTCCTCTGTACTGTTACACCAACATATACACCATTGCTACTATGCCTCTGTCCTATTTTCAGTGTTCATATGGTTTTGTTGTGAAATGCTCGGCTTAAAAGATGGCAAAATAAAATGCAGAGACAAAATGTCATCAAAAAATTCATCTTTATTTTCATGTTCATTGTCACCTTAACTTGATTTGCTGCCATGGTAACAAGACCTCAGATGTATTCTTTTAATATGGCATTGCATAATCTATGGTTGCAATGTGCGCTTTGGTGTTGCTACAGCTTTGAGTCCAAATAATCAGATGTGATGATATTGCAAATTGACTTTGAACTGTTTTTCAGTGCCCATGAAAGCACTTCTGTGCGTTAGCTGAAAATATCAACAATTACAGCACTGAAACCGAAAACACAATCACACAACTTGAATATTGCCCTCCATGGTCCACATCCAACAATTTTCATTGCAATTTATCCGCCTGTCTTTTTTTAGTCTGACTCTTTTTTCTTTCCTTTTCCTTTCCTGTTTTTTAATCCATTGCACTTGTCTCTCAGACAATAAGAAAATATTGTCAACACACTGTTTTGCCTCATGTATCCTCACTTTCTAGTTCTGCTTAAAAGAAACATTGTTTTTCTTTTTTTCTGGCTTCTATCAAACCATCTATGCCCTAATTCGTGTTTGCTCTTGCTATATTTTAATGTTACGGCTGATTTAAGTAAAACCAGCTCCCACTCCTTTTTGTGAGTCCTTTTTTATAATCCATATCTCCATCTTTCCTTTCCCTTAACCTTCAACTCTCATTTCAACTTCAACGTGTTCTTTCATCCTTATTCAGTCTTTTTTGTTAGTCTGTTTTAAATTTGACCTTTTTCATGTTAATGCACAATATAAACACTAAACAGACTCGAAGAGACCTGAATATTGTATCTAGGCAACATTCACAGAGGCGTTGTTAACTGAGGTCCATTGACACGACATGTACAACATGGTAGCTAAAGATTTGGTTTGTTTGAGAAAAACAAACATTGCTACCTTACAGCAACCATAGTTTGTTTCTCAAATCTCACTACCACCATCCCTAATGACTGAATTCTGTCCCTTCATCTCATTGATCAGTCTGACCTGCGTGAGTGGAATCACAATGAAATGCAATGTGGCCACATCATAACTGGTGAGCTCTGCTGTTGCCTGCCAGATACACATCTGGTGAAAAGCCTACCTGGAGCTGGGCACAAGCCAACTACAAGTCCCTCCCAGGGTTAGTTAGCCATTAAGCAAGCAGCCGTCCCTTGCCTCCTGGAGAAGGGCCTGGTAAATTAACCATTAACACATGGCAATGAATTTCAAATAAGACAGCAGGCAATGCCACAGATGTACACAAAGATAAGATGGATGGAGGCATGTGTGCAGGTGAGTGCACACATACGTGTTAGCACACAGTCACAGGTGGGTGCACAAGCACACATAAACATATCAGGCATCTGGCATAGCCAGAGGTGGTGCTCAAGGCAAGGGTGGCAGCTGCCGATGGCTGTGCCAACCGATTGTAATGGCAGAGGGCCTGGCAACAGCTGGGGGGGGGGGCTCTGAGGACTCGCCAAACTCTTCACTGTGAGCCATGATCAAAGACGTGGCATAATGGAGAGGGACTGGCAGAATGGGGTGTCAAGGGAGGAGTGTGTATATCTGCTGTGGGAGAGGGGACTCCATATGTGCACGTGTGTGAGTGTGTGTGGATAATTTGCTCATGCAGGTATAAAATGGATGGATGAGATAAGAAAGGCGTTTGACACCAGGGCTCAGGCACCAAATCAGTGTGCAAAATTCACCAGCTGGTTATACGGGAGGTTGCTACATTAACAGACTACTCGGACTGATTCACTGTAAGGTGTATATCTTTAGCTAGCTAATAGCTAATGTTAAAATAATATAAAAAATATAAATATAGATTTTCTGTTTCTAGATTTTTTTTTTTAAAAATAACTGCTTCCAATAATCAACTACTGCACTATTGATTGTATCCATATCAGATTTACAAGCTTAATAAACAAATTTAGTAAACCACTCAAAGGAATGGCAGGCTTACTTGAGAGGTTACTTATGGGGACTTTTCAACATCACTAATGCATTAAAAAGAATGCACAGAAGACTGTTTTGCTACTTTGTGTCATGTTGTTGGGCCAACACCCATCTCTGAAGCTCCAAGCTAGCCTGCAGCTACTGTAAAACATTTACAAATTGGCCTTGGCATTTAAATAATTGAATGCACCCTGTATTTCTTAAATATGAAGCCATAGCTTATTAAAGCTGTTGACGGAAATAGTTCTGTATTTTAGGTTTTTGAACAAGTGTAATACTGCAAGAAGTTCTCTCTACATTGTTGTGTTTATCTTTTTAAAACAATAAAAAATGTGACCCCCAATTTTGTGTTTGTCATCTCGTCTCACCATCTGATGTGGAATTCAAAATGATGTTAAGGATTAATCAAAGCATGGTATTTAAGTTAGAAATGAAATGAAACACTGCCAGTAAGTACTGTGCATTGGTTTTACACTACCCCAGACACCCAGGTGGCCCATGGATTAAAGCACTCGCCCACCTTCACAAGACCCAGAGAGGGATTATGTCCCTGTTCCTACTACTCCTACTAGCTGGTCAAGGTGCCAGTATAGAAGGCACTTCCTGTCAGATAAAACGCAGCAGCTGGTGACTCCAAGTGTATTGGAGGAGACACTTGATTGTCTTTACCCTCTGCAATCACAAGCACAGTACAAGAGGAATTGGCAAATACGAATTTGGGAGATAAAAGGGAAAATTAGAAAAAATAATGTATAAAAAGGGGGGGGGGGAGGCATTTAACTTCACATGGAAATATGGAATACAAATTCCCTGCTGCAACATATCACAGCCCTCAGAGGCTGAAGTGAGACAGGAGAGAAAAAACAACTGCTATGATATAAGTCAATGAAGCTGCCTGGTCAAAGCACCGGGCTATATCTTATCAGTGTTCTAATCTCAGCCATTTCTGCAATGTTTTTCTGCAGTGATAGAGCAAATCCCTGTGATGATCCAAGCCCACGCCCGTTAGCTTCAACATGGCAGCCATCAATTTGAGCTATAGAGCCATACATGCATCTCTGCCTGTAAGAAGGACTTGCTTCCCTCTTGCAAGGACAATGAGTACAATGAGCTGCAAGTGTGTATGTGAGCGAAGCTTCTCATCAGGAATGAATTGGCTGGGGACAGTTCCCTGTAATGGCAGCCTTTTGTGATCTTCTTTACCACCTACTAACCACTGCTAGAAAATGGACAAAGATAATATATGGACTTGGCTGTTTGTGTGCCTGCACTGATGTATGAACCTGCCAGCTACTGAACCTTCAAAACCTGCCAACTAACATGCATGATGGGTCGTCATGACAGATTTAAAGAAGTCCAAGCCCTTTCGTGCTTTAATTATGACCGATTTGACCAATTCCAACACTTTCATCTTTCCAAAATTACCACCAGAATCATTACTTCCCATTTTATAGATGTCCTTACTTAGATGCAAAGGTACAGTAAAAAAACAAAACTCTTTGCTTTCAACTTGGTTATTTATCGTAGGTGGCCAGGAAAAAACCTGGCATTGACATTTTAAGGTAAATTTAATGTGGGGAAAACATTTAAAAATGTCTCTTTTCTCCATTAAAAAAAGTAGTAAAAGCTACTCTCCACTGGTCACTGGTTTCTAAATAGAAAATAAGAACACACTGTAGGATCCATGTATTCACCGTCTATTTCACTCACAAATGTTGTCTTGCTACCTACACTATATATTATTGTAGGAAGGATGATTTTTTAAGGCAGTGACAATAATAAGATATTTTTGATAAGCAACATTGTGCTCAAGAGATGTAGACACAGAACATAACAGCCACCACTGCTGTAGCTGTAGTAGAGTATAAAGATCTGCAACAGAGTAACAAGCAGCGAAATGAGAGGACATCAGGAAAGTTAAGGGTCAGTTAAAAAAATCCCAATAGAGAGGGCCAGAGAGAGAGAGAAAGAGAAATGCCTGTGCCTATGCTTAAGTACTGTATATGCATGAGCAAGTATATGCAAGCGTGTGTACCATTGATGTTTTGTTGCTCTGCCCTAATCAAAAACCAGTCAACAAAAGCTGTTTCCCCCCCGCTGGCTGCCAGGAGATAATAGCTCTCTACATGAGGAAAAGCAGAGCATTTTCAGCATTTATAGCTATGCTTTCATGAATCCAGGCATAAGCGCAAGCACTGGCACAAGTTCACGGAGCGCGCACGGTTGGCCGTGGCAACACATATTCGCTCATTTTGAGACCAAAGGCATTAGCACAGCAGTGGTGCACACGTGCTGCAGGTGTAAAATGGTTTAGAAGAGGGGGAATAAATTACAATAAGTGTTTGGTTGGCATCAATCGTGGCTAATCAAATCATCTCCTCTAATTCCCTTTAAAAGCAGTGCTCTCTCCACAATGCACTGACTGTAATGGATGAGGAGAGTCAAGATTCGCTGCACAAAAACAGCTACTGCTAAGAGAAAATTGATGTCCTTGTCTGGGAGATGCAGCGTCGTCAGGTGCAAATGTGGGATGAATAAAAATAAACAGTAGTAAACCTTCCCTGCTTCTTCCTGTAGAAAATGCAGGGCAAAGTATCAAGTGCTAGGTATTGTAGATTACACACCCAGCATGCAGCAGAACAGAGCTACTTGTAAGCGATCCAGGAACGTGATGTTAAGGAAAGTTAAAGTCCAAAAATACTGTAATCATTCACCCTCGAAGATCTCCTCCTTATGGGCTTTCAATGTAGGGATGGGGGACAATATCCACAGCTCTCGGTCTGTGCAAAAATACATTCCAAATTTTATCTGAAGTTAACTTGAGGCCTCAGCAGTGTGAGTTAGACAAATCAAGTGTAGACAACGCCATACATTCAGCAAATCAATGACACAGACTTCACCATATCCCAACGTTCACAAAGGTGGTATTAATTGTGCCATGATGGCATTTAAGTATGCACATATCCCATCATATCTACTGTGCTTGTATCACTGATCCTATTACAAACTGGTGTGGCAGCTTCAAAATACTGCACACGGGTTAAGTATATTGTAGACGCAAACAAATGTTAAAATTTGATTATGGTAACATTTGATAAAACAATTTCATTGTGCAATGGGAGTTAATGCTCTTTTGTACATTCCATTTCACATTACTCCAACCATTCAGCGTAAATAATTGATCCGCAGCCAAATGTAATATTTAAAGGATGATCCATAGGCTATAGGCTGATATAAATATTGTGATATCTCCATAAGAGCATTTACCTCATTCTATGATTCTGCTGTAACAGTGCCCTGGTCATGGCCTTCTTTCTATACCACTACAGGGTTGTAAAGCATACACTAATACTGTTCAAGCACTCACACTATTTTATATGAACTAAGCTCATGCCTTCCATCTCAGCATGTGACAAACTCCATTACACATCCACAAACACCACCCTGCAGCTTGTAATTAGTTTGTTAATAATTTAAGTACCAATATTTTCATGTTTGTGTGTAGCTGAGGATAGAGAAGCATTTTCTATGAGTGCATATAGAGGATGTGCACATGTGCATAGGCAAATGAGCAAACATTCATTTGAATTTGTCTTTATCAATCCCAGTGAGGATACATTAATTCAGGAGGGTGTGTTTTTTGTGTGTGTGTGTTGGGGTGTGTGATTGAAACACTGTGTACACACACATGCCTGTGCAAAGTAAATCTGACTTTATCAGATTTATTGAATAATTTATGTGGTAAGCTCAGGAGCAAAGTAGTGTGCATAATTGCATAACATCACTCCTGTCTGCCATTTGTGCCATTAACTTAACGATTGGTCCCAGCACCTGGCCTGGTAATTAAAACCTCAGAGATTAATCATAAACTCTCCCTCTTTCAGTCGACACCTGAGGTTGAGATTTGTCTCTGCATGTACATGGACGGCGTTCTACTCACATTATTTCCTCCCAAAAATTCCTGAACAAACAATTTCAAATCGGGTGACTGACTTTTGAGGAAACATATCTGGTAACAAAGAACATTGTTGCCTCCAGGCCCACACACACTGTTCTGTAATTAAGCTCCCTTTTCTTTCTGATATGTGCTCATTAGCTTTACTGGCATCTGAGTGAAACAGCGACAACTGGGCAGTTGGCTCTTGCAACAGGTGGTCACCCTAGAAAGGGTTTTAGCTCAGATGTGCCCTGTAGCTTCAGGTCTGAGTACACATGTCGGAGTGTCATTAACCTAATGACTCGCACAGCACATGGCTGGGTAATTAAAAGCAGGGAGATTAATCATGATGTTTCCTCACATGGCTCCTCCGCTGGACATCAGTCTCTGCTTTAGCCTCCGTTCATAAGAAACGAGTGAAAGTTTCACTTCATCTGAGGATCTGAGGCTACAATTCAGAGGATATTTCAAAGCGACGCAGGATACTTCTCTCACAGTTATTTACTCTCCTTCCCTCCCAACATGCCATCTTCCCTGCTCTTCAGTGACAGTGAGTTAAATGAGTCCATAGATGCCAACTGAAGTCAAGAGTGTATGAGGGCAAAATGAACCTGACTGGAGGCAAGGGCACAATGACTCAGCCACGGTGGCTCTAGCCAGCCTTAATAAGTCACTGTGAGTGTGCATGGGGTTGAACCGAGGAAATGGACAGCGTGGTGCTGCTGAATTGTGGGTATTAGCTCAGCAGGACTAATTACGCTATTAGACTCCACCTGTGGGCTTAATTTTCACAGGGGGCTTAAGTTTCACTGGTCACCCTTAGTGACTGGACACACATACAGTACATGCGTGTGTGTGCACATACATGAACAAACACTTGAGCACATGATGAATGTCCACAGCCGACATTCAGTACCAGTGCAGGCAGTAGTGTGCCCTTCATGTAGCAAAGTAAAACGAAAGAAGTCTAATAGAACATGTAGCATGTCGTGCCCAAAACCAAAATTTGAAGCAATAAAACTATTTTTAAAACCATAACCACTATGTTTCTGAGTTTACCTTAACCATAATGTAGTTGACATGCACAAATATTGTAGGAAATAATAATAAAAAAATGCCATTAAATGTGAAATTGAGTGTCAAGTCTAAGTAAAATAACAAAATCACATAACCACCAAGTCCAATTTGGTATTTGTGTGTGTTACATACAGTTACAGGTTTTTGTGTTTCTAGGTAGCACACAAATGCATATTTATCAGGACCTCTCCTGAGGCTACAACTTCAAGACAGAGAGCTAGTTTAAGCTGTTCTACTTAACAAAGGGGTCTCTCCAGTGAGAATCACTACATCATACTCGGTACGTTTTGCCTTCTTTGCATCTATCTAAAGACAAACTGCATCCCACCCTGACTAACAGTTCCAGTGATGCCAGTCTTGGGAGGCTGGGTAAAGACGGTGCAGGCTCAGCCTCTGCCGCTGCAAAAAGCGGAGCCAATTGAATTTAGCCCACCGAGAATCCTCTATCATGTTCTCCCACTGAGTGTGGAAAAGGGAGCAAAGAGGCAAAGAAAGATTTGTCTGACTTTTTCCTGTGGAGCCAGTCTGGTTGCTGCTCCCTCAGTACACAGCGATGCTCTGTAAGTGTTTTTTTTTTTTTTTAGTAATGTAAAGAAATATGAAAATTTTGTGTTTAACAAGCCTCAGGCTGGATCTGTTGCGGTGTGTTTGTCAGTACAGCAGCAGCTACATGTCCCAGTATTTAGCTGTAATACAAGTCTTATTTTAAGCTAGAACGTCACTATGAGTTGTTTTAATAAGGTGTCAAACTTATTACATAAATCATTATTTACATAAATCATTTGATTGTCGTCTAACTTACGTGTCCTGCCTGAACTAATGCAAACTTCATTAAGTACATAATTGATTAACACACTGGTATTTGTCAGATGTTGCAGCATCTGAAACAATGTTGACCGTAAAAGATCCAGCTGTTTTCTCAGAAGTGCTGTGATAATACTGTGTTGTTAGAACCACTAAATATAATTTAACAACTTTAGAAACAATCATATGTTGATTTATAAATTATGCTAAATTAAAAAAAATTACTACTACCTCTTATCTGGATATGGCAAACTAGAGCTGAGCCATGTACTTATTCCAAACAATATACTATTATCATAAATCATACACTATATTCTAATGTTGAAAGTGTCCTAATTTGACATTAAATGTGAAAGAAATCAATGTACTTTACACTTTTGTACAAACAGAAATTATATACAACAATGGATGTGAATGAAATGGTGACACTAAGATTTAAAAAAAACTGTATTTCTGTATTTTTCTCTGCTGTGTATCGTATTGACGGATAATAAAGACTATAAACACCTCAATCAAAAATCGAGCAATGCCTGCTGACATTTTCATGTATACTTAAAGGTTCGGGAAATTTGATGAACGTTAAATGTCAGGATGGTGCAGGGCATTTTTATGTTTACTATTTATCTGCATACAAAATCACAAGGTCACGTGATTACTGGAGCAACATTTCAAGACTTTTTAAGCTAAATTGAAAAATCTACAAAAAACTATTCAACTAACCACTGACTCTGCATTTTATTGGTTTTGCTTTGTACAAATATCCTTGCTTTTAATCTAACATACACTAGTTGTTGACATTGTTTGTGTGGGATGTACTGCTGTGTGTCATTTTGTATCATGTGTCCTGTTAGTCTAGTTTGTTTGGTTTGTTCAGTAGTGTTCTGTCACTGTGTGTATGTTTAAATTGTGACCTTTCAAGGGACTGCAGATGTAAAAACTAACTCTGGTACAATACATCAAAAGGTAACATTTATGTTTAATATTGCACATGGGCCCTTACAAATAATGTCACACAAAAACAAAAGCATATGGCTCAGGTTGCTATGGCCATGGTTTAACAACGGCATATAGCAGTAAAGGTAACAATACTGTATCATTGTGTCAGAGGAGATTTAACAACCTTAACAGTCAACACAAGAAACTGGATGGTCAGTTGTTGTTTTGTTTTACTGAAGGGTGCTTAAAGTTGATGGAGCATACACTTGAGAAATGGGACCACATGTAGTAAAGCAAGATCTACTCCACTGTAACTATGGCCACAAGTTTGGGGAGTGACTGCAAGAAAGAGATTATGGATACAGAAGGCCAAAGTAGAGTAATCCAATATATAATTCACTCTATGTGGTACAGTGTGAAGTTCAGCAATGTGGGACGACCGCAATATGAAACTTCTTTACATAGAGAGAAGCAAGTTGATGACTTTCAGGCATCTGGTAAGGACACCCCTAGGCCTCTCCCTCTGGTGGCGTACAACTAGGAGGAGACGATGGGGCAGACACAGGACATGCTGGAGGGATTACACCTCCCAGCTGGCCTGTGAGCACACGGGGTTCAGACAGAGAGCTGGAGGAAGTCGCTGGGGGAAATTATGCATGGGTTTCTCTGCCCATCCTGTTGCCACTGTGACCCTGACTAGAGTGAGAGGCTAAAGAAACAACATAGACAGCCTGGCGCGTGAGCTATCCTCGAGGGCCAAATAATAAGAAAAGTGATTATTCGTGAAATGTCAGTGGCAGGAAAATATCTGTTTTTTTTATACATTCCCCTGCCACCCTACTCATAACTCATTCCAAGTAAACAGTAGTTTATTGACAATGTATTCACGCCTTGAAATTAGATTCAATGATAATCAATGAAACAAAGTACATATTGATAGATTTAGTAGTGGAACAACAGCTAGCAACAGTTAAGACAGACACTGATTGATCAATATATAAATGTTTAGCAACTTCAAAGGTTTTATAGATGAAGGAATATCTATTTTTAATGTTCATGTGGCAAGTGACAGACCGTGTGAAATCCTTAATTTTATTCTTGCTGTGGAACAACCCATACAGCAGTGGCTTATCTACCTGATTGTACATTTTGAAGCCACCTGAAAAACATTTAAAGCATGTTTGATTTGTCAATTTAAGGACATTGTAACGCAATACAAAACAAGACCTTGTAGGATTTTGGCTCCACAAATCCATTATGAACAATAAAAATTGTCGGTCTGGGAAGATACTGTGTGTAGCTTAAAACAGATTTTCCATAACAATCAATATTAATCCTTACTCTGGTTAAAGAGAGACTGAATATGCTCTGAAAAATGAAATCCAAGGCCTGCTCTCTTGCTCACAGACAGCACATTTAAGGTGAGCGAAGGGATATCTGCTGATTGGAATTTCACAGCATTTGAGTGAGCCGACACCCAGTGGGTGTCAACAGCTAAATTTAGTATTGGTCTCAGAGGGGGGAAGCCTTCCCTGTGGTGAAGCCCAGTGCTAGGAAATATTCTGTGGGCTTCAGAGAGATAAGAGAACCTGGTGTGAGATGTCAGCACTTGTCTGGGTGTTTTAATAAACAGTCACATCTTTTACCTGTTTGTCAAAAGCAAAAATGATTAATACAGTTTATTGAGATTCATGTATTTGGAAACTCTTAAGATTAAGTAGATGATCATGCTGAGGAGGCACTGAAATGTAACAATAGTGAAATAAAAAACATTTTAAAAACCTTAGTGACACCATTTTGCTTTGCTCCTACTACTTTTCTTATTAATTATTTTTAATAATAATTTCAATAGGGGCTTTAAGATGGAAAAGCTATCCATCTCCTATGAAACCTACAACTGCCTTTGATTTACGAATAGCAGATAATTGGCTTTCATATTCTGACATCGAACTGGTCAGTGTGTGTGTGTGTGTGTGTGTGGAGTGTGGGCTCTGCAGTGTAAGACAAAGTTGGCAGCGTTGATGAATGTAGCTCTAATGAAGGATCATGTGGTTCTCATGACTATATTTCTAGATTTTCACTCCCAGTAATAATCAGCTCATAGCGGTGATTATGTGTGTGTAGGAGATGATTTCTCCAAGTTAGCGAAAGCAGCGGCTTATTGGCTGGATGAAATTAAACGGCAGGCGCTCGTTCACTTAGCTAATGAGGGAAGACCACCCACAACAACAAGCTGCACCATATGGTAGTGAACAGGGATTTTCCATGTTTCATGTAATATTATGCAGTATCTGTTCTGGTTAAACTTGTGTCGTCCCATGTCTGAATTAAGAGATCTTCTCAACAGAATGTTCTTTCATGACAGCATTTGGTGAATTGATTTTACCCAGTATACTGTCTATTAAATGATGCTAATCATGATTTGTTTCTGATTAGCAGTAATGCCAAAGCAAATTTAATTATTTATACATTCTCAGGTCAATATCGGTGTAATTAATCTTTCTTTACTCTACGACAATTTCCTGCAAGTTACTGCAGTAAAAAATGCTATGAAAGACTTTTCATATAGACCTACCATACACACCAACTAATTTACAAACAAAAGTCCATTTTATCCCCAGATTTTCTAACTACACAGCAGAGACAAAGATAAGTTCCTCAGTTCACCTGCACTCAGCTTGCTGCTGGCTGCTGGATGGTCCTGGTGGGGAATGTGGCAGGGGCGGGAGGTTGTTTTTGGCCCTGATACATTCAGAGAAGGCCAGACAGTGACATTATGCCAGCCAGGCAGGACTCGAGGGACAGCCATGTTAAATACCATCTCCTGGAGCGCAAATGGCAGGGAGTTTGTGGTGGTGTTTGGGGGTATGTGTTTGTTTGTGTGCCTTGGTGTGCTTTGAAATGTGTGTATGGCTGTGTGTGTCTGTGCTTGTGCATATCTATGCCTTGTATTGCCTTGTGCATAGACACACAGGCAGAGCACACACAAACACATACTGACAGTACACTGGCAAAGAGACTGGTGCAGTGCAGAGATGACATTAGAAGAAAAAGAAAAACAGGCCAACTGCCTAATTATCCATCAACGATGCAACATGACTGAGATAAACACAAACCACCATCGCTGCAGAGGTGCTTTTGTACAATTAGGTGGAGGGTGGAAGAGAATGCAGAGGGAACGCAGAGGCATGGGGCTGCTAGTCATTTATCCAACAATATTCACGTACAAGGAACGATTTGTTCTTGGTCTTGTTGATACATTAAACTTTGAAGCCGTGTTATTTTCAAAATGCAGAGGAAGGTTTGGGGCATCATATGCCAAACCTTAGCTGTGCTGTGGCAGAGCTGTGAGACAGGGAGAAGACAGGAAAGAAAACTAGTGAGTGATACAAAAAATGTCTTGTTCAAAAATAAGAAATGTTGGTTCTGTTCAAAGATGACAGTCGAACTGACTCCATTTTGTCAAGGCTCAAAATACTGGAAGGATAAAAAGACTTATTTCTCTCACACAATAGTGAAGTGAAGGGAGGAGGGAAAGATCAGAAAGAGGCTGCATTAAAGTTCCAATATGCATTTATGAGCCTGAGAGACTGGGACTTTCTTTCAGTTAAACTAAACAATGTTTTCACCTTTACTGAAAAAGATCCACTGTAGTTTTATCGTGTTGGGAACTAAATCCATGACACCAGAAGAGACTAGTTTTCACAATGGCAAACTGTTGGTTTTCATTAGTTTTACCCTTCATTGTTCTAAAACTGCATTTCTGCCCCGTCTCAAGAAACATTCACATTTTTAATGCACCGTTTGTGTTGACTTGATGTTTTAATAGACTTACAATAACCACATGGGGATTTGTAGACTGATTTTGTGTTATTAACTTCCACCCTTCTCCCCTGACAACAGATCTCACTCTCTGCTGTTCCTGAAAGTTGACAACCGTGCTATAAATTTAAAAACAGCCACTGAGAGAGCTCAGTCTGTGAGCTGTAGAATCAATCTCATTCTCTATATTTATCTTTATCTATACTTCCCATCTGTTTCTATATACACACACACACACACACAGTTCCCCACCTAATACAAGGAGTCTATACATAAATAAAGAGATGGTCAGTCAAACTTTGGGTAGATGGGGAGCTAGTGACAGGGTGTCAGAGACCTGCTGACTGTCGGAGAATAATAACAAGGAGGAACAACTCCCATTGGTTGCCAGACTCTGGCAGGTTATGAGACTTTTGAACCATGCCCTGGTGCCAGATGCAAAGTCCAGTCAGTTTCAACCTTGGTCCACCGACCTGCCATTATTTCCAGAAGCAGAATATCACAGTGATTTCTGCTGGACCTTTTGTGCTATTGTCTTAAACTGTTCAAGCTACTGGTGTGACAATATGATTGATTTTGCCAGAAATTAAAATGGTCCAGTGGTGATGACTTACAATTGTGACATATGCTTTATTGTGTCAGTGAAATGTCGCCCTGAGGTTCAGGTTTAACATTGTAGTCAATGTTAACATCAAGTTAATATTAAGAATAAGATTAGGGTTTAAAAAGGGACCGGTTAGGGTTAGCAACGGTTACAAATTCCATAGAATTGCAGCAAACAGACTAGTTACAATACACTTGGATTGCACTACTAGTAAAAAACCTTTAGACTAGACTTTTGGGAAAGGAAGTGTTGTTATAAAACTTGCCTTTTTTAATATATTTTGATTGTAGTTCTATGTTCAGTAACTGTTTATAAGATAACAGCTAATTTCAGCTAATCATGTTTTTATTTTCAGTCAAAGCTGTACCGTTGTATATGATAAAACACACAGTAAAACGTATATACATTAGTGATCTTCTCTATCCAGATATTCTCAGTTATAATAAACAGGTAACTGTTTAAAATACCCAAACTGGCCGGTTGTTATGGATGTCTATGGTGCATTGAGGTGTGGCTTAAAATAAACTCTTCCACTCACTCCACAGATGAATTTCTCTCTACAACACTGCATAGAACAAATGTGGATCGTTTTTATGTCCAGGCTGGGTCTTGTGTATTTCAGAGCCAATTTGGACTGTGTAATATCCACATATGATTGTTTTTAGCCTGTTGATACCTGAAGTCATGCGTGACTGGGGAAACATGAGTATTTCTCAACACTTTTGATTGAATTTCTTCAGCCAATATTCCCATTAGAGACTGTGAAGTTAGACTGTACTATCAATTTGAGCATACATTGTAACAGTAATTTCATTGAAATGCGATAATTAAAAATTGAAATTCAGTCAGATTTTTCAATTAATATGAAAAAGAAAATCCTTTTATGCATGCAATATATGAATATTCTGCAAGTGTGACTTGTAATGTCTCTAAACCAATAAAAAAAAGACTTCCAGTCTCACCATGTGTGGGTAGCAGTTTTTCCAAGGCCGTACAATATTGCAATTTTGTCATACAATTTACCTATTCTGAAGGAGAGCGGGCCACCAGAGGTGCTTCTCACCCACATGGCTAAGAAGAGCAGAAGCGCCCAGGCTGTGAGCATCTTCTATGACTCCTCATGGGTCCTGCCCCGGGGGTGCCCCTGTCACAGCCACCTGAAAAATATACAGAGGAGCGCACACCATTAATACATCAACCAGCATCAAGAGGGACACATACAAGCCAAAGCTGTGCAGCATACTGTTAAACCTACAGACAGTACTCTCTCACTCTCTCTCTCTCTCTTTTGCTCTCTCTCTCTATCTCTCTTGTTGCATGCTGGGAATCTGTTAGTGAGAGTGTGAAACTGCTGCTAAGTGACTCTGAGGCCCACAGGGAGTTTTGACGACTTTTCTTCCCTCATTGCTGGTTTTTCTGTATTGTTGGGTAAGAGTGAGTTTGCTTCTTGGGCTTTTGTTGTTTGAGTCAGAGATGGAAAGACGGGCACCTTGCTTTAGGGCACCTCAGCGGTGGTAATTTTGGGAGTGGCAAGCATTGCTCTTTCACTTCCTCTACCCAGATTTATGCTGGCAGTACAGGGATCAAATTGGTAACTTTCCAGTCTCAAGCTGCTTCTCCAGCCTTAAGGCCTCCATTGCCTTAGTGTGTGTATCAAGGTCGAAAAATAAAATCTTTCCATGCATGTTGCACATGCACTTCTCGCAAGCTTTTAAGCTGTAAGGACCTTGCAGCTTAAAAGACCTTTAAAGACCTGTCATATGTGTCATGTATGAAAAAGGCTGTAGTTGGCTCGATTTACTGAGTTCATACTCTAAAACATGGTGTCCTCTGTGCCCTCTGTGTCTGCACATACTCCTCCTCTGGCTGCCTTAGTATCTGCTCGTCTGTTGCAGGTTATTCAGTGATGTTGATGGGTCATTGTTTGGCTTGTTTTTTTATTCCACACATTTCACCTGTTTCATTGTTTCCATCTTTTTTTTTAAGCGGTTGACCAATAGGGAGAAACAAACTGCACAGATGCTTGATAGCGGTCCAAACCTGGTTGCCCAAGGCAGCAGGCCCAGGGCAACTGTTACAGTTGAGCTCTGTTTCCAAATTTAACAATCATATCAGATCATGTGCTGCTTTGCTCCTCTGAACAAAACAAAGAGGGTTAGCATAAAAAACCCACTTCTTTCAAGAAGGTATCCAAGGCCTAAAATGCGGGAATATGCACAAAAAGCACAATATGTAAAAAGTATTCACTTGATAATACGTCCTGTGTCTGCTGTCAGTGATTCTTCTTCTGTTTATTCATTTCAGTCATACTGTGCAGAGTTTAAGAACAGTGTTTAAACATTAATAGTGGGAGGGGAAAACTAAAAAGAGCTGTAGTTTCAGAGATAATGAATCAGAGAGAAGTTGGTTATAGTTCTCTTTCAACAGACCCAAAGCGGTGAGGATAATGAGGTACATACTAGGGCCTTTGGAGGGGGTACATTATGTTCTTAGTCATGGGAATAGTTTGAATGCAAGAGAATCTGGGCCTCTATTTATCTAAGATTTCTGAGTGGCAAATCAGTCCTAATTGACCCACAATTCAACCCGCGATGGATATATTCCATCTTACTTTTAGGTTTAGGAGTAAAAGTATTTTATCATCTCTCCGAACCAAAGAGAGAAAATACTCTCATCTCCTCCAGGATTTAGAAGTCCCGCAGAGCTATTATGAGTTCCCAGCAGGTGGACAATGATAGGACAAACATGCACACACATTCCAGGTGTGGAAATATGATGAACGTTTCATTTAAAAGAACTAGCTTCTCCAAACACAATGATTGGACTGAAACTTATTTTGAGTTTAATTTCATGCTTAATTGAAAACATGGAAATAGAGTTAAAAAGCGCTGATTTCATAGCAGCCTTGATTGCTTTTATTGCAGCTCCTTTAAGATGCATGTTCAATAGCTCTTCCACCACTAAAATAAGGTTGATTAAGAATTACACAAAAGAAAAAAAGGCTCAACATATATTGCCATATCAACTTAAAAGTTGAAGATATGTCCATGTCATGGTCCCCATTTGTCTACGCTGCCCCCCAAGTGGCAAAAAAAAAAAATCAATTATTGCACATTTAAGAAACTGTCATGTGTACGAGTTTAATTAAAGACATTCTCTTTTTACCTGTGTGTAATTACAGTACAATGCCCGATACACCTTTCTGTATTTTGTTTCATTTTTACTGCATCAAATTATGTGTGGTTTAGTCTGGCAGTATTTTGAATAAATTGAATTGCACAACAGAAACATTGAGAAAAACCGCAGGACATCATCGTTAATGTCACAACACGATTGTTAAACAGTGATCTCATTCAGGGTATTTTTAGTCCAATTTTAACTCATCATGATTCCTTGAGATTATTCTTAGATGCTTGATAAAAGAAAGTCCTGTTATCTGTTTTCATCAAGGTTAGGCTTAGTTATTTAATCTGCCATTAAGGTAGTGAAGGGGTGACTGGTCCTGGTATGCAGAGACAGAGGGCAGTGTCTTCTCTTTATGTTGCAGAGAATTGACAGTTTCTTAAAGACATTGCCAGGGATCAGTGACTGTAGGTCAGTGCAACCAGAGTGACAATATTGTACTGGGATGAAACTGGAACTGTATAAAGGATTTTACTTTGGACAGGACAAACAAAGAGTCTCTTTAGACTCATCCATTCAAATATAGTGAGTGCCTTTGATCTGTTAGATGCATGGAGGACAAAGCATCCAAATGTCAGACAGTGCACCTGTGAAGATGGCAGACAGCAAGATTAGCGCAGCCAGACTGAATAAACTAGGGCTTCTATTTTCGTACAGGCACGAAGCCAGCAGAGGTGCAAATGTAGCCACAATGTCATTTTCATCAGGAGGAAGTCCACTGTTTTTTGTGTTTGCACCTGTTTGGTTATTTCGGCACATTTGTCTCTTGAGGTGGTAGGTGGATTTTGGAGTTGGGGAAGTGTTTACCCGGAGTGTCTCAGCTGGCCATCTGCACTATTTTTTTGTGTGAGAAATGGTTTTGTTTCATTTAATTCTTATATGTCCTCACAGGTCTTACTGGGTACTTCTGCTGGCGTGTGATCTATGTACACTGTTTTTGGTCTCTCTCTGTCTTTCTCTCTCTTTCTACATGATTGATGATTGTATAATTTCCCCCTGGGGATCAATAAAGTATTTCTTATTCTGATTCTGATTCTGATGAATCTCTGTTTTGATGTAAGTTACTACTCTATGAACAACATGACCATGCATCTCTTTGTGTCTCTTGAATCACTTGTCTGTCAGGGCAAAATATGTTCAATGTCAGTCAAGTCCACTGAAGGTAGAATCCATGTAATACATGGACCAAATGCTGATCTACAGCTACAGTAACATCCCATGACGGATAGACCCAGAAAATGTCTGCTGTGTACTGTAGCTGTGTATGACGAATAGCTCCTTTGGATGGTATATTTTGTTAACGTCATCAAGACCTTAACCTTTTGGTTAACAACTACCAATTTAAATCCGTAAATCTAGATGGCGAGGTGAAGAAGAGCACTCTTCTCTTTCTTAATAACTCCCAGGAAAGTGTCTGTAAGTAAGTGTGAAACAATCTCTGTGGGTGTGTGTCTTGATGTCTGTAACCCTCCTTACACCTTGAAAAGATTCACTAAGGCTGCCACTGCAGGTGTTTTTATTGAACTTCTTTAACTAAAAGGAATGAAATAAAGCAGATTCCTTTTTAATAGCAGAGCAGTATTACAGATAAATATTTGACAGTTTCCCCCAACCTCTGCAATGTGAAACACCTGAGAACCAACCAGCTTCCATCAGGTCTACTTCAATGTCATCTGCCTATCGTTTATTTTGTTGGTATTTAGGCAGCGGCTCACTGCCTGTGATGGGCAATAAGACGGATCCTGTGAGTTCGAAGACTACCTTACTGAGTTATTGCTCTGGAGAGCCCTGGGGAACAGTTGGATAGGACTGTCAACACATCAAGATCATTCCTAGGAATGCTATGCAAATAACAGCTGTCAAAAGTCTTCCCCCGAGGTTCTGCGAAGAGGAGAAAAACAGAAAAACAGCATAAAATGAGAGGCCTGTTCTGAAATTAATTGAGTACTGAACATTCCTCGCAGCTTATATCGTTATGCGCACAGGGAGATTACTGTGCTTTATTGTTCAATTAGCCTGACTCTGTTTAAAACTCTCCTTTAAACACGTAAAATGCTTTCATAGAACAAACAACTGATAACCCAGAGTACATGTTTTTGTACAGCAGCACAGGAAAGATTCAACGAGAAGAGATTTCTTTAAACTAGCTTGATTCCCAACACACAGAACTGCATCATGTTTGATGGACTCGGCTGGCACATCTCTGAGACTGTAGTTGAAAGCTTCTACAAACAGGACACCATTTCTTTTACTGCAAGTGGAAGAGAAAAAACCCCACACACACACACACAAATCCAATTCGATACCCTTGAAAGCAACCATGGCAAATCAATGTCAATGGTGGCTCAGATATGTAGCAGCAGCCTTTACAGGCTAAATCTGTGAGTCCACTGAGTAGAGACAAAAGCCTTGGCAGACTTTAGATTGGTAGTCAATGCAATCTGTAACACTAATGGCTCTTCAGAGTTGAATACAAATTCCAATACACTCAATACAGGGGTAAAATGAAAATTGAGTTGAATGATTGCCCTCCTGAATCTATGATATCAATTTGAGTTCAGTTTCTGATCTGAGAAACACAAACACAGATTGATCTGCACTACTGTATGCTACTGTGCTGCAGCAGAACTGCCTGAAATGTATACTACCCCTTTAAAACTTATGTTATGTTTGGGAGACAAATTAGTAAAAATCTGTGATTCCAAGAAGGAAAAAACACGAGTAAACAAGTGGTGCAAGGAGTGAGAAGTGAGAGCATTGAGGAGGAGGAGATAAATTGTGAAGTACCTTGGTATCCTCAGGCATAAATATTACATGTATAAATTTCTAATCGGTGCTGGTACAGAACTTAAACGCACCATCTATGTGTGTTGCAAACCAACTCTTCTTCTAACTTGTCGACATGAAACTTAATCGGAGTCTCCAGATCTCCTCTTCTCTCTCACTCTTTCTATCCCAAGCGGCCTTTAAACTCCCTCCCTCCCCTCATGCCTGAAATCCAAACATCCCCGCAACCAATTTACTTGACCATTTTATCTATTTCGTTGAAGGCAGGTTTGGTTCTTCATACACTGTCTGTATGGCACCAAATCTTTAAAAATAAATGTTAAATGCTCTATTTGGACCGGCCTCTGCCGCAGTATTTATAGATTTTTTAGTCCTCATGACACTAACACATTGCACAGAAACCTCATGACAATATAACACTGTGATAATTCTTCCTGAGCATCAGAATCAACAACTTTAAAGTCCCACTGCAGAGACTGGATTGTAGAGGAATGAGGAGAACAATAGCACAGATTACTTTTACTGTGAGTTGGCATGAATAGGTAGACAGACAGGCAATCATACTGTATAGAGTTGTACCCATTGCATTTTCAGTATAAGCCTCCCCTGAATACTGAATAGGCTGAGGATCGTGAAATAAAATGCCGGCTATTGTAACTCTCCTTTTGTTTCTTTGCTCACAGAAAAGCCAGTGCAGGCTGAGATGGTGAGATGAAATCAGAGAAAAAGGGGTCTGCAGTGTAATCATAGCTCCACCTCCTGAACAAGGCTTTAAAAAGAGAGAGAAGGTTTCAGATATAGAATACAGTATAATAAAGACTGTATACTGTAATTTCTTTATACAAAAGCAGGAGAGCAAGTTGCTCCCTCTAAAGATTTTATTTGACTTATAAAATATGGAGAAGGGGGCATGCAGACAGAAAAAACTCCATGAATTTGAAGCTGTGTTGTTGTAGAGGAGGCAGGGCAGCATTTACTGGATGATGTGATAATAATGTTGCTCCATGTTCATTGGATGTGCAAGTCAGCAACTGCTTTCCAACACATTAGCCGTAGTATATCTTGTTTTTTGTTTTTTCTTCTCCCTAGTAGCCCAAACTCAATTAATACAGCTTTAAAAAACTCACAATACTCAAAACATGTAATTAGTTGCAGCTCGAGACAAAATATATCTTCAAAATTAATGTTTTAGTGCAGCTGGTGTCATAAATAAAAACTGGAACAACATGCAAAAGACTCAGATAAATAGGTTAGAGATGGTAATAATTATGTGGGAATAATATGAGGATGGGTTGAATTTGCATGAATTCTTTCAGCTGAAAGACTGGAAATATTGGAAAGACTGATAAAGGAGGTTTTAGAATCGGAAGAAAACAACACATTTACACTATATTCAAGAATGGTGTGGCAATTCTTCCTTGTGACAAATTATTAATATGCCTTTCTCCACTGGCTGGTCCATGCTTGTTTTTAAAATAAATACAGCCATTTGCACACTCTCTCTCACACACACACACACACACACACACACACACACACACACACACACACACACACATACACACACAGACACACACAACACAGACACTCAATCCATTTTTGGTTAAATCCCATTTCTATGAAAGCCACAGGGCGACACCGACAGTCTTGCTGCACAGACTGCTGTTAAGTATCAGTGTCATAGTTGACAAATAGGCCTTTGTATTTATACTGCGTGTGGAGGCAATATAACAATTTTTCCTCAATCTCATTCTCAAATCTCAACCCGCTGCCCCCCATGTTGTGTGAGAATGTGTGCGTGTCTGTATGTGCATGTGCAACCAAGTGAAATGTGCAGGTACAATATATATTTGCATGTCTATATAAGATGAAAATTACTTGAAAAAGAAAAAAAACAGCGAGAAAGGTTTATATTGTAGGTTTCAGACTATGACACTCTATGACCTTACAGCACATTTTCACAAAACGCATGGTTTTGGCAGCGATGTGTGATGCATTGTTGGAGTCATAAGACGTACGAATATAGTAGCCATGTTTTATTATAGGTGGGGCATCCAGATCAGCACAGGAGTAAACTAATATAAAGGGCTCTGGCTTCAGAGAGGTGCAGAAGCCTATAAATACAGCAATTTTTACTCTGACCCTCACCTCACACACACTGATGGTGGGTTAATGGCTTACTGACTGACTAACTGCCACCAGGGCTGACCTTAGATATTAATCATGTTGACTGTCTGGCAACAGCACCAATATGCTCTGCATCCCATGAAGCCAGTCGGGCATTAGTCCTGATTCTATTATTTAGCCCAAACAGCTACTCCATGTCCAGTAAGAGCTCCTGTCAGACTCTACAATAAAAAGTCTCAGCTTGGTTTGACAATCAAGACCGCGAGGTTGTCTGCGCCGTGTCAACGGGGCAAGGCGAGGAAGATCAACGATTGACAGACCAGGATGGTCTGGCAGCTGTTTGACTTCCCTGTCAGCGCAACAGTTTACACAATCCAAATATCAAAACTGTCAATCACACATCAAACGTTGTGTAATTCAATTGCAAAAGGACCATTAAAACTGACAGTTTGAACCAAAGGCAAGTCAGATGCATAATGAGACTCTAAAATTTGCATATATTCATGTCCTGTTGCGTTGGGAGTCTCAGAACTGGCACAAAGGCAACTTGTAGATGGAAATAAGTGATGTGTGACCAATGTTCAAGGAGGTTTGAGAGACTGTCACAGGCTGCAGAAAATGAATATGCATGTGGTATGTACACTCATTGGGTGAGTATTTGCAGTGAGTTCAAAGAGAATGTCTGTGTGTTTGAAATGTCTAGACGTGAGAAAAAAACAACGAACTCAACAAAGGAGAACGTAAGAGGTATTTGGTATATGGAAAACATCCGTTAGAGCTCCGTTGTTCAGTTCTCTGGAATGACCTGAGAGTTTCTGCTCTGGAATGAACTGGACTGTAACAGCCAGCATGACGCTCACCAACATCTCCCAGCAGTAAATACACATTTTATTAACACCAAATCTCAGCAGTCTCCTTGTCAGGGTCTGATGCTGCAGCAGCTCATGAAATGGAATCAGGATATCTAGGAGTAGTAAGTCTAAGAAAAACAGGCTTACTGTACACTAATCTAGGAGGCTTCATCAAATCTGCTGACTGGTGGGGAGCCCAGGGCATTTGCAGACTTCGCAGTGGTTCATTTAGCAATATTTTAGTGAAAATACCAGTGTTTGTATACCTACTGTGAGACTTGAAATATGCTTTGTTTGTATATATTGTTCTGCAGTTTTTACATCTTTTCCCCGAACAATTTAAGTGTATCATATATGGATTCCACTTTTTAATGCCCCACTCTCCCAGAAGTACAAATGTTTTGTCCAACATATAAGGTTACAGGGTGAGAGTAAGTAAACACAAAAATAATAACGAGTGGAGTACTTAAAAAGACACAAGACTTTGGGGGTCTAGAAAAAGACAACCAAGCACGAAAGTGACGTAACAGATATTGTATAGTGGAAGGAAAAACTAACAAGTGTTACCCTTGCATGATTTTGAAAATATGATTTGCCCATACAATTCTTTACTGGGCTTATACATGCTGTATAGCAATGTGTACAAGTGTCCCCAGTGTCTTCATCTCCAGCAGAGGCACCTATTGTTCTGCCTGTCACTGCACTTGCTATCTTTGTTACAGTAGCTGCTCTGGATTGCAAACCTCCTGCAGTCAGCTGAATCGGCACCGCCAACGTACCGGGAGAGAGAAACATGCTAATGCTGTAGCAAAGAGACTGATTGACCAATCCGAAAACATTATTAATTCATTTTCCGCACCAACTACTCAAGATCATGAAAGAACTGGAGTCTTACTCAGCATGCATCTGGCAGAAAGCAGGAAAACTCAATAAACAGGGTGCAAGTCTAACAGAGGGTTAAAACATATACAAACACACACATATCAAATTAACCTAATTTGCATGTTTTGAAGTGTGGGAGGCAAACAGGAGGAGCTCCGGACCTTTCTGTTCTACACAACATAACAATGTCAAAATTGAATGTGTACTTGACATACACACATTCAGATGCACTATAATTAACTCGTCCAAAACTCCCATTGACAGTGTTGTGTCGCACTAGACTCTTATTTACACATTATGACTGTTGCACCACCGTGCTTATTACAATATGTAGAACAAAAGTAGACATTAAATATGTCAAACAAATCATTTACATTCAGGTGTGGAGCTCAGCATGTGGGTCAATTCAGAAATTAAAGGAAAAAAATAATTGTGTGTCAGCAACGTCAACAAGACAGTGATACTGTGAGATGGGGAGCAAAGTTGCAATGAAAGATGGATAAACTGAAAATGTGACCAAAGCTGATGCAACTGCCTTCAAAGATAGTGGGGCAGAAAAAGGCCTGGTGGAGGCTGATCTCAGGTGAGCCCGGCCCATCAATATTTAACAACATTTTGATAGCAGGTGTAAAAAGTTTGGTTGCGGAAAAGGTTTTGGAAGGCAGCAGGGGGGTTTCGCAATAGATGGCTCCACATTATGAAGCCAGGGGAGTAAAGTGGAATCACCCCTAGAGGACGGTAATTTGAAGTTCTAATTAAATGATGATCTCAGATATTTGTGTTAATTGCAAGTTGAAAAGTCCCAGCTTCAATCACCTCACCACATAAGTGAAGTGTCAAAGTGAGCACAGCCCACAGGCGATTTAAACACTGCTGGTGTTACTCTTAGTAGACAAACTACTGCAGACTCTGGCCTGCCAACATTGTCTTTGAACTCATCATTACCATACTGCAGGGCCAGATCACCGTATGATCACATGATTCCAGCTCTGTCAAACAGTGAGTCTCTTCATTCTTCGCACAGTCTGCAAGAATGGTCAACCAGGGAGAGGAGAGGAGGGGAGAGGTGACAAGACCAGAGATGGCAAGGACAACGGGAGCAGGCTATCAAGAGCATCCTCCCATTTTCACTTGCTCGTCAGACCACAAGCAGATGGGAGTGACTTGGGCAGGTAACAAATTGCTAATTGATAACTATCTCAATGAGGGGAAATGTACAGATGTAACCCTGCTCTGCCCAGCATCCACATACGTCCTCTCCCACTCATCTTCTATCACCATAATTCAGAATATTCTGTAAAACATTTACAATCCAGACGATGGATTTACTGTTGGAATGCTGCCAAAAAGTCTACGTATCAACAGTTGAGTGAAATCCTAGTGTTAATAATGTTACATGCTTTGGATTGACTAAGATTTAAACTATTCATCACAGAGTGAGTATTAGTTTTGATGTGTCCTATTTGCAGGCCTGGTCAGAATGGAGAGCAAGAAAACATTGAATATTTTATTTAAATTAGGTGGTGTTGATACAAATCAGTACATTTTTATGTTCACTAATTGTTAACAGACTTCCCAGTTGCACTTCCTTACAAAGCATGCACAAAACCTGAAAAGCAGAGCTGTCCCCACATAAAAGCTTGTAATGGACTGTGTTATCACCCTGACAAATAACTCCTCTATCTTCATCACATTTGCCACCAGCCTCACTCAGACTTTATGTGATCACTTTTTTAACAGCGTATATAAGTATATACTTTTGAGTTTGTAATGCCTTCATACTCTTTCAATACTGATTCTGTTCTTTAATAAATAACTAAATAAATAAATATAAAATACATTGTGTAAAATACATTTGTTCTTTTGTAATAGTTGTCTAGCTTGTGTGCAATTAATTAATTTTTCCTTGCATGGGGCCACTGTTTCCTACGTGGGGATTATTCATAGTGTTAATCTAATATTCTCTGACCAAGGTATGCTTATTTTTAAACTCTGAAAATGTTTTATCTAAAAAAGACTTCAACAAGAAATGTTCCTCGCTAACACCCCAGAAGAGCCTGCTTGAGACTTGTTTATGCAGTGCTCATGCAACACTGAGGTGTTTTATTTAAAGCTACCGACAATGAACTTAGGGCTGCTTAGTGTTTGTTTTATGTAAAACACACAAACAAAAACACTTGAGACCCTGACGTGAGATACAGCACACATACCTTGCCCAAGTAGCGCACACCCAATGTGAAAAATGTGTAAAATAACATAATGCTTTTAATAACTATTTAATAACTTATGTCGCTTTTATATTCCATGTAAATTCCACTGCCTAATTTGTATGCATTTAAGCATTTAATAGCACAATTCACAATCAGCTATAAATAATTCCTGCAATCCCACCTGCAATTGTGTCTGATTGGTGCAGCCTTTTGAATTTCCAGGAGGCGCCCTGTGGAACTACACAGGCAGGGTAACCTCACAAGTGGCCTGTGGAGAGGCACAAATCAGTGTTATTTCATGAAGCGTAAGAGGGGAAATGAAAGGAAGAGAGAATGAGAGGAAAAGGGCAGGGCTGAATCAAAGATGAATGGACGTGGAACAAATGCTCATCTGATCTATCTCTTCTCAAGTGTCTCCCACTCCCAATGCGATCCACTGCTATACCACAAATCCTCTGTATGTTACGTATAGGAGTGTGTATGTATGCACACAGGTCAAACTGGTGTGTGTTTGACCCCAACCTGTGACTGTGTATTGTGTGTTAGTGTACATGATGCCCTTCACACTCTGTGCTAAATGACTTAGACCCACAGAATGCTCCAGGGGGATATGCACTCTCAATCATACTGTACAACACTGCAACACCAAGGGCAACAGAAAGTGAGGCGGAGAGAGAGAAGCAGAAACACAAGTCATAAGCAGAGAGGCAGTGTAGCCTGAAAATCCATTCCTTGGCAGACTCCGGTAGCTACGGCTCCCAGTTGGCAAAACGCATTGGAGGGAAGCAAACTTGATTTCAAAATCAATGTCCCTCCAAATCGTAACAGCTTGTCACTCTGGTTAAACAGCTGTAAGGGTCAAACTGCAAGGTGCATGTGTTGCATAGGTGTTTTATGTGTGTGCTTAGTTCTAGTACACGAATGTAGCGCACAAAAACTAATGAGGCATACAGAAACCTTTTTTACGTTCTGGTGACTATTATTTATGAATTCAGTGTTGCTTAAGAGGGGACCTACAGGGAGGCCATGTAAGTGAAATAATGAGCAGTTTATACAGGGTGTTTTTCCTTGTAATCATCCAATATTCGTGTTAATTATGTTTACATTTCAAGCATTTAGTTGATGGTCTTATTCAGGACTTACAAATGGTACGCAGGCAGGTGGTCCAGTTTTGGTCAAGTACACTTTCACCACACACAAGGCTGTGATGAAAACATCGTCCTTTGTAGAAAGTGAACCTGCAGCCTTCCAGATGTGGCAAACATCTCAGCTACCCTTCAACAAGTCACATTCCAGTGGAAACACTATAGTGACCTTAGCCCTTAGCTTTTCAAAGAAACTATGTTGTATACCCGCAGGCATCATACAGAAAAGTAACTATGTTGAACACTGAAGGTGTATCTTGGGAGCTTTGATGAACAGTTGTTTTTCTAACCTTTATTTGCTTTATCTATTGCTGAAAATTTATCCTTTTTCTTTGCAAAACTCTACCCCACACTCACCGCTACACACACAGGTTTTTCTCCTAAGCCCCTGAGCAGCTCCATTTGAGGAAGTTAAATGCCTTGCTCAAGGACACATCCTGTGGTGGAAGTGGTGCTCGTTAACAGCCCCTGGAGAAACAAAGATTAAAAAATGACGCTCTATTAAAAGTACTGTCCTTTCCCAGCAAAAAATGGAAGTAATGTGTCCCCGAAACGGGAGGGAGGCATAATGAAAGGTGATGATACGTAACTTCTGAGGGGCTCTTTTGTTTTAAAAATGGCTGCTTAAAGAGGGAATATGTGTGATCTTAGGGTGAATTCTGCCATCATAAGCGGCATTAAACACTGAAGCTGGTCCTCCTCACCAATATTTTGATGTGACATACACAAAATTCAGATACAATCAGCAGGAATTGGGACACAGCTGCTGTTAATCGAATAGCGGGTCCATTTACAGAATTGCATCTGGAGGAAAATACCACACTGACCATCAATACAATCGTAGCATACATATACAAGACAGACATGTATGTTTCTATTGCATGTGTCCTCTTTGCTGTGTACTGCATATCTGTGCTTTGCTATGGTATTGTCTGTGTTTGTGTTTTCTGTAGTTAAATAGCTGCAGTATGCTTTCATCCCCATTGTGACTAAACAGTCCATCTCTCTCTCACCCTCTCTGTCTGTCTGTCTGTCTCTGTCCCGCCGTGTCCTGAAAGGCCCCAAGGCCCTCTGTGCTCTTCTCCTAATGAGGTACAAGCCAGAACTCCTTCTAATGCCAAAATTATAGGCATATCTATGGGCTCTTGGGTTGTTTTCTTTGCTGGATAAAACCACAGCCATAAAGGACGCCCCGCTCTTACCCCGGCACTTTCCCATGACACACGCATCAAAATGACACCCATAATATCAGACAGCTGACAGGCCACTCTGTTCACACTCTGGCTGGCTAAAGCACTGCTCATTTTTAGTACATATTCAGCATGTGGGGCTTTTGTTTGTTTGTTCTTATGCATTACAAAATGACCTAAACTGTCATAATATTCTTATATATCCTAATATTGTGAGTAAAATAATGTGGCTATCATCAAACTTGTGGACACTGTCTATTTTATGGGGTGTAGAGCACTATAAAATACGATAACTATTATCATCACAGCCACATAATCCACAGCAACATTTCCTCTAGTTCAATATTGGTATCTAATGTCTGTAATAGGGCACAGAGACGACCCATCATGAAGGGATGAACAGAGATGCATGAAATCCATTTGCTAACTCTAGCATGAAAGTAATGAGGGATGGTGGTCATTGCTGCAGTCAGCTTGCTTATGGGATCAAGAATGTTTTGAATGTAGATTTTGTTGTCCGTTAATTAATTCAATAGGTTTAAACCATGATGCCGATGTGGGTCAAGTATCTTATGTAATTAACTAAAGGCTGTTCATCTCGGCACTTGGACCCACAGCTAATTACTGCGTGGCTTCAGCTAAAACTGTAATGACATGAGTCGGTGGCAGAATGCCTGATTCTTCTTATAAGATAAGGCCACGCTAATGCCCACTGAGAATTCATGTTTCAGTGGTACCATTCATAATGTGCTGGGGGAGAGGGAAAGGTGAAAGTTTAGTTTTTAGATTGTCAGCAAAAATGCCACACTCATCTACTTAAAAGGCCTCAGATGGTGCCCTAATTAGCTCAATTAATCAATTTGGAGTTGATCTGAGCAGCCAATGAAGTGCACACTAACTAGTATGTGTGGAGTAGAACAACACCCACAAGTAATATGAGACATCAACAGAGGCTGCTGCAGCCAGTTCTACCGAATGTGCCTTAACAGCCATTATCCGACACATTCCAGATGTAGACATGTTTTGTGACTGTGTACCATCGGTTTCATGTCGCTTGAAATATCAGTCAATTTAATGCCCAACATTAAATTGAACCCACTCAGTACACCACCCATCACTGAGCTTAATGGAAGATGGTAACCAGCCCAAGCAGTAAGTACAGTGTATCTGCACACAGTTCTTGGACATATCTATGGTGTGTAGGCATCATATTAAGCAGCCATGCTAGTCATCCATCATGGAAGCCTGGCTGGAAACAATCCCAGATTTAACCTTCCCTCGGTGGCAGTGCACAGCCGGTGAGAGGAATGGTTTGTACCTGCAGGGTGGTGGATAATGGAGGTGAGCATCAGAGACAGCAAACAGTGCTTCAGCAGCAGCTCAGTATCTGTCCTAAACCCAACCAACTCTGAAATTATTCAAGAACCCTGGACAGATCAATAAAAGCTATGCGAAACCGACTTTTTGATTCAGATACAGAAGCAGCTCAAGTGGTTCTGTGGGCTGCTTTAGATTCAGATAGAAATGCACTGCGCTCTATTTTTATAGAGCAACAACAGACACAAAGCACAAGGTCACGTGAACAAGGACAATGAGGTCCTATGAGCACATTTTCTATAAATGCACAAGATACAATGCCAAAGTGGTTGGCTGAAGTGGGCAATAATTGGATGGTATGGTTATTAATCATTTTCTCAGCAGGCACAATACCGGTCTCATGCCATGTCTTAAACAGCTGTGCCAATCACAGCGGCACATGACAAAAATGGCTCACCCAGTGGTAACAGAGTGCAAATGTTTAGGAAATTATGTTGTCTGGGAGGTGCAGTCATGGATATACGGCTAAGACTAGGGGCATGTGCTTGAAGGGTGAGGGAGCGGGGATTGGTGTCAATAAGTCCGTCATAAAACATGATATGATGAAATAAAGTGGTGAAAATGTCACCATGAAATAAAATGACTTCTGTAAAAGATCATTTTGAAATAAATGTCCAATAATGAAATACACATCTTGCAATACTTCGCAGTCAAATTTGACTGAAGAATGCATTTCCTGAGGCTCAAGTAACCAAGAGATTTTGAGAAAATTATATGGGTAACTGCTTACATCAGCAAGAAAATGTGGATTTGAATGTTTCTACTTTATATTAATCTGAAAATCCTCTTATTCTATCTGCCTTCCAAAGTCGGTGGAGACGTTGGTCAGGCATGGCTGAATAATAAAAACAGCTTGTGTTGGATGGAAAGAGCTCCTCAGCTAAAATATAGTTCTATACAACAACAGTTACAAACAAATGTGTCCTGAAGGAAAAAAACACTTTAAACAAAAGGAACATGAGGTGCATACGGCTCAACAATATATAAAACAAGAAAAGAATCATGTTTGATGAATTAATACGCTTAAAGTGGTTAGGGTCCACAGTCACGTATGAGTGCAGACTACTAACCCTCAAAACTCTTATTAATATCTTCTCGATGTCTTACATTGTTTTCTAATTTGCTTACAAACACAAAAACCAAGGGTGTGATCAACGTTTAGATCACTATAAGTCCACAAACTAAAACAACAAAATAGACTTTTTACCTTTCAAAATGACCAATATGACCATCCAAAAACGAATCACATCAGACAAATCATAGCATTTTCTGATCTGCGCCTTTTACGGTTCCTAAGGTATTGCTATGTTCAGGCATCTAAAAATATTTGGCTAAGGTTAGGGAGTCACGATTAAAACCAGGCCTTGGTGGTAAAAAGAAACCCAACCTTGACTCTTGATAAGAGATGAGACGCACATTTGTCAGGTGTTGCAGGCTTTGTTCGCCCTGGCATTCCCTATGACCTCCACCCTGAGAGTTTTTGTGGCGGTATAACAACGACAGCAGACTATGCAAGACGCCGCTTGTTAGGAAAAGTAAACATATATCGTGTAAGTATTTGTACAAACAACCAATGCTGTCAAAGTGTTTGGACAATTCAGCAGGTGCAACAGAAGCCATGTGACATCCACATCAAAAATGGTATGGTTAAAAGTATTAGCTCCTGGGCGAACATGCTGCAGGAGGAGGGGTGCTGTGTATCAGTGAGACAAAATCTGAAGACAGAACGAGAATGTGATAATGAGAGAAAGTGAAAAAGGAGGAAAAGAAAACAGCAAAAGTTTAGATTGACAGACAAAAGACAGGATGAAAAACATCCAGCAAGATTGAAAAACAAAAGACAATCAACAAGCGTTTGAAATTAAATGTAATTTGAAAGGTATTTTGCTTCTTGCCACGCTGCCTTCTCAGCATACTAATTAAGCAGAGAGAGGAGGGTGGAGATAAAGCATAGCAGCAAGGGTTTCTTGTTTTCCATGATCTCCAATGTAACCTAGATATGATTCCCATTCCTACAGTAAAACAGGACGTGTGCAGAATTGTATTCAATACTTATTATTCAATACTTATTGAAGAAGCACAGTCAGGGAGGTTAGAGATTGTGCCAATACGGGAAAACTGTGCTTTTAGGTTTTAGGCAGGCTTTCACTTCCAAGTTACTTTCTTCCTCTGTTTGTCTTTTAGTTCTCAGTTACATGTTTAGAACACAAAAATGTGCTTTTTTTGTTGTTACTTCACTTTGATGTTTGATCTTCATTGTGCAGAATGATGTAAGTGCACAGTTTGACACCAGAAGGCTGTTTTCACATCCATCTGCTGATGGGGGAAAGTTCCTCCATGCTCACCTGAAATCTTTTTGACTTTTTACAAGCGTGATTTTAGTTTTGATTTTAGATCTAGTTTGGAAGCCAGTCATGGTCCAAAATGTGAAGCCACCAGTGTGCATACACTTGTTTCATGTGTCCAGTAGTTAAAATGTTTACATATTCATAGACTCTAGATTGTTTAATGGGAGAGGAGTGGATGTGTTTTTAAGAATTTCCAAGGCGGTAATTTAACTGTTTTGTGGGAAAACCATATCAGAGTTAGCTAGCTATCTATCTTTCTAGATAGATAAATATAATAACTAAAACTAACAGAACAGTGAAAACACCTATGTCAGTGAACATTGGTTGTACGGTGGCTTTAAGAGTCAATTAAACTGTTAAAAATGTTGTGAAGACAATCTAAGAATTTAAAGTTTCCATTGGCTTTAGTTTCACAGAGAAACATTGCCCTGTTGCTCTACCTCCCTGGAAGATGAAAGATAAATAATGAGTTTTCTGATGAACAGAGAAAGTCCCCTGCCTGCTGTAAAGACTGCATAATTATTACTCCGAAAACTGACCTCATCAGTCTGAAACACAGAAATACGCAAATACACACCTACACATTTACACACACACAAGAGGATATATATAACTTCAAAACTTTACACTTTTTTAACAACCAATTTAACCACAACGAAGATTAATTTTCTGATTAATGAAGTATGCCTCTGTAAGGGTCTGTGAGCTTTACAGCAACAATAGATTCTGGAGGCTGTGTACATAATCTTTGTGTAGCTGCAGTGTACGGCTCCGCTGCAAAGCCTCTGGTAATGTTACAATAATTTTCACAGTGATTCATTTCATGAGGATATGTGATCTATGGTTGCTATAGTTTATTGTCACTAAAACAGGATTACTCTGCTTAATTACAGCTGTGTGTATGCTGTAGTCAATGATGCTGGCCAATGGTAGTGTTCGTGTAGCTCCAAAGAAAGAGAGAAAGAGAAAAGAAGAGAATGTCAAGGTCGCCTCTGTTTCACACATTTTAAGAAATAGAGTATATAGTCCCATTTAAGGGACAAAAACACATTGGAAGTCTGTTGCCACAAAGGAGGGCATACTGAAGGACTGCAGATAACAATAATCAGAACCCACTGTCATTTCATCTTTTATGACTATTCAATGTGGTATGCTCTGACCTTGGAATATAACGGCAGTTTTTTTTATGCGATTACCACCGTCTATGAAAAAAATGACTCTGGAATATACATGTTATATATTATATATATTACTAAGGCACACAAATGTAACCTTGATCGAGCCCAGTGAATGTCTTATTTCCATTTAATGGAACGGGTATGGGCAAACGTCCTGTGGCCTTTGTCAACCTCTCCACCATTAATATTTCAATCCTTAGCCTTAGCCTATCACAGACAAAAAAGGGTTGTTTTATATGCAAACGCATACTAACACTATCAAATCCAATGACATGCAAACTGCAGTAAATCAGAGTCCTTCATGGCTGTGTACCTCCTTGCTGCCTTCACATAAGAAACCACTGCCAGTGCCATGAATTGTAAAAACTGCAATGATTAATAAACAAATCCAAGTGAGAGTGAAATGTTTTCATTTTGATTCTAAACAGTAAATATTACGGGGAAACGCTTTCTGTTTGCACTGAAAATGGATATCATGTGTCTCAAGGGGCTTCACTCCATTAAATTTGCTTCTTTTAACTTGGAAAGCATAACTGATTGCTAGAAAAGGTCCAAACGGGTGACAAATATGACTTCTTGTACCTCTATCTCTGACATAATTCATGTTCATGTCTACATGTGTCTGCCACACCTGTTCTTCGAAGAAGAATGAAAGGTCATGTCTGTTTCATATATATTGGAGTTGCTGGCGGGTAGGTTACTGCAGGGCAGAGGCATCTTGATGAATCAGCACTGAGGGCATCAGGGTGTAAGTGTGGGGAAATACTGTGGGGCTGAGCAGGATTCAGGGAAGTTGAAAAGTTGAGAATAGGGAAAGGGAGGGGAATGAGAAAAGAAGTGGTTGCAGGGTTAGAAAACTGTTGAGTGTGTGGGTAAATGAGACTTGTGAAGAGATCAGATGGATCAGGGGGAGTCCAAGGCAGTGTGTGCAGGTGGCAAGACAAAACAGGAAAGAAGGAGGTAGGAAGGCATGGATCAAGGAAAGACAGAAGGAGAGGAGAAGTGAAGATAAAGGTGGAGGAGGTGTTGAGGGAAATGGAGAGGAGGACAAGGAGAGGATGAAGGGCAAAGGGGGGTGAGATTTCTCCTGAGTCTCACATAGCCTGGAGAGATGAGGTGAAGACTGCCTAGCCTTGGTGATCACAGGAAGATTTTGCCATATTACGCACACACACTCACACAGACACAAAAGGGCCTGCGCAAGATCCTGTCAGGAGACAAAAGCCGTGATAGGCACCTCCTAGGCTCTCTTCCAGCTCTTCCTCTGCTGTGCCTTCATCACCATCCACATCTAAGTGAGCTTGACTACACAGTCTAGCTCTGACACATTATAACTGAATCTCTGAAGGTGCCTTCAGAAAATGACAGCGGCTCCTGTCTCATGCATGTGCATAACTATTTGCTGCTGCCGCCAGAGTGGACAGCCTGCAAATTGCCTTCAGGGCCAAAATTTTGTGTCAACACCACGTTGTCAATTTAACACTTAACTAACACTGATGATGTAAACGGGCACAATTGAAGTTTAGTTAATTTGATCCCACTGCCCACTGGCCTTAACACAACAAGCAGAGAGTGGGCCACCAGGTGCCGCTGGGTTGTCCTAGTATGTATTTTCTGCAGCGTCTGGCACTGTTGGCACTCGTTAGCCCTGATGTTCGGGAAAGTGCGCCCCCCCCCCTTCCGTTATCTTGCCACTTACTTTAGTGTTGCCCATAGTAAATATGGACAAATGCTAATTTGACTTGTTAGCATCTAATCCTAGGCGGTAAATCCTTAGTAAATAAACCCCTTGCTGTGGCCATGGCATGCACAGGAACCACACATTGCCCTGAATTATAAGACACCTCTTCATGAGCAATAATGGGTGTGAAACAACATCAGTTTTTAAGTTGGATTATCTGGCATGAGTCAATTAATAGTGTTTGTGATGTTATCTAGCTAAACCTGCTTTAAAGTTATCTATTAAATGCAAGCTACTGATGTAATCTTGTGTCTTATTGTGCTGGTGGCTGTGACAGCTGTGTGGCTTACTGTTCTGACAAACTGACATCACTGGGGAGCAAATGTAGCATAACCACCCTCGGTAAGCAAGCTGTGAGTGTGGTGTGAACTCAATCCATCTATGCAGGCTTGACGTTTATCTACTAGAATATAACTTCGAGTATAAATATCAATATGCGCAATTGGCATGATGGAGACAGTTACTTTGGCCTGATATTTATGTGACTACGTGTGTGTGTATGTGTTTGAGTAGCTTGTAAAACATTGTGTTTTGTAAAACAATATGATATTCAAATGTGAATCACCTAAAAAAAAAAAAAAAACACCAACACAGCACATTCATCCTGCATCCAGTGAGTGAGAGCGGGAAAGATAGAAAGATGCAAACAAATGTGCACTGTTATGCCGGAAGCAATTGTTTATAGATGCAAGAGAAACATCTGCGTGCACCACAATCTTAAAGTACTCATGCACTTGAGGCGAACAGGATCATTAACATGGAAAGTACAATCACTCACTACAACCTAATCCCGGCCCTTTGTCAAAAAATGATGATGAGGCAGTTAGCTCTATAGTAGCTCTCCTCCTCCACACTGATCTTTTTCCAAAGTAACAATATATTCATGCAAAGCATGCTATGGCTTTCATTAATATGTTAGGTCATATTCTCTTCAACCCTAGAGAGCAGCAGTAAATCAAGGCCAGTGCCTTTCTGCAGTATGGCTTCATTGGGCTTTCTTGACATGAAGTTCATAGGTGTGTCCTTGTGCATATCAGTGCACCCAAGCTGTAGAACACAATTCTCTCCTGAAATGAGCAAACATCGCCTTTTTAAGATGGCTCCTCTGAGAAAGATGCACCACTTGAAGGAAGAGAGTGTTTGTAAATGACAAACAGTGGAAGAGAGTGGTGCATCTGCCCAGGGGAACATCTTTGACTTAACTTAAATTGACAAGCAAGCCCAAAGAAAGCACACATATTCTGAAAACAGAAAGTAATCTGAGTGTTTTCATCCTCTGAATGGATTTTAAAAAGGTTTAAACTGTTCTTTTAAAATAGAATAAAAATGATCTTGACATGTGCCAGTTTATTCTGATCTGACAGTGAAGTGCTACATGTAAACACAATTTACTGATGTCCTTATTCTTTCAGTCACCACCCAAAGCTCATGATCAGAGGTGTGGGTTGAAATGAAGACTGACTGATAAATTGAGAGCATACACGTTTAGCTCCCTCTTCACCATGACAGTCCAGTACGCCCACATTACTGACTGTTCTCAGTGGGTGTTGGACTTGACGCTCACTTGTCGCCAATTGTGTTTGCGATTTTCATGGACAGAACAGAACAATCGAGGAATGGAGAGTGTCCAGTTTGGTGACCTCAGGATCATATATTTGCTTTTTGCAGATTACAGGGTACTCTGCCAAAAAAATGGTGGATCGCCATTTAATAAGCCTTATAAAATATTTCAAGTCTGTCTGGGTTTGTTCCTCAAGCTTCATTTATGGCTGAATATGCATTGAATTATTGGTAATACTTTTGTTGTTTTATATGTAAATCATAATAGATTCCTATGTGTATGCAGGAGTTAATGTCTTGGACTAAATGGGGCAGGGTAACTGGCCAATAAGGCATGTTGGAATCGGCTTGAACTTGCACTCATCAAACACGCAGAGACCTATATCTTGATTAAGGAGCACTGATAATGCAAGGCAGGATTAGGGAATTTAATCCTGAAAGGCTGAATGAAGGACTTTAATCCTGCCTGGATTTATCAGCGCTTTACCTGTTTAAAGAGAGTTAAGAATTCTAAAATAATGACATAACTTCCAGGAACATACCAGTCCCTCGAGACTGTACTTTTAAAAGTAATGGGGTTTCTAATGTACTATGTGATGGTAATGAGTTTCTGTAACTATATGCAAAGTGATTACTAATTAAGCAGAGACATGTAAGCTGCCAAACATCAATCAAACCTAGACATATCTTCCATCAGCATTAAATCTATAAACTCATAGATTTTGTTTTATGGAAAAGGTAGGGAGGTATAACGGTCATTAATTATGTCAAACCCATAGAGGAAGCTATTGCTGTTAGTGCAGAATATGAATGAAGTATTGGAGAAATTAAAGTCACACCATTGCCTAAACAACAAATAATTGGTCATACTCATTCTTAAATGTATAACACAGTTGGTACAGTTGGTTTGGAAACCCAGGGAAATACATGAAATTGCACTCACACTTCTGAGACTATGAACCAAGCAGCAAGCTCTATCACTGAATTATGTAGATACTGTATTTCTTGAATCGACCCCCTCTATGAACATAAGTCCCAATTTAACCTCCAATCATGAGGACGTGAAAGCATTTAATCAACAGGTAATGCTCATGTGTCAAGTGCCCATGCGACAAAACCCTTTCCTGCAGGTGACAATTTCCTCAGTGTGAAATTAGAGTCTGTCAAAAGGTACAGCTATAAAATGAAATTCAAACAGTCCAATAAGGTTATGAAAAATGGATAAACACATGGAAAATGAGGACTTATGAGTGGTTTCAAAGGTGATGTCTTCACCCCAAAGCTGCAAAGCCACAGCTACTTTGCATATTATTATTGACTTGAGCCCAAGATGATATCATTTTTCCATATGTGCATTCATGAGTATGCAGACGCAGATGCAAATGCTTACACGCACACACACACACACAAAAAAACACGCATGCTCATACATGTGCACACACACACACACCAAGACTTATTATGAAATTTCACAGCTCGCCTGTGTGGAAATTTTTTCTGATTAAATTTCATTTACTGCAACTGGGGTTTCATCACCCAATAACAGGCAGGAGAGCTGAAGCGCTGATACATGCTTGGTTCCACCAGGCACCGGGAGAATATCAAAGCGTGCCACCTATCTTCTTTTATTTCTCTCCCTCCATCTCTTACTTCTTGCCTCTCTTCTCCCGTCCCCTTCACGCACCTCTATCCTCACCCCTGACCTCACCTCATCTCTCCCTTCTCTCAGTCCTTTTTATTCCCCCAAATCTCTTCCTCTCCTCCGTGCTCCTCTTGTTCACATCCCTCACCCGGCATAGCTGTGTCGTGTAAGACACACTGCCTGGCCCAGCAGAGCGACAACAGCCCAGAGAGGAGACTACAACATCCTCGACACTCTACAATGACAGAACATCACTGGCAAACAGCCTCCTATGGGCTACAGAGCACTTTTGCAAGCGATATAAAACAGTCTAACAGATGGTGCCTCTGTTTCCACAAAGAACTGGAAAACAACACGTATGATTTTCACACTATTGCTCAAAATATTCATAGACACTTTCTTTAGCAGCACATATACAGAATATTATATAATTTCTTTGGATAATAAACAGAATTCCTCAGGGAGCAGGGCTGCAACTAATCATTTAGATTTTTGATTAATCTGAAAATCATTTTCCCATTCTGCAATCTACAGGCACCTTGGGCATTGGCATTTTTCACTGTTTTGTAATTTTTGTAGACTAAATGATTAATAAATGAATGAAAAAATGATCTATAGATGAATCGATTGTCACTGTAACCGGCTGTCAGTTGTGTTTCGATTGGAAGCAATGCCGAGCTTCAAGAGGGCAGTGGTCTAATATGAGTTGCCAAGAAGAGAGGGAGAGGAAGACGAAGGAGATGCGAACCCAAGATTCCTGAGGTATTTTGGTTTAGTTTTTGTCTGCGTTTATCTGTTAGAAGAAGAGGACGGGAGCAGGCTGGGCCCAACTACGCGGTGAGGGCGGCAACGCTGTGGGGAGCGTTTGTGTATGTTGTGCCCTGTTAGTAGCTGGTACAGCCAAATAACTTAAATAATAAGTAAGTAATTAAATCCCCTAGACCTGACAACAAATAATTTTACCAGTACTACATGTGCTGTGACACAGTAATGAAAATAATCATTAGTTCCAGGCCTAGTTTCAGCTGTCTCAATGTATTATACAAATATATGTATATATGATTACCAGTAGTCAGTGCAGGAGAGCCTGTGTCCTTTTTTAAAAAAGTAGATGTCTCATTTTGGAGGAAAGCTCTATATTATAATTAACATGGCTTGACTGAACTGAATAGTGTCACCTCTGAACCTAAAACACTCTCTGAGCCAGAGGTAGCCTTGCAATCAGTGTTTCTGCTTGAGCGCTGAAAACATTTTTTCACCATAAAATCAATTTGTGTTTAAAAATATCTGTGTCATCAACCCCTTTGTTTAAATGGTCACAGAAACAAGGACAATTCCCTGACTGGTCTGAACACTGCTGCCCACCTACAAACAGTGTAGAGTTGCTCATGTCCACGGCCCAAAAAAGGCAGAAATTTTCAAGCTGTTTGGCACATGGCCGTTGACCAGTGTTATCCTGTCTGGAAGCTGATCTTGACCACAGCTTGTAAACATGAGGCAGCCGAACACACACAAGCTGATAAACACACACACAAACACTCAACAGACAAAACAACAATGGTTTGACACTGAGCTGTCGAAAAGACGGAGTGATGGTTCAATATTCTTTCTTGCAGTTTTTTCCACAGTCTTGTCTATAGTGTTTTCATGCTGTTTCCCAACACTTGGTTTATCTTTCTTTTTGCTGGGCAAGCAAGCTATTTTGCAGCAATCACTAGCTTTATAAGTGGCTTCACACAATCAAAACTAGGACATTTCCCAGTGTTTGTGTACTTTCACTGTCTAAACTTTCCCTTCCAATCACAGGACTCGGACATCAGAGACTAGGGTTTGCATCCAGACTCTGTCTATGGTTAGGTTTAGGCACCAAAAGCACTGATTAAAGTTAAGGAAAGATCATAGTTTGGGTTAAATTTTAATAAACATGTTGTGGCTGGTGATTAAAGTCACTGCAGACTTTTTCTGTATTAAATCAAGACATCAATGCTGTGAGTGTCTAAACATAACCATTTATAAGTTAAATAATTATGTATGTCACTATAAGTGCTATTGTATTGCAAAACCTGATATTTTGGCAGAAAACAGATTAAATGCATTGTCAGTGAACATTTTACTGATATGTTTAGTATCAACATTTGTTCGACTTGACATTTCCTCATTATGATACTGGAAAAAACTAATGCGGACGGCATAACGTAATTTCTAGGAGACAGGGTGCTCCACCATAAAAGTAGAATTAACACCCTTGTTTTTGATCAGTGTTTCCTGGTTTGTATATTTTTTGTTGCCTGATATCAGACAGAACTGTCAACTCGTTAAACTTCATTTCCATCTTTGCCTCCACTCTAACCGATTTCCGTGGGTGAGGGGGATTCGATTTCCCCTAACCAATCACTAGAGACCGTATCTGCCTGAATCTTGACAACGCTTGACAACAGCTTGACAACAGCAATAGTCCAGCCTGTGGCGCTGATTGGCTAATTGTTGTTCCCCCCACGATCTGCTTTTCAACCGAGAAACCGCTGTTTCAAGTCATAATGCAAGACCAGAAGCCTCAACTCGGTGGAATGGGCGGATTCAAAGGTCTGGCAATATATTACGTTCCTCATGTATCATTTTGTACTTGTAGCTTTCACTAAATTCAACATCTCACAGTAGGCTGATATTAGCATAGGGCTAGAGGGATCAACCAATAGAATGGGCAAGGAATTTGTATTTATGTATTAATGTATTTATTCTAACTAAAGCCTTGCAGTCTCACCACAGTATTACCCAAACTGTGTATAAAATGTGCATTGTACAGTATGTGTGTGTCTTTTTAAAGTATTTGAGATTATAGTCTATGTATGTTCAAGAGAGAAAACGAACAGAGCTCCCTATTTCCCCACATTTCTGAGCCTAGAAGACGCCAGGCTGCTGGCCCGGGTGTTTGATGGCATTTGAAAGTGACCGGCATCAGAGAGTAAAAGCAGACACGTACACACCAACAATAATGTAATCCTTACATTGCTCTTTACCATGCCTTCAAATACGGGGCTGGCATTCAGACTGCAAACTGTCTTGTCTAAAGAGAGAGCGAATACAAGAACAACTGAGCATCAGGGATGGTTTTAGTGTTGTTGCAAAACGAGTAATTGATTTCTCTTGTGCCTCTCCATTTGTACTAGTGCCCATAATGCCAAAGCATTTTAACGGCCCCTGATTTGCCTTTTTCTTTTTCAGAACACTGAAATGGCCCATGCATCTACTTCATATTTTCCATCATACTGAAAACCCTCATATACAGCATTGGGTCGCTGGTACAGCGGTAAAAGTCTTAAGACATTAAAGTAATTGGAGGTTACACCATTTTCTCAAGGAAAACACTGAAAAGCAAAAGTAGTTGCTAGGCAACTGCTCATGCAAACTCATTGGCTCATATTGTGGGACTACACTGTGAAGGTAAAGTATTTACATGAGGAATAAGTTATAAGGAAATGGTGGGGAAAGAAAATCTTGAAATTGTCTTTTTTTTTTTAAACCTCTGGGCTTAATACCACTGGTATTTTCTTCATAACACTTTGAATGTGAGCTGCTTTGGGTTTCTGAATACAATAACCAGAAGAAAAGAATGCCAATTATCCGACTGTAATAGAGATGAAATCCAGAAATCAAATTTATAAATAGGTGGCAAGATATTTCACCAAGTAAAATACTGCACTAAAAAAAGTATACAAGCCTACAAAGAATTTTCAGATCATTCATGTTCAAGCACTCAATGGGATTCTGGTATTATGTATGCACAGTTACAGCATGCCATAAACACACAACAGTGTCATTGTTCTACAATATTTATTAATTGGTATTTGTTGCAAATAAAAATGTCACATTTGTGATTGGAAGTGTTTTAGAATGAAGAAAAGAACATTACAGTCAGCTCAGCCTAGCTATAGCAACATATCAAATCACCTAATGCTAATAGAATTCATATTAAATGAACTTTTGTTCTATTAGTACCACAGCAGCAACACTATCCATGCTATTCCACCTTTGGTACAGATGATGAAAATGTTCACACAATATTGACTTTAACGAGCCTGACCCTGAAGGAGAACCAGGTCTGAATGATGGATCCATGTGGCCTTTTTCTAAAGGCAAACAGACATTCCCTCTCTGGGTCAATTTGCATTTCATCCTGTGACCCACCAATCATATTTGATCGATGGCCATTTTGAGGACCCCTATAGAGTAGTTAAGTGACAGGACTCAAACCCACACACGCGCTGCACACAAACACAGACGCGTGCACACATATACACACACACACACACACACACCGGCCTGACACAAGACTGAGGCCGTTTAGAGGCTAGATGGGCAGAGTGAGAAAGATGAAGAGGAAAAATATTAATCATCGGATTTGACATGTTTTGCCACCACCTGTCAGCCTAATGTTTGTCAGGGTTTAGAGGAGATGACAAGGCAGGGAGGGTCATGAAGGAGGCATACTGCCTCATTACATGTGAAACACGTAGGTGGGCAGACACGTGCGCACACACACACACACACACACAATTCAAAACACCAGATTAACTACCATGTCTGCGTCAAAGATTAATACATGTTACATTCCAGCCTCCCGCACACACACAAACAAACACAGAACCACGATAACATACTGCATGCATACATGTGGTATAAATAAATCCTCCTGAGACAAAAGCCTGTTCAAATCGCACAATGAGTCCCTCGGAGCCATTGTCCACAATCAATGCCCCATAGTCCTTGACCCTAAAACCCAGCCGTCAAAATTTGACATTTAGCGTGCAGCAATTATAAAAACACTGACAAAGAGCCATAGCAAACAAAGAACTGTGCATATGTGGTTATAAGACCATGAACAAATGAAGCAATCAACATTTAATGACACACAGAACACAAAGGATGATCCCGCTGCTCATGCAGATGACGCAATAAGAACCGCCCCAGTGAAGTTCAATGAGGACGATAGAAATCACGTCTCGTTGGTTGTCATCTATTTTGTTCAATCTGTGTTGAGATCAAAAAGCCAATCAGAGGAGTGAGTGTCATGTTAAAAGGTACAAGACGTGTCAGGTTGTGACATGATAATATCTGATGCCTACAATGGCGTTCCTAGGAGCCTTAATCGGCTGTTTGATTAACAAGACAAAGAGTCTACAGCTACGCTAGTGGCTCTGTGGCTGTAACTCTGATTGCAAAAACATAAGAAATTTAACTGCTTATAGATAAACCAAAGCACTGGACATACTGAACTTTTGACCCGCCCCACAGCAGGGAATCACCAAAGTTGTTTGGCTTTATGCGCTGGGGAGCAGGAATATCTTAACAAAATTTCATGGCAATCAATTACATAATTGTTGAGATTTTCCAGTCTGAACCACAGTGGTGGACCAACCAAAAGACAAACCGAATGACCGACATTGCTATCCCTTGAGCCACAAAACTAGCATGTCTGAAAAGTACTATAGAGCTATTTTGTTCTACCGTGTGGATTAGGGGTAGTTTGGCCATCCAACCATAAGAACTGCTATTTGCAGAAAAAAAGAAACATATATTCTCCATACAAACATGTCTTTGTTATAAAAGCCTGCTCACTGTGTCTTGTTGCTTATTGTGCACAGCATTTGGCTGCAGGCTGGATTTGACTTTTCCAACTGCTAAATGCTTTGCCAACGAAGACAGGCCTTTATTGTGGGGACTCTGGAACTGGAGAAGAGGAGCGATATAGAAAGCAATCAATAGGAGCCAAGGGAGCAAGTGTGTTCTGTGTTTCTTTTCTGTGTTTGCACGCATAAATGTACATGTGTGCTGCTCAAAAAGTGTGTACACTGTATTGTGGCCCCTTGCCCTGCCTTTGATCTGTCCCTTCCGAAGAGATTTCAGACAAACAGGCCTAGCCTTGTGGCTAATGCAGGGCCGGCTAAGCCAAGCTGCGCTGTGTGGGCGCCACCTACACAGCACAGCTTTCTGTCTCTACTTCTTTCAGCCTCGCTCCCACACCTCCACAGCTTCCAACACTAAGTGCTCACCCTCATCTCAGGATATGTCACTATTCCTGCCTTGCTTGAATATTAGGTCTATGTTTTTGTTAAGGAAAGGAATTTCTTCATGTTGATTCTTTTTATTGAACGCTTATCTTAAATATTCCAAATTTAGTAGCCATTTTAACCCTGAGCTGATTCAGGGTTCAGCTGAGTGGGTGTGGTTAAAATTACTGCTAGTCAGTGGATATTTTTTTCTGGTGTGACCTTGCTGAGGAAGTCTCCCCAAGGCACACAAGTCCCACGAGACCAAAAAGCAGATGCTGGCGTGGGTTCTTTTTCCGAGGCTGCAGACACACACGAGCGGTCACTTTGCGATGAGCGATTGCGTTGTGGCCTAGATAACCTTCTGATTTTATTCTGTAGTTTACCGCATGCAGTAATCTGCATCTCGTGATAAATCATATCTTATCTTCATCAAACTGAATCAGTGTCAATGGGAAACTCTCATGAAGCTAGTCAGTCAAGACTCCGAAATCATTTGGTGGAATGAGAAAGTAATTGGCACAGACTGCTGGCTGGTGGACGAGTTTGGTACAAGTAGATTGTAGAAACAGGGTGCAGCAGTCCTCCAGCTGTGGGTAGTTGTGAAACTGTTCAACCACATGATTCCTTGCAACTGAAAACTGTGAAAATGTTTCTGGTTATCTTAGCTTAAAATTTTGCAGAAATTAACGGGGTAGGGTAGCTAATATGACGCATATTTTGTAAATTACAAATTAGATAATGTATCATTTAACTATACATACATCAAGTAGAACTTTTTTGCTGCTGCAACATGACTGATATCTGTTGCCCATAGTGCTCGTTAATAACCACTCATGCAGTGTAATCCTTCTGTATGTTCAAGAAATTTGTTTATAATAAGACTACAGGCAGAGCACATACTAAAGCACGACTTTGCTGGAAAAGGAGACAGAAGGTTGAAGCTGGCTGTGCTCTACATTTTAATTGAGAACAAGTTCAGCTTCTGATTAAATCTCTCTGTCCCCTGTCTGCACTGAGAGGTAGCCATGTGTAAAAATTCTGTATCTTTACTATTACCGTAACTCTGTTTCTTTGTAGATAGTGTTTACTAAGGTAGGATTTGTGCCCCTGTGTGTGCCAGAGTGTGTCTGTTCGCACGTATATATCTGTCTGTTTTCTCTCCTGTTCCCAAACTCTCCAGGGGTGAACTTGCTTCGTCTACCAGCGTCTTTTCCCCCAGAGATACTGTACAGTAGCATTATAGCGTAGGAGGCGCCAGGGGAATTCATAGCAGCTGCAGCCCCTTTATTAGATATGTCTCTGCAGAAAAAAATGAGGAGCATCTTGACATAACAGTTCCCTACAAGACACTTTCTTTTGTCTGAAGAACAAAGCCATTTTTTCAAGGGTGTTACAGTACTGGTGGATAGACGGTATTATACTCTCTCTGGGACTTTGGATATTATGTCACGCAGAAAAGACCATGTGCAGGAGGAGAATCTGAGTTCACGTAGAATACAGTGTTGTTGCTGTGGCATCCACAGAGATATAAAATGGTATCAGTGTGTGTGGGCTGGGACACTGCATGATATATTGTGTTGTCATTAACAATACCAACTTTTGGCAATTAAAATCCAATTCATCATTATGAGTAGGCAAGCTCATTCATAACAAAACTTGGCAACGTGTTCCACTGTGAGTATTACATTTAGCAGTTCTTTTGACAAAATCAAAAACTGTGCCAAGAAAGAGACAGAGAGCTCGGATAATGAGATCTCAATGTCCCTAAAACAACCACTAAAGGTTCACATGAAAGTCTGTGTGACAGTGAGATAGAGAGCGACAGTGTGTGTTTCTGAGAACACATCTGTGCAATTGTCTGTATTAGAATGGAAAATTATCAATTTAAGCAAAGGTTTGCACAGAGGGGGGAATCCAGACCCAATCTTGGCTCAGTTACAGATTGAGTCAATATGGAAATCAGTGAGCTGCTAGGAGAAGGATACCCTGTGAATATTTTTTCATCCAACTGAAAAAAAAAATGCAGCTGAAGCATTTTCTGAATATCTCAGGCCTTCTTTTCACCAGGATTCAGCATATTCATAACTTCAACCAAGGATGAGACTGATGATGATGGCATTGCCGTCGCCACTTTTTAATAACAGCCAAAATAACTTTGTAAGCATACTTGAATATAAGACCATGAGAAAGGCAAGATCCTACCATTTCAATACCAAACACAATAAATTAAGTCAAGGGTGGCTAGAATAAAACTCAAAACAATTCAATCCATAAAATCTGACCGTAGAAGCGTCAGCACCTTTCAAGGAAAATTCCTCTGAAGAATATTGATTGATTTCATTCCTCTTTTGTGGTGGTTTACCCCCTTTGGGCCCAACTTCTTACTGAATGCCGGAGCGTTTCCCCCAAAACATCCACGTTCCAAAACAAACATCTCGTTTCTAGGTGTGAAAGCATCTGCACGAATCGTGTGTGTGTATTATAGGCCGAATTCATTATCGAAGACAGGCATCTTGAATATCCCATGGGGTAGCACAGCACAAAGAGGTGAGAGAATCATGCTCCCAGTGATCTTGCCATCTGTTACACTGGGATTGATTTCTGCAGCATCTGGCTGAATGCTTGTCTACATTTCAATGACCTGCATCACACTCTCTCGTCTCTCTCACCCACACAAACACACACGCGCGTACATATGCTCACACACATACACACAGACTTGTGTGCTGGGACAAACACGTGCAAACCTATACACATTCTTGTACTTCTATCCTTATGAGGACCATATATTGACTACGAGCCCCTATTTTGTCATAGTCCGGGCTCAGTGAGTGAGGTTTTGGGTTGTTGTTTTTTGTTTTTTTGTTTTTTTTACAGACAATGTTTATATGAAGAAAGGTCCAGCTATATTACTTGTTATATTCATTAGGAACAAAAACAAAAACAAATTTGATATTACAAAATACCATTAAGTTAATGAATCACACATCAAATAACTGTCACAACAGTTTTGAATTCATAATTAAATCAGTCAATTTGATCAATAAGCCAGTCTGCAGGACAAAATAGTAGAACAAGCTCATATTTCCATATCCAGTACATGCAGCTTCATACAGAGCTCAAAACTAGCTAAACTGACTTTAAAATGATATATCCATACAGCATACAGATACAGATCATGTGAATAAATAGTTGTGCTCTTTTCATACTACCAGACAAAATCGTTTTGGAACTATAGTTCACATAATGCCTTGGGAGACGTTAACAGGAATTATAACATTGTCATGGATTCAGTGTGTTAAGCTGTGGGCTACAACAGTTACTTTAGGATATAATTCTTTACATTTTTGTAAATTAGCACCCTTAAAAGTATGCCAAATTAGCTATTAGCAGTTCTTGTTTGCCCTGTACCCATGGACAAACAAATAGCTGTCACTGGATTACTCTGATACTGAAGAAAACTTAAAAATGTGATAATTCTCAGGCAGGTTCTGGAGTTATAGGGGGTGTCTTTTTCTATGATGTCTGAGAGGCTTTATTGACGTTGATTGCCTGCATGAGCTGTGTCACAGCCGCTGCTGCTGTCCAGGTTGATAAATCTGTGAGCCAAACTACAATAACTGACTTGCGTGCACCTGTCCTTTTCACCACACGCAGTACCTTTGCCAATATCTCATCATGTACAACAGTCTCTTCGCCCTCATCACTCATACTTCTGTCTTGTCCTTCCTACAAAACACTTTCCATTCAAAATATGTTTGACGTTAACTGAACAACCTGGCAATCTCTTTGCTCCATAGAGGAGAGGAAAGAGCCCGTGAAGACCTATAAATCCTCTCAGTTTATCAAATTGAAGCCAATTTCAGTGAGATGTTGTCAACATTCATTTGTTTCCTTGTACCCATCCTTTCACGTTGAATTATTAGTTATAGCTCACAAAATAGCAAGTGTCTCTGCGAGTTGTTTTTTTTACATTTTGCTTCATTAAAGAAAGAATGTCCAAACACTACACATATACTATTACACACCCAGAGGTCTTGTGTGTATAATGTAATTATCCCAAACTGGCACTAATTAAAATATGAGACAGTGTATAAACAGTATTTCTGTTCACTGCATATACTTTAATTAAATCTAAATCTCTCCTCAAGTCCTGACCTGTACAGTACAATCACAACAATATAAATCACCCTTGTATACCAGAAAATCTATGTATGCTGCTGTAAATACTTTTTGTATGATTCAGTTGCAATCCATTCCTTACAACAAGAAATAATTTATAGGGTATTTATAAATAATGCTTTCAATTTGTTTTAAAATGTGCCTTTTGCAACTTATGGACAGTTATTTGGTTATTAAAGAAATTACATTTGTGACATGACGCAACTTTAGAGCAACATGACTAATAGTGTGAAGTGTATGGAAGTTAGGGTCAATTAATTAAAGACTCTGTAAGGAATGGAGTGTTAGAACATGAAGTAACACTTGTTTTAACACATAATCAGAGGATTAAGAAATACTTTTAAAAATACCAGGGGATTACTTTTTTCCTCTCAGAAACCATCCTGCTGTGACAACCAAACGGTTAGCTTTGCCCCTTTCTGCATTCATACATCAATGTTCTGCATTTCTTCCAAGCTTTGGCCACATGGGAGAATGGTTGAATGCTGATCTGAGGGAGCAGGGATGTGTTGTGTGGGATACCGAGCTGCACACTGTTCAGGGGTGTCCAATTGAAGTCCTACTTCAAACACCATGTTACCACATTACGTGGGAGTGTTTGTACAAGTACTCCTCTGCATGTAGAGCTATTTATTTGTTTGCTACGTTTTCTAGCCCATCTCATCTGAAGGAATACATGTGTGCAAAGAAATTTCAAAGTTGGGATTTGGTTGAGGGAAAGAAAGGTAGCTCGAAGTGGTAAACAATCCTTGACCTGATATTATCTAGAAGAAGAGCCTACAATCAGCCCAAAGCCTCTGAAAAGAGGACGATAGGGACGGTGTGGCTTCAAGAAGGTTGTGTAGGCTGTTTCTTTTAGCCGTTCCTTTATGTGCATAATATGCAAGCAAACGTATTAAATATTAATAAGATACGTGATTACATACTTTATGTGAATTGGAACATAGTCCAGCGACATTAGCCAGTCTAGTCTTATGAAACTTTCTATTATGTTCCCTCCTTGGCCTTTGTGGTGTTACGATAGAAAAACAGGATTGTGGGAAAAATAGAGAATGACTCCATTTAGAGAGTCAATAAAGAGCCATGGCATTTTGCTCGAGTCAACACTACCCAAGCGTGGCATTTAGATACCTGTAGAGCCATCTCACCGATTCTGGCCCTCTCATCATCAGCACCATTACAACCAAGCATGAGATAAAACCACACTGACCGTACAGAAGTATTTCCTTGAAGTTTATCTATTTTAATGCTCAGTACCTGTTCAAAACCAGAGGCATTAATATGAGGTCCACCCATGGGCACGCCTGAGACAGCAAGGATTAAGACACATTCAATACTGATGTTTGAATTGGAGCCGAGACAAGTAGTCACTGCTGCTGCAAAGGTTGGTGCTCTTTCACACTTTGACTGAAACATATTAGCAAAATAAGCTGAAGGGTTCAGGGCATGATATCACTATAATCCCACTTAAATATCAGGAGCTGGCATGTAAACTGTGTATAAGGGCAGGGTGCTGTCTTTCTACTCAAGGTGTTTTGTATTCACACACGCCATGTGACATGGAGCAGATGGATTGGAAATGAAAGTGAATTTCTGTCAACAGTTCTTTTCAGTCCAGAGTCACAGCAACATATGTAAGAGTATGAGCCGTCATACCATGAATGAATGCCATCCTTCATTTCCATGCAGCTGTCAGATGACCTGCATCTAAACTGACATCTCTAATTAGGTAATGAAACAATATCTCTGTTTGTGCCATGATATGAATGTCCTGTTGCTAAATACAACCAGCATAGCTACTTGAACTGTTTACAAACACATGGAAAGTGATTTATTTGATAATAAGCAAGACTATGTCAAGATTTATTTTACCTGCAGTAACTATGTCCCTGTATGATAACTCTAATAATGTAGTACATACACAGCATATATGCTTTCTCCACATCCAGTTAAACGTTAAATGTGTGTGTCAGAACCAGCAGCCTTAAAGGGGTGGGTATAATTCACATAATTTTATTATGATCTTGAATGGTTCCATGAATCTATAGAGTGCAAAGAATTTAAGAGAGGCTTTCAGAGAAAAAAAACACTTTATTTAATCGTTAAAGGCCACAGAGATGCAATGCAATTTCTCATTTTGTCATGTGTTTCCACGCTTTATCAACGGCTGTAGATTTGTGTGCTAGACATAAAGTACACCAGACCTCATACCCCTTTGTTTTTGTAAGATAGTCAGTGCTACATACATGACACTGACATACAATAAATGCTTACATTTTGATAATAAAAATAGCTATCATTCCAATTATGTAGGAAAGAATCCACAGTGGGGTTTGTTAAAAAGGATTTTAACACAAGCTGTGGAGACAGTCATTCACTGCTTTATGTTGAGTGGTTTAGTTTAGTTTGTTACACAGGTTATTAGCACCTTATAGCATCATTAGTAGAGTATGGAGTGGATGAGTTAAGTGTGCTGCATTTGTGTTGTGCTGAAAAATAAAGGATAAGTCAACAAAAAGCCACAACACTGCCATGTGTGGAGAGAGGAGATCTCACTGGAACAGCTGCTACTCATATACTCATATACCATCAATGGGAGCACACCCGGCCCAAGCATGTCCCATGCCGCTGATTGTGCTGCCTTCAGGTCCAGCCCCAGCAGACAGGAACTCAGAGCAGCAAACAGGGCAAGCTAAGCAGAAGGGCCATCACAAGAACAGCAATTACACTTGAACCAAATTATCTGTGCATTGCACCCTCTGGCCAGTTAATAAACAGTATTCACTAAGACTATGGTATAAAAAGCTGAAAAATTATATAGGAGAAGGAAATACTTCAAAAAGTAAGTAAATAAAAACAGAGAACACATAAAAAAAAAATAATAATAAGTTTTTGAGGAAATTGGATATTGAAATGAAATAAAAGAAGACCACTATGGTAAAATCACTATACATACACAGTCGCTGCCACTAAATTTCAGTCCACTACTGCTTTCAGACCAATACCGGTAAAAAAAAAGTGCTTAGCTGGTAAAATGCTACACATTCAGTGTTGGCTCTTTGGCAGGCAGACAAACCAACTCATTAAAACTTTGCTCTCATCTTATGATGTGCATCATCTATGCTTTTGTTTCAGCGAGCCTGAGAAACGGGCTCCTTGCTACATTGCCAAAAGGAAACTTCATTCTTTGACGTATCCATTAAAATGCAGCGGTGAACCACAGCTAATAAAAGGAGACAGAGGACAACAGCATGACCACCTAACGGCATCATAAAGTTAGTGAGGGGAGCATAAATAATGGAACACTCATTTTCTCAAACCGCCTTGGTCTAGCTGCTAGTGCTTTCTCTGTAGCACAGGTTTCTGCCGGGCAGCATGGAAATCAGTTTGGAATATTGGTACAGACTCGGATGGAAAATGTATGAATGCCATGCCACTGACTATATAAATTAGGTGCATTGGAGCTGTAAAGTAGTTCTGTCAAAAAGAAAGACAAAGTACAGAACCAACAGGTAAAGAAATGTGGGAATGGACTACAGTAATAGCATCATGCAGACTGGTTTCACCCCAAGAGACATTCAGACTGATGACATGAATTTTATAAAGTCATAGCTAGACTTCAATAGTTGGTCTTTCCAGCAGATAACCTACTAAGGCCAACCGGAAGCTTACTGTACCTTACTGTCTAAGTAAAGTATGGATTCATACTATGAATTAAGCCCAGAATTTAAGCTTTAAATTAAAACAAGTCTAAGAGACTAACCACGGTAGAGACTCTGTGTGGCTGTTTTTAGGTCCCATAATGGCACTAGATGAGAAGTCAGGGGATTACCAAAGTCATTAGAATTTATCCAGAGTGGAACATTAATGTGTGTATCAAATTTCATGCCAATCTACCCTGTAGTTGTTAGGATATTTCACAAAATAGCCTCATGGTGGTGCTAGAGAAAAAGTCAGGGGATCACCAAAGTCATTAGGATTCATCATCTGGGAACCCTATGTTTCTGTACAAGATTTTGTGACCAATCCACTTAGTAGATGTTGAGATATTTCACAGGGTAAGTGAAAACTTTGACCTGCTGGTGACACTAGATGATGAGCCAGGGGATCACCAAAGCCAGTGGGATTCATCCTCTGGGGACCATGAATGTCATTTCATGGCAATCCATCCAATAGTGGTTGGGATATTTCAGTCTAGTGGTGAACCAACCAACAGATCAACATTACCCTCCCTAGAGCCATGCCACTAGTGTGCCCAAAAACTAAACACTACATCAATTTAAGCAAAGTCTGAACCTAATACTCAAATAAGAGAATTCAAAACAAGTGTGCACTGCCCGTCAGTGGGTCTACTGCAGTGCGGTGGCTGCTAGGTTAAGTGCTAGGCATGACAGTTCCTCCTCCATCATTTCCCTCAATAGAACAGCAGAGTAAACAGACACACTGCAGGGACCAGCACATACCCTCACTACAGCCTCACCCAGCACACCCCTCAGACCCAGGATGCCCATCTGCAGCCCCAGCCATTCATTCAACCCCACAAGTCCCAGTGAACCTCTTTGTACACGAGCCACATCCTAGTCGATCAGCATCAGTCCAAACTACGGCCTTAAAATCCTCCGCAGAACAGCCACTCAAGTCATAACAGTAATATCCGGTCCTGAACACCCCCACAGTATTAGGTCAATGCCTCTATTTCCTGCTATGCAACGCCGACCCAAATAATTACACAGATCACTGACTTCTCCCTCTTATGTGATGTGACTAATGGCAAAAAACACAATCCTACACGCACACATGCACAAAACATACTGCCATCAAGCAACTATTACAATTAATGGAGTTCTCACTTAAGGTAGTACTTGTCTGTGTGTGTGTGTGTGTGTGTGTGTGTGTGTGTGTGTGTGAGTGTGTGTGTGTGTGCTACCATTTTTTTTCTATCTGTGTGTAGGAACTCAGACAATGGACTGCTACTGTCACAGTGACGGGGGAATGAGCCATGTCAGGGGAGAGGGAGAGACTCACGGATAGTGCTGCGTTGGTGAGACTTACAGCCAGGATAAATGTGGCCGGTGTGAAAAGGGGCAGGGGTGCAATTACACAGAGACAGCAGGACAAAAAGACAACAGTTTGTTTGCAACAGCATGGACACTATTGCTCAACGAGAGTGAGAATGGAATCTATTTGCCACAGAGAAAAGAGACCGCTCTCCCTTTTTGTCCCTTTGTTTCCGGACGTGTCCCTTCGCTGTGCCACCCCGCATGCTCTCACACTCTATTGTTATGGCCTCATTTCTTTCAGGACACCTCTTTCCTCCTGGTAATGGCAACCCTTCTGTCCAGTCTTTGGTACAGTTCTCCATATCTGAAGGTCAGTGGCAGCCTGACATGCACTCAGAGGAGAGATAACCTGGCTGAAACAGATGACAAATGCTGATTCACATATAGAGGAAGAGAAAGTCTATCAATTTTTAAATCGGGTCTAGATTGAACATGCCGAATCAATTACATCGAATTTGAAGCTAATGGCAATAAAACATGTTAACTCCCTGGATGCCATCATTTACATGCTGTGATTTATCCCACGGTGCAAAATCCATCAAGCAGGATTTCTACATTTTATTGAGCGTTCTTGAAAGTCTCACCTGTTGTGAGTCAAAAGAGAGAGTGCAATGATTTTATTTGAGAAACTGAGCAAAAATACACAGAAGGGATGTAGGAATGCATGTACAGTCTGAATATATTTACATATAAAAATAGATTGAAGGCTACAGGGAACAGTGTTAAAGTGGCGCCAGTGACATGTCTAAAATCTGTCGTTTGAACAGAAAGGTGCTTTTATTGCCTGAAATGGCATGTTATTATTAAGCTTTTAATGCAGATTTAGCTTGATGGCGACGTGAAAGGTCTATTCAATATTTGAGTTTGATTTTTAACTCCCTGATTTTTACTTAACCTAAGTTTTACAACAATGGTTCTTATCTTCATAGGTTTGTCTATTAGTCATCTTTGTTACGAAGATGTGAGTTATGCTCACAAGATTACTTGTAGAGATAAAGTAACAATCAAATAGCAAATCCTCTTTGTCGTGGGAATTTCAGGAAAAACAGAAGACTGGCAACAAGGGAGTAGTTCTTGTGGTTTTATTCACGTCTGCAGACGGACGGTTCCGACAGCAACTCAATTGTCCCTGCCCGGCTGACCGTACTGCATCTCAGAGTGCTCTGCTTTCATACAGCATGTACAGCGAAGAATGTGAACACTTGTAAGACATACGTCACTCTCTTTGACAGTCATCACCTTGTAAGGATCAAGTCCCCAATAAATGATAATTATAGACAGCTGAAAATGCACCACTGAGAACACGTAGAGAAGTCTATGGTCCCTTGCTAGGGTCAAAGGGCACCACAGCAAATACCTGTGACCTAAAATAAACTCTTCAGGGTGAAGAAGGGATATGTTGTATTTTCCCACTACACTCTTCACACAGCATTAGGGGAAGCAGCTCAATAAAAGATTTTAAACAAGTCCATATTTTAACCATTATATAACTTACCTTTTTGAAGTACCAAGCAAAGGTAAACTTTAACTTTTCACACAGACTGTCCATCGTGTCTGTCCATTACCTCCTGACTCACAGTTTATGTCCTTGCTGTAGTAATGCGTGCACATAGTTTTATAATGCCATTGCTGACTTTCGTTATGTTTTTTCCATTTACAAATAAGTGATTGTGATAATTGGACGGAGCAGGGATGTTTGTTTAAAACCTGTCTGGTTGTCTGACAGCTCGTGTTGCTCTCCTGGGGGGAATCCAAAATTAGAGCTGCATCTGGCGGTGTCACCACATCTTCAGATGTCTGCAATAATATTTGATAGGTGGCATGTTATCATAACCAATAGAAATGATTGCCAAAATTATAAAAATCAGACCAACGTTGTACAAACACATTTTGCTCTCGATGTTTAAGGGTAGAGGCGCATCACAGCTAAAGCTCATAACCCTCTTTCCTTTTGATACATAATGAAAGTTACTATTTTTAGTCAGAAAAGATCTCTCTAATATTTCAGATCTCTTTAGAATTGGAAAAAGTTCATTTGCAGTACAGCTGAAATCAGCTTCCTGCACCTTTTTGCCACGAATATAAAGTGAATAAAGCCAGATTAGTGTTTAATGCATGCATCTCAACATATTCTTCATGTATGTTAATTTAGTGATGTAAACAAAACACCACACAAACTCATCACCTGAACGAAGCACATGGAGACAAATATTATCTGGACAAATGTGTGATCTCTTTATTTAATTACGAAAACAAAATGTAGTTTAGGCAATGTTCTTTTCGTGTTGTTAACGTGTCATACTACATAAATGGAGAGACTCAATAAAAGGTTTACAAATCCCCTCAGTGCTCTGAATTAATGGCAGGTCTTTGTGCCAATGTACTCTGTGGTGGTCAGAGTGCCAATTCCCTTATGTTTAGATACTCAACGCTGAAGAAGCAGTGTGACAAATGTAATGGTCTTAATCCATTCTGCCAGCTTTATACTGTACACACAGTACACTGCAGATAGTGCTAAAAAGCCCTTTAGAAAATGTTGTCACCCAAGGTAGATTAATATTTTACTGATGAATAGATTTACTGTAGATGACCTTGGGAGCGAGCATTCAGCTAAAATGTGTATAAAGCTATCAACTGTTGGGAGCTCAGGGTGCTGTTGGTTATTAATTAGATCTGTATTATGCTCAGAGTGAAAGTGAAACCTTTAAACACTGCTTAACATACTGGAGAAACTTTTTGGGAACACATATTCTCTATAAATAGCACTGGAATTTGAAAACAGAGCACTGTGTGTATGTGATTGCGTAGGAGAGACAAAGAAAAAAAAATGTCAGAGAGAGATGGAGAAAGGCAACAAGAGTCAGAAAGAGAGTGAAGAGGGAATACAAAGGCTAATGTATCAGAGAGATCTCTCTTGCCTTTGTTCACCTGAGAAACTTTGGAGCTCAAGGACATTGTGCCTGTGTTGTTTGGCAGGAAACATACTGAAGGGAATGAAAAACTACTTTTAAGAGATGACTTGTCTCGTTTCTGAAAACACTCAATTCTGAAAAGGAAAATATGAAATGGGCTCCAGCACTAATCTGACTGTCACCATACAGCATCTTAGATTGACTCATTCAATTTTAGAATTGGAGTGAAAATGCTCTTGTCATCTATTATGTACAAAATGTGTAGCTGATGGAGACCATAGAAATTTGGGAAATGATGGACATTTACTAGTCATCTCTCCCTGACAAGCAATTTTAAAAAAAATACCAAACCAAATAATTGGACAAATTGAAATTTTGAACAGGTGATGGCTCTGTATGAACGCTAGCGTGGCTAAAAACAAACAATATCTGAACACGGATTAAGCCTGCATTTTATAAATTGATAAGACCCAGTAGTTCATAAAAAGCAGTCCTATGAATGAAAAGTGGGTTAGTACTGACACCAATTGTGGTTATCTATTGCTACAACCATACAGTCTACACAAGTCTTTCCTGCCAAACAACACAATGTCGTTGCCAGATTCATGGCATGAATCTAATCTGCTCAAACAAGCACATTTTATCATCATCTTGATGTTCCCTTACAAAATATGATGCTACCTAGGTCATATACTTACTCTTAAAAAAGTCACAGCAGTTAAAGCTGTTATCAAATATGAGATATAGAAGGAACCTGGAAAGATAAGGCACTTTTTTAAGGATTACTACACCACTGATCTAATTTGGATATGAAGAAAGAAGATTGTGGTTGATACATTAGCACATTTCTTTGATAAAGATGTTGACGCTAATAAGCGCCTCAAGCAGAATGTTATATATACTGTATGGAGTATCAATAGAGAGCAGGCACTCTTGAGAGTAGGTGAAGCATCAAATCCCAGAGTTAAGCCTTGGCCTCAGAGCACTGCCTCCTGTCTCCCCGAGGATCCACTCCAGAGCTGGATCAGCATGCTAAGTGAGATCCTGTACAGTCGGAATAGAAACCACTAGAACACAGACGGCTTAAGCATCCACTCGACTGCGAATAGCCAACAACAAGGTTTAACTTCATACTCAACCACTAATGGGTCAGGAAATAGACAATTTATGAATTTAATAAGATATTAAAATGATGAGCTGCTACAGGCAATTTAACAGGTACAAACTCTTCTGACTACATAAACCTGAGGTATACTGTACATACATTTTCAAGAAGTTTGAGTTATAGATGGAAAATCTACATTTAGAGATAACATTTAACTGATTATCACACTTATGAAAACAAACATTATTATTTCAAACAAATCACGTAGGTTCTTTAATGAAAACTGTTGCATATTCTCAATTCAAAGCCGCCCACTACCACCACAGTCTTTTCAGCCTGAGTAGGGACTGAGTTCATGAATGCCATTTCCATGTTGTTCATCTATGCATCGATGCACACATTGTACAAACTGTTTGTGAAGTTATGCAGCAGGATGGCAATTTATTACCCTAAAGTCACTCCACTTAATAAACTCTAGAGCAACGGGGTCATTTTGCTCATCAGTGACAGATGTGTATGGCTTTGTGGTAGGTATAGCAGTTGTTAAATGGAGCTTAGCAAAAGTTCAATCAGGAAGACGACTTCATTCACTTTCCTCTGCACCTTCATTCATTACTTCCTCTCAGCCACACCTCTTGGCTCTCATCCATTCATATACTTCCCTGCTTCCCTCTATTATCCTATCACTTTAAAATCTAAAAGGCAACTACTTACAGCTTCACTTCACACCATTGAGCAAGACTAAAAGTACAGCCAGATACAAACTGTGCCAGACTGGCAGGCTTCACCAACACCTACAAAAATCTACAAATAATGCTTGACTGGTGCAGAAGCTTTGTGTGAATTAAGTTTAAATTGGAGTTAAAAGAAGAAGTCTGAAGTGTACCCTAAAGCTACCACTCCTCTCAATCACAAATCACTATTAGTGCTCTCCTTACACCTCCTGAAGGTGATGCCAACATCCGACCACCACCCACTCCACTGTTGTCAGACTCCATCTAGAATCAGAGTGGTGATTAGTCTTGGGGGTATGTTACTGACAATTATTAGACCCATCCCCAAAGTCAAAAATCTCAAGTCCACAGTTAATTTTATTATCATTCTTAAATATATATGAACTATACTCTCTTGACTGTAAAACAGATTGAGTGGTGAGCTGGCTGTCCAGGATTAGCAGTTTAAAAGATGTCTGGATGGACTGAAATATACAAATGAGATCAGAAATTTCACAATCTGCACACACTGGCTGCATTCAGATAAACACTACACTCAACAACTACTATTACTACTGTTGTAATCTGCTGGCTTCATGGCTTGTCCACTGTGAGCTATTAAACTGCTCCTGCATTCACCAGGAGCAGATCACTGCTGACCTGAGAAGCGATCAACCAAGTCCTGATTAATGGGTCTCTAAGCCTCCTTGGAGGCAATCACACTCGGTATGTTGGGCCAAACAGTAACAAATGGGACATTCAGCAATCATCCTTTATTGCATCAATAACCCCAGTTATCGATTAATCAGCATTAAAATTTTAGAGGAAAAACAGCCCTTAATTGTTGGTGTGTGAGACCCGTCTTTATTGCACATCTAAAATGTCCTGCTTGCATTTTCAGAAAAAGGGCCTTTTAATCCATTTTAGACAACCGGGCTCAGAGAGTGAAGATCTATACAGGTATTACCTCAGTATTGTGGGGTTACATCGGGTTACCATGGTGATCAGCATAGGCAGAGGCAAGCTGTGACATTAAGAAATTGAACTTTCTTGTAAGCAGCATAATATTTAAATTGATTTTGTGACTTAAAGCTGAGGTGGTAGGGTACAGATTTTTTTTAAACTCTCCAAGGAAGTGTTACGGGTCATTTGGGCTGAGAGGGAGTGACTTGTCTCTGTCTAAACGGTGTGGTGGTGGTGGTGGAGGCGCTGGTGCATCTCTGGGACACAGGCAAAGATTGCCCTCATCAATCTAATGCCTCTCCTCCTGAGGTAATCATTTCCACACGGCAACATGGCATCTCATTAGGCTGATTCGCTCTCAGTGTCAGTCAGCCTCAGACACCTTCACAACAAAAACACAAATTTAGATTATTAGACAACCTGATGGCACAGGCTCTCACACCTACACTACATTGGAATTATTAGTCAAGCGCTACCTTCTATTTTTCAAGCAGCATTTCGTGTTAGTTTGACATGCTGAATACAATCCTCTTAATCAGTACACTGGATTTCAAAGTTGGAGATTCATTTTTGAGAAACTATAGGGTTGCAACCAGGCCTGGGCGGTAAAACGATAGTGATAGGTATCGGCAATACACAGTTCGTCAATAGCAATAAGAAAATTGTTCAATAGAATGTTCGATAGTTTCACTTAAATGCATTAAAAGCAAAGTGCCATGAAAGCACATCACGAATACGCCTTGGCTCATAAACAGCCCTTCATAACAGAGCTGACACGAGTGACACGCAAACAGCCAATCATTTAACATTTGTGTTGACATGTTGGAACCGTTGACATGTGACACAACAACAGAAACAGCGTGGACTGGAGTGAGAAAATTAGTGCAGACAGTAAGGAAACTGTTAATAAGAAAGGACAGGTCAGCTCGCAAGTGTGGCAAAAAATAAATTCTCCTGGTCTGGTAAAAATAGGTCATTATGAAACCTCGTGAACCATTTTATTGTGATAAAAATGTCAGCTATATCGCCCAGCCCTAGTTGCAACTAAACATTATTTTCATTGTCAGTTTTCTGATTATATGATTCCAATAATTCAATTAATAGAAAATAGTACTACATAAACTAGTCAAATAATCGGCTAATTGTTTTAGCACTTTACACAACAAATACATAGTCTGAATGACAATAACAAGGGAGATTTTCCTTTCAAACTGTAATATTCTGTTTTCATGCTTTTCAAGAAAAAAAGGATATGTGCCACACAGTACAGATATTTCACAACAGAGTCAGCAATACCCTTTGGCTTCCCCTTTTTCTGACTTGTGTGTGAACGCATCATTTGGTTTGAAAAAGTCCGAAACCCCAACTGCCTCCTGAGAGAAAACGTCAGCCACAGGGTGCAGTCTATACAGTAGATCTTAAAATAACCTTTAAACCACCCAAGTCTTAATGCCCTATACAAATACACACACACACACACACACATGCAAACAACCCCAGAGTCTCTGTTCTCAAACAGGTTGTGAAAATGGGGGATTTGAAAAAGGCCATGCCAAAGAGACAGAGAGAGCAGGCTGAAAACAGAATAGGCCTTTTATGAATGTCCCATTACATGCTTTGCTTCTCTGCCTGGGGCCTCGATCTATCCATCGACAGAACTCTGCTTTCAGGTGAACAAACTCACACCAAACCCCAACCAAAATCATCTGCTTGAAGCCACATCTACCTATCAACTCACACACAGGACTTTTAAACCAGGGTATCATAGAACAAAACATCTCCGATTGTTGCCAAACACACAGAGAGACTGTTTAATAGTCTATCTTCTAATATCAGATGAAGTTCAACTTGTGGGATAACACACCTTTATTCTTTTTCCCCGCTTCTCCCACATCTCACCTCTGTCTTTCTCTTCCCAACTGAGCTCGAGGAGATAAATGAAATGAGGGCTGGCATGTTCCCTGGACATTTTAATTAGCTTGTCTTTAATTCAGCCTGACCCCCTTTCAACTTTGATCAGCCAGCGGGAGCTCTGATAAGGACCTGTCACTCACATGCAAACACCAGGGTTATTCAACAGCAAATTGTCTCTTCGCAGTTCGCAGATGCTCTCTACCTGCGCTGTCATCGGAGAGCTGTTCACGGCTCAGTGAAAACTAAAAGCCCAACGAGAATGGAAATATGGCGCGTGAGCTGTGCTCATTCATCCCAGCTCTCTATTCACTACAGCATGGGCTGTGACAGGGTTGAATACAAATGCACTCCTTGATTACTAAGAGTCAAGAGATTTCTGGGGGCAAAATTAATGTGTAACAGTATTAGCTCGCAGTTCCAAAGGCAAGCACGGTGTTTCATTTAGTCTTGAAATAACATGAGCCTTGGGCTTTATGAGAGACAGCTGAAAGCAAAAGCAACAATAAAACTACGTTAAAAAAAAAGGCTGTAAAGGGCCCCACACATGATCAGCGGTAAAACCACTCTGCACTGGCTGTGTCATTGTTTTCATATGGAGACGACGGTGGCTCCCAACTAGGCACCCTTCCTGTGGTGCTCAAAGTTCAAATTATTTATTTCACCAATGAGATAACAGCTGTATGTGATGAAGCCAGAAGCGACACATGCAAGCAGGGGAGGTAGAGAGTGATGAAAGAAAAAGTCATACTCAGAGTTCCCAGAAATCTATAACACTACATTAAAAAAAATACCACAATCTCGCCAGGAAAAGTAATGCATGGTGAAATGTCTGCAGTCAGATGGGGCTACCAGATTTGTGAATAGGCATATAGTTTACGAACTTAGCTAAATGCTAAAGTTAGCTATCTTTGATGACGTATACCTAAGTGTATTTGTCCCAAACCACTTGGTGCATAATGTTTGGATTGGTACATTTCTTTGGTTCAGTACGCCCTGTTGAATAAGATTAATGCTTAATATAAAACTGTTGAATTGCATGTCAAAACCTTCAACTGAACTGCTAACTCTAACTGTCGAGAATAGCAGTTTGGAGACTTTTGTAATAACAAAGCATTACAGATATTTCTTCACTTTTGGGCCAATGTTTCAGTAGCTTAATTCAAAGTAAGAACTATGTCCAATGAGCCATTGTTTAATGTTCACATATAACAAAATAAATGGCAAAAGTGTGTTTCTTTTGTTTTCCGCACTGTACCGATAACCAAAACTGAGGTACAGTACTTACCAAACCATGGATTTTGTGCACGGTTACACCCATAGTGCTGAAAAAGGTGGCTACAAGGAGGCGATTACATCAGATACCTTCAATCATATCAGACTCATTCAGCATCATAAAATAGAAGGTCAATCCTGTGTCATATCACACCGGAATAAGGGTCTTTGGAGTACCTGTTCCCTAAAATACCAGAGGAATCAGCTGTACAGCTCTAGATCAGCTCTAGTTTTAACAACATGCATCTCAGGCATTCACAGACTGTGACAGAATCAACGTCGCAAGACAAATCCTCTCGCTGCTCTGTGTGCACTAAGCTGTGCCTGGCTACTCTGTGTGTGTGCTCCGTTCCCCTTATGGCAGGGAGCACAGCCAACTGAAATACCCTGTTCACAGCTGTCTTATTAAACAGATGCTTTCAAATAGTAGTTTGCCAAAATGTATTATTTAGACAAATAATTATTAAACTATCTTGCAGTGATTTCCTAATCCTGCACCTCTCTTGTAATGTGTTATGCTGCTAAAAAGTACAGATGGTATTTTCTACCAAGACAGCAATGTTCTGGCTAGAAATTGAACAAGTTAAACCCAGTGTTAAGTAGGCATTATAGCTTCACACATATAAAGCGTACTCCCTGTGGAAATTTCAGAATAGATCTTGACTTGTGACGTGTATCCAATTTTTGGACCCATTAATACCTCTAACCAGCCATAACCAGTCAATTATCAGCAGAATCAAATGGAACGCAGTGGTTTTATCAACTAGACAGAGTACTGTCTTCAGCACCACTGTCTTCATGCCACCAGACAGTCATAATCCAACTCTGACCTCTTATCATTAGATCCCCCAAGCAAAGTGGTCCCATCCATCAACCAGCTTACCCAGTGACAGCAGCCAGTTTCTGTGTGACTGTGACTGGTGGCCCTTCCAATTTGTAAATGGGATTGGAGAGCGTCTACAAAAGGCTGAAACAATACCACCCCTCACCACACACCGCTGGAGCCAGCTGTCGCATCTAGCCTCTCTACCCGCCGCTGCCCTTCATTCTCGCGCTGATCGTATCTGGAGATGCTGCGGTGACTTTGCCCACTGCACTCACTCATCGAACGCCCCCTCTACCTCTCATACTGTTTCTAATATCTGAGGTATCATGTCTCTCTCCCTGCCTCAGTTCCTCTTGCTAAATCCTCTGACAGTCTCCTCTTCTCTCTTTCTCTGAAGCCCTCTCTCTACTCCTTATTATCTCTTATTCTCTACTGCTGCGCCTCATACCTACGGTCTTTAATTTTTCTCCCTCTTGGTCCTCCCTTTCTTCTTTATCTCTTATTTTACCTCTCCTTGAATCTCTCCCTATCCTCTCTGTCTCTGTAGAGGATATTCATTGCCTTTCAACAGGCAATCTATGGTAGTTCACAGTAAAGTAAGACATGGCCATTGACTCAACTTAGAGATATACAACCAGAAGAAAACCAACAAAACCAGTGAATTATGACAGTAGATTTGTGCCACAGAGTTTAACTGTGAATCTTTTATGTACTTCCAAGACTAGATAGCAGAAATTACAGTGCAAATTCATAAATAACAGTGGTGGAGAAGACCTCATGGTTATGTTTCATGGGTTTAGATTTTTCAATTATGCAATGCCATGCCCCGATAAAGCCCAACAGCAGTTAATAATGCTGACAAAAAGGCATTGCTCCATGTTCACAGGCTGCACAACAGGATATACAGCGTAACAGCCAACGGTGAAGTGTTGAAAAAATGCTGCTTGGTCCTTTTTAACACAAAGCAATGTATGTGTGAATGAACACCAGTGCAAAGCCTCTATCATCACAGGGTCTAACAAGAGTAACCTGCTGCGTTTGGTGTTTTTCACCTCGTCTCCAGCAGTGAAATAGCAATAATTAAACGAAATACCAAACTAAAAACCAACCTAACTCAACAGAGCTGTCTATTGAAATACTTGCAGCTCTATACATCTAACTGCTGTTGTTACTTCTGACTGCTATTCACTGGCCAGATGCTGCCACTGATTGCAAGCTGAAAAGCGCCACAAGCTACCCCAACCCTCACCCATATGTTATTCAGTTCTATTTAAGACGGTTCACTGTTAATTACATTAAATTTATTACACAATAAACCAGGTAGTTATACCTACAGTATATTTCAACAAAACGATACAGTATGCGGTCGTGCATACCGGATGAGAATGCTTCTGTCTGAAGGCCGAGTTAAGTAGTTCCTTCCTCTGTTCTATAACGTTTTAATGCAAATATAGATAGCTGTGCTGTTATATCAGAGGTATTCTTAAATAAATCATTTGTCATTCTGCTAATCTGTCAGTCAGTTACTCAGTAGCAGTTACACTGTCTAATTCAGTCTGAGCTCCCTTCATAAGCTGTACTTCACCTTGTAAAAGTCTGCTTCTTAACTCTTTCTAAACCCTTAGATCCCCTCTATGCTTGCTCCCCCATGTATATTCGATGTGCTACACAGCCAAGGCTTACTGCGTGTGAATCATGTATTATCCCTTGTCCTCTGCTCCTGCTCGTACGTCTCTCCTTTCCTCTAATTTCATTTTCCAGTAGAGCTGTCAGGCATGTGGAAGGACCTGTCTACCACATGGTGTGGGGAGCAATGAACAATTTATATTCTGCCAGTTGGGCCACAATCACACGGCATCTTCACAATTGGCCACATAAATATTGAGACAACTATTTAAACAGCTCTGATCAAACACGAGTCAATCAAACAGAAACAATGGACTCAAAGTGGAAAACTGTGTCCGCACGAGAGGGATGCAGGCAGCTAGGCAAGACAGCCGTGATCTAACACCAAAGTTTCAAATGACACAAACGGAGCTTGAGTTGGACACTTTGTTATAATAATAATAATGTCTGATAAAAGGGACTAAGCATGGTAATAGCTTTGCCTGTATTATATACAAGTATTACTTATGTAGGAAATAGAAGTGCTCTAAACCCTGTGATCCATTTATAATTCATTTTTTTTACACTCTGACTTCCTTTCCCTTTATTCTCACTTTTACTTAATTCATCTTCTACATGGTCTCCTCTCTCCATGGCCCTTTTGCTGCTGCACATCAACCTTTCTACATTTTTCTTCAACTCTCTCAAACACTCTTTTCTGAAAAGAACCTTTAAGCAGGAGAGCTCTGTACTTGTGTTTAAGAAAATACACCTCTACATTGCACGGAGGCACAAAGGTATGATGCAGATGATACCCATGATCTCTTCAGCACCCAGAACAAACCTCCCAGTAACATCATTTCAGCTCCTTTCTCTTCCTTACCCTCTCTGACCTGACCTCATGGATGAATGGAAGAGGTACAGTCATTTTATGTACGAGAAGCCTGTGTTCAGAAGCAGAAAAGGCCTAATTAGGCAGTTCCACACTGACCATGTGCTTTAATCATACACTAAATGTTAACAGCCTGGTGCTCTAAGGATAAACATACAAAAGGAGCACACATACCTGCACATGCATGGCAGGCACACACACACACACGTGCATGCTCACACTGACACAATCACGTATCATAACCCGCACAAACCTGGGAGACATTGTCTAGTCCATCCCCGCCTCCAAAGTCTCAAAAGTCAACTTGACTTGCTTGTGGGACCGCATTTGTGCACACGGAGCAGAAATGCTTCCATGAGAGAATGCTTTCCGCTCGTGGAGACTGTTCTGTGCGCTCGTATCATGTGCGTGCACATGCCTGGTTTTTATGTGCACAGGTTTTGAGACTAATTAAACGCCATACTCGTACGAATATCTTTTTTTTTTTTTTTTTACAGATTTTCCAACACTTATGAAAGCCTCTGTTAATTGATCACACACCCACATGTGGATAAAATACCTCTTTCTTCATTTTAAATGTCTACTCATAACCATCAATGAAAGATGTCACAGTGAGACGCCACATCAACATGCCATTAGAAACTTTCATCAGCAACAAAATTATAGCTTCTACTGTGTCTTTCACGCCACAGACACAACTGTAAGCTCTATTTCTACTAATTTGACAGTGCAATAAAGCACACTTTAGAGATGGCAACTACAAAAAAATTGAATCTTTATTCAGTCAATCATTTATTCATTTTGTCTATTACTGAAAAAAGCATTTATTGAAAGACCTCAAAAACAGCTGAGATTTCAACTGGTTATTCTGAAATGTCTCAAACTACATATTTGGAAACAAGACGGAGTAAATCAAATTGAGAAAAATCAACTTGAAACAAGCCGATATGTATTGAACATTTGGAATAATTTCATCCCACTTACCTTTTTAGTAAAATAAGATTTTATATCTGATACAAAGACAAAATAACATGATGGAGAGTTTTTTCAGAATATTCATTGTGTTTCCAGTATGTCTCTGGTATGCTGAGGACCTACTGACTCATTTGTGCACTGATTACATTTCAATCATTATTAATCAAAGGGCATTATGGCATTATGTTTGCGTGTTCACACTCATTTAAAGTTCCTAGTTCAAAGAAGTTTCCAGATATTTCCCATGTTGACTCACATGTGTTTCTCTTTGAACAGTAATTAGCTGAGCAGCAACAGCACATATAAAGAAGCCAGATGGCATTCAAGCTGGATTGGTGCTGTGGTCAGCTTAGGCATCCCAAACAAGTTCTTCTTTGGCCTTCAGTATACTGTAGCTGTCTGCCAGAGTCCTTGTACCTGTCTGCCTCAGTAATCTGCCGGGGAGCAGACAAACATCAGTGGGTCTTATCTCTACTTCTCAGGAGCAGCCAGGAAAAGAGGCAGGAAAAAGGCAGGTGGCCCAGAGGCAACACAGACAGGAGCAGACTGCGGCAGACTCATGAATTCAGTCAACACGCAAATACAAACAGCTCATTAAACAAATGCATACACACACATCTCAAACTACACACACACACACACACCAAAGCACATAAAACATATTCTGGAAAGAAGGGACTGAGTTCATCAGACACGCCCTGTGTTTCTGCTAAGCGGGTGAAGAAGAATTTGCTATAGGCTGAGGCAAAAGCGTGAACGATGAAGAAAACAAAGTGCAGCAAAGATAATTTTATGAGCGTGACATACCAAAACCAGTGCAACATTGCCAGTAAGGCTGAGCAGAAGTGGCAATACTGATAGGGGCTGTAATACACCATCTGCACCAAAGTGATATTCAACACTTGCATCTCATACAAGATTGCACATGTGGGCGATGAAATTCTCCTCGAACCACTTTCCTTTAGCCAAAGTCAGTAAAAAGTCAAATTCTGTCAGTATTAGATTTCACAGGGCACTGGTGCCTCAGAGAAATTCAATGTCTTCATATCATACTGTGTGTTCTGGCATTTGTATTCACAGCATACTGGAGCAGCCCATGGGGGGCTTAAAAAATATGAAAAGCGTGTTATCCTGCATATGAATATGAATTGGGTTTTTCTGTCACTGGCACACTTAAGAGTTTGTAATATGAAATAGGCTAAACAAGTGGTATTACTGTGTGTGTGTGTGTGTGTGTGTGTGTGTGTGGTAAAGATATCTTTTGTTACAGTAATTGAAAAGTTTCTGGTGGAGACATGTTATCCATCATTCTTTGTATATACTGAACCTATCTATCTGGTGTAAGTCCAGCACAGGAAGAATTCTGCACCAACCAGGAAAAGAGAAGAATTGACAGTGAAAATCTGTGCTGAGGAACTACGATATGTATGCTACCTTGTGCTTCTAACACCCCGTTTGATTCTATAAAAACATGCTGAGTTGATTGTTGATGGTTTGGGCAAATCCAGATCCACTCAGTATTCACCTATAAGCCTCCAGTGACGCGTTCTGTTTTTTGTCTTGCACAGCAGGTAGCAGTTGGAGGGAAGCCTCCAGACGACAATGTATCCTGTCCTCTAAATAACCAGCACTGGCAAAAAACTCACTCACTCAGTCGTTTGCTATGGGGTCCTGTCTGGCACCTTCATCTAAAAATACACCATTTCTGCAGCTTTTGTGAGCTGGTTTTGTCAGAAACCAAACAAGTACATGTCAGGGAGGTCACAGAGAAAGTAGAGAGAGGAAAAGAGGACAGAAAGCCATTGCATGCTGAAAGTTTCTACTTGTTTTTTGCTGTCAGAATGTAGGATAAAAGGTTACATTCATGTCAGCAGAGCATCGTCACCTGAAACTTTGTTTTCTTGCCGAATGTAGCCTGGGTAATATTGTTTATAATTATAACAAGAGTCCTGCCTGAGGATCTGAGGTAGCGCTCTGGCTCATGAGGGAGCAGCAATTCAGCAATATAACTCAGAGCTAAACCATGAAGTATGATCTTGTCTTCTAGCATTTGTGAAAAGCCGTGCAGCTGTGTTTTTGTTTTTTGGCTTAATCCTGAATACAATGACTTACAAAAATCTATATCAGAGAGAAAATACCAAATTTTTGAGATGCTTCTTAAATGCATGATTGAACGACTTTTGTAACTTGTTTTTCAAAAGAAAGGTCACTGTCACCCAGGATTCTGGCTGTATGTTTGACATTTGTAGACAGGGAGTCAAGATGTTTTAGTAAAATTGGGAAAGACTTTGGAGAAGATGGAGAAGGTTTTGGGACATCCAGCACTTCTGATGGACAGATGATTAAAATTGCCTTCCTCACTGGTTTTTAATGGAAAATATTTGCAAGGCAATTTATTGGTTATGTAGATATGTCCCTGTGGCAGCATATATACACATATGCAACGGGGGCCAAGGATGGAGCCTTGGTGAACACCACAGGTCAGACAGGCCACAAAAGAAGGCGCATCAACAACCACCACCAAAAACTTCTGTTTGATAAATAGGATTTAAACCAGTCTAGAGAAGAATCCCTGATGCCAACCCACATTTCAAGGCGATCAAACAGAACACATTAACTGATTAACTGTGTCAAATGCTGTAAAACATTATTACTTTAATGAGGGAAGTTTTGGTGCTATGACATGAACAGAAGCATGATTGATATTTATCAACGATATTATGATTATTCATAAAATAAATCAACTGTATGTCAACAACCTTCTCCACAACATTCAATAAAAAGTAATTTAGAAATGGGTCTAAAATGTTTAAAGGCTCGGTTTCCTGAGAAGTGGATGCAGTACTGCATGCTTAAGGCAGGAAGGAACACAGCCAGTGGACAGAGAGCTACTTACAATGGATAAAATAGTGGGCATAACATCTGAAGGACTTGATGAAGGCTTTAGTTTGGCAACTGTGGCCTTTAAAGTGCACAATGAAAGGGCTTCAAAATGAGTGCAGAGAGGGATCACCGGTGAAATGACAGATCTGGAGTTTGATGTCATATATTTCTTTGTGAAAGAAATTGCTCATAGATCATGCAGGAGGTTTCAGTGTGTTGACTCGGGGGAGAGTTAATTACAGACTAGATGGTTTTGGAAAAGGACTCTGGGGTTGTTGCAATGATGTTGAAGAAATGGGAGGACCTGGCTAGTGGACATAAATAAATCAAATTTTAATTTGATTTAGATTTTATTTAGAAATTAAAATTTGAACATGAAATACTTCCAAATTCTAAAACCACATGTAGGTTGGCTTGATATGCAGACACAAAAGATTTACTGATATATAGAAATGGTCATCTTTATTCTATAATTTTGCTGTATCATCAGTGCTAAAGAGGAGCCAGAGAGGAGCACAGGAGCTATGCAAAATGTGGAATGACTGACACTCACAATGGCTGTTACAAAAAAATCCTGGATATTTGCTTCTTTAAAAAATTCTTTCTTTGGAAAATTAGTCATTAGTCATCAAAAGTTTATCCGCCAGGCTTGTTGAGACCACTCAGGAGGGGAAACCAGTAAAAAAAAAAAAAAAAGGGAGAGAAAATGCATTTTTTATGGATCCATTTTCCATGGATGGACAAAAACAGCTGAAGAAATCTCAATAAAGTAATCCCCTTTCACGCAAACAGTGCTGAATTACAGTCCAATAAGGAGCTTTTGTTGTCACAAGTAAGTGCTGTAAAAACCTTTTGTGATGATGAAAACAGTCCACTTTTTCTTTAATGCATTGTAGCGCTCACAGAGAACAGCAGCGAGTGTGTCACTGTTGGGTTACAACAAGTTATGTGTTTGTTTTAATGAACCATGTTTTCAAACCGGGGACATGAATGTTCCAATTTGGCCTTATAGAAAATATCTTTTTAGCCGTTTAATTACAGTAACCACAATTATTTCTGTAGCAGCAAGTAATTCTCAAACAGCTTAACCTCCTAAGACCTGGCATCCACATGCGTGGACATCACATTTTGGGTTATACCATAATGCTTAATTCTGCTTATATGGAAATTCAAAATTGTCCCCGTATGCAGAACCACATCATGTCAACAGATGATGCTTAATTTTTATACTTATCAGGTCCCAATAAGCCCAAATAGCAAAGAGAAATTAAGATAGAGCTTGGGTCTTAGGAGGTTAAAGGAAAACTTGACCCTTGGAAAACTTTTACAATTAAGTATATCATCAGCCTGTAATGTTCAGTGTTCAAAGGGTTATTTTGTGATGTAAAAATCATTCACCTGCTTGTCACGTCCTTATTTTTTTTTAACCTGCCTCGTCTGCGTCAAATTCAGTTTTCCTTCATTTTCCAGAAGTACTTTCAACCCTTGCTTGGACTTGTTGCATTCAGCAATGCATGTATTTATAGATGGCACGAGCCATACAGCATACTAATTCCAATAGTAGGAGCAGAACAAGAGCAGAAAAGAGCAGCACCGGACATTTTGGAGTCTCGGACAAAATTTTAGACGTGGGTGTCTATCCTGATGTCTACCGGTGATGACTGATATCTACACAAATTAACCTCTTGAACCCAGATATTCCCCTTCAGCAGCATCTACATTATAAAACAGCACATTGCTGTCAAAAAGACATTATCTCCCTGCTTGTACTGCTGCTTCGTTTTGACTGATGCCACTGTATTATTATTTTATACACATTTTCATTTCATTTTTCATTTCAACTTTTGGATCTTCGCTGAAATAGAAATCTAATACTTTTTTTGAAAAGTCAGTTAAATGGGTGGATCCTGGAGTAAAGGGGTTTAAATGCCACTGTACCTGTGCCGAAAATATTTTGGCATGATATCTATTCAGAAGCTGATCTAAAAAATACAGTAATGGAGGATACATCACCAAAAACTGTTTTTACAGTGATAATGTTTTTAAGGTGGATTCAGAAATATAGTGATAATTAAGCATAATTGAGCATTATTTCCTTCACTCCGTTTTATATCAAAAGATGATGACGTTTATGGATATGACAGCCCTCAGGGTCCAAGCCTATAGCAATGGCAGACAGGCCTAAACTCATTGTGATTCATTATTTCCTCCCTGTCCTTCACTCTCTTCGTCACTCTCTCCATGCAGTCATTGAATAGGGCAGGTGAGTGGCGGCTGATTACCAAACATCTTCTCCTACCTTTGATCTCCTGAGGTGTGGGGCTCTAATCCATCTTGCAGCACAGGAGGCTGTCTGATCTGGGTAGTTGTGGTAGCCACTTAGCGTCTCCTCATCTCACATACACATATAGTAGCTCTCGCACACAAGTGTGTATACACAGAGTTCGGGCTCCACACGCTGCGTTTCTGCGTACAAACACTGTAAAAGAGAAAAAGAAAAAAAAGAGAAAAGAAATATGAGTCAGAAAACACATAAGAGGATGAATATGATTTTATGAGGCACAGACAGACATATTATGAAGGAGCGCAATCAATTTCACACTGTACAGGGTTTTAGTAATCCTGAGACATAAAGACATTCTATTGTTGTAGGGTCCCTTATGGGAGCTTTCGGGAAATCAAAAGATGCATAAAGGCAAGGTTTGTCCTGCTTACTATCCTGAGAGAAAACTATACATCTTCAACAGCAACTTCAGAACAATGGTATTGTATTATAAGTTATATGTCTTGTCAGGTATCAGCTTCTGCAGTCCTGTTACTAATGCTGAGGATAGCCATTTATCCAACATACAGTGAGTTTGGAATCTGCACTGTAAACCGCAGTTTCAAAGTTCATGGTCCCGTTTTGCTGATGGTCTTGTTTTACTGTTTGTCCCTTATTCAGCTAGATACCCTTCCTCTTTATATAGCACATCCAACATTTTTCATACTGTCACTGCACACACATTGAACAGCTTCTGAAACTCATCAGCATTCAAAACAAGGCCTAGCACACAATACTGCAAGACAATTTCCACGGTAAATGAGAAAGTAAATGTCACTTACAAGATGAGCATTAATCTCATGTCATTGCATTTTAATGGCACCCTCACTCAGAGGAGAATTAAACTTCTCCCCAGAGATCAACCTAATCACTTAGTACCATGGTGAAATCGCCCTCCTACGTCACAGCAGACGCAGAAACCCATAGGAACTACACACATACTGTATGTTTGCATGAACACACATGCATGTACATACACGCACATACATTAGTGACCTTGTTAAGTTTTTCAGTCAAGCAGCTTCCCCTAACTATTGTCACACCATCTAAATCCCAACTTGATGGTCAAAGATTTAACAAAGGTTATACATTTATAAACATTAAAGCAGCTTTGCGTACACATTTCTGACTTTATACTCAAACAAAAATGCTTGTCGGATGGTTGAACAATCGCTGAAACCCCCTCCTTCCACACCTTTCCCAACGTCGGAATTGGGGGGCCTGTGTCCAGCTATTTCAGTACATTTTCCGAAAGCGACGATCCAACATGCCCTCTTTTCACAGCCAAGTGTGTGGAGGAGAGAAAGAATGCAGCGTATGAACTTCTCTCTCAAGCTCTCTTTTTTCAGTCTTTACAAAACTATTTCTGACACTTTTCCAGTGCAGCACTAAGGTGAAGTCTTCCAGTAAAGACTGACAGGAAAGTGTGCGTTGATAGTTATCCCCATATTTAAACGACAATAGTTTCTTGCACCTCTCTATGATTTCCCCTCTGCCTTCAAGTATTGCCTTTCAGAACAGCTGTAAACACTTTTAACTTCCAACTTTGTTGGACAGCACATCGTTCATACAAGCTCTTTTCGAGCACCTTCCCACCCAATTCAGACTGACATTGTGACTATGAAAGAGATAAAAGAGTGAAGAGCTGAAAGCACAACACATAGACTGCACCACTTTTCACTGGGATTCATTTTCATTTTTGTACAAACAAAAACTTGTGCTATCAGAATCGTTTGAAAGATGTTAAAATCAATCACATAGCAGCTTTAAGTTCTCTAAGAAACTGATGATTACAGAAAGTATGTACTTTAGGAATGCAAAACAACTGATTAATAATTCTAAATAATTCAAAACTTTCATCGCTATTCAAGTCTCACATTTGGGAATCAAGGCAAACCACATGTTATTATATTGTCAGTAAACAACGGTTTAGTTCTGGTGGTTTGTCTTTGCAGTTATGATCTCATTATGTTTGTCTGACTCCTCTGTCGACAGACTGCAAAACAGATTATTACTGCTACTTTGTAATGGTAACAGGAAAACAGAGATACTGCTAGTACTGCTACTTTACCAACTCAAGATTTGTCTTGAAAGTCCTCCAATGGCTCAAGTACATTTACAGGGATGAATCAATTGTTGCGTTCAAAGGACTGTTTTATTCAGTCGGGAAATCCACTTGTAATTACTTGCAACAAGTTTTAAAAAATGTATGTATCCAGCTTGAGACAATTTACAGTGGGCACAGAATAAAAGGTTATATCAAATGAATATTTGAAGCTCTTGGAGGGGATGTGGGATAAATAATAATGGGGAAACTTTTGAAGTGCTGACATATGTAAAGTTTCAGCAGAAAGGACATGATTGCTGAATGTTCCTTCAGCCTGTTCTCCTCTCCAACTCATTTCCCCTCCCTTTTCCTCCTTCCTCCCCTTTCTTTCCATTCGTCTCTCTGCCTTACAGCTTCAGGCTGCTGTATACAAGCCAAAGGTACAGATTCTATTTCCTGTCAAACAGTGCACAGAGGATTAAAATCCCTATTGTGCTGCCGTTACCATTAAAAAGCGCTAACTTTTAAATCTTTTGAGCAGTGACATTACACGGCAAGTCTGAAGTACAGCCTCAAACACATCAAATACATTGTGCTGTTGCTCTTAAATGTCATCATGTGGAGCTATTTCATTTCATGCCGACTCTGATTGGGGTTTTAAGAAGTACAAATGCAATAAAGAGAATCGTACTCTGACTACTGTATACGCGGAGGCAGAAATGCCAGAAATGCTACATAGTTTGATGGCAGTGAAAAAATGAAAAAAAACAATTCAATTCAATGTATTCCAGATGGTTTGCAAATTCCCTTTGGCTATTAATCCATTGACTAAATCCTGGGTGCCGAACATGTCTGTAAATAGCTACATCACAAAATGTGCATATAATTACATATGGTAAGAGCAATAAACAATTATGCTTTGGTTGAGAAATATTTGCTATTGGTAAAAAACGATCCTGACTTGCTGCAAGGCACAATTTTAAAATATACACAACCACCGCACCGCATAAGCTACATTATGAAAAGACCTCATGAAATTGTATTTTGGACCATCTGCACCGGGATATGGTTGCCCTTAGGCTTCAATTGTTCTGCAAACTCGTATTCAGACATTCAACGGAAATTTGGTTTGTGGTAATTGTAAAAATAATGGGTAGACAAAACTTTGGGCCCAGATAATATTCATGTATGTTTCAGAAGCAAGTGTTAACTCTTTACTAAGCATCGTAAACACAAATATTACTACGACAAGGGCATACATACAGACCTAGCAAGCAGTTCAAACAACTTACCGGCCAAATATCAATTATATAACGTGGAAATTCCTGAGTGTATCTAAAGGATACAGTTCAGCTAATGACCACTAGCTGACTGATAAAGCCAATACATTTAAATTTACCCACCATAAAGGTACTGCACCTGCTAGGTTATGTTTTTGGTTGTAGTTTGTTTGTCAGCATTTGGTGAAAAGTGGACTAGTCAATGACTTATTTCTGGATCCACTTTTAAAGGATCTATCTGGCACAAGTATCCAGTGTTGTAGTCGGTGCTCTGTTCATTTTACGTTGTTTTACCTCACAGTTTGTCCTGAGTGTGTTGTTGTATAGTTGATTCTTTGGGTCCAAACAAGTGCTAAAGCTGATCTGACATAATGTCCTCCAGGATACTGATACCACCTCAGGCTGCTTACCATCTGTCCAGGAAACTGATGAGGGGGGGATATACAGGGCATACCCTATACAGCATATTAGTAACATGCCTCCACTGATAATGAGAAACATTTCCTAATTATCAGCTACAAACATGAAGTGAGAACTTATTCTTATGAGTGCTGTTTTTCATAGCAGTGACTAAGTTAATGAGCTAGTGTGTGTGTATGTGTGTTTGTGCTTGTATACATGTGCATATATGTGTATGCAAATTAAAGCATACTAATAACTTTTGCTTTTACTCCATGAATAAAATCCATAAACTCTTGGATTGGATGGATTTTTTTATTCAACTTTCCTCCTCAATTGTCTCTGTATAAGAGAGAGCGAGGAGTCTCCTAAAGCAACCTGATAAAATGCTGCCCTGAAGCAGCTTTATGTTAATTTTCTTCTAAACATGTGTTGTACTATTGTGAACAATGCAACAGTACATGACACATGCAGATTGATATTTCACAATGAAATCAATGTAATATGGAAAGGGCAGGAGAGTGGTATGGATTTTTCTGTTTTTGCTTTGGCATGGCCATCAATCCCTATAGGTAATCTGGGAAAAGGGAAAGACAGAGGAGAACGAGCCAGACAGCTGCTAAGAGCTGCTGCAGCTGAGGAGACCGGTTAGGAAGGTTTTGATTTATTTGCCCTTTATGGCGCAGTATAGCAACCCACCACTCCAACACATTTTCAGAAGGAAATTGTGTTTGCCATTACTGCAACTACATGTGAAAAATCTAAGTGGAAGATTTTAGGACTTGCTCATCCAGTAGAAGCTTCTAGTGTCCTCTAAGGTGACCTAAATATATTGCGTTTGACAGGCACACATTACCACTGATTGAAATTAGAGTTATGACGTTCATAGTTTGAGCCTTGAAGCTGCAGATCATCATCCCCATGTGAACCATGTCAGCCACAGAACTGTCCAATGTTGCAGTAAATTCTGTTTTATCTGTATTAGTTCTATGATTGTCTATTCTTTACTACATCATACTGAAGTCACATTTTTGATTCAAAGCAGATCCAGTCCAGTGTTTATGATAATATCTCAAAGGAAAACCAATGGGGAACTTTGATTGTGATTATTTGTTTTGCGTGTGTTGGTTTTCCCTCTTACCCCCAGAGACACTTAAGTATATTGGTTTTAATGCTGATATGACTAGTTGACTAATCGATTAGTCTATCGACGGAAAACTATTCAGCAATTATTTTGACTCATTTAATAAATTTTCCAAGCAAAAACCAAACTAGAAACAGGAAGTGAGCTGCTGAGGAAACTGGGCCACGCACGCACACACACACACACACACACACACACACCTGCCTGGCTCTGCAGCACTGAGGCAGCTAGCTGACAGGGGGGTAAGGCCGGTTGTGTGTATGATATGTATATTTTCTGCTGATAAAGATCATGTGATATGATCAACAGCTACTTACTGGATCTTGAGAGATATTGTTTTGTCAACTAGAGAAGGCGTCTCACGCAGTTTTGTTGTTGTTTGAAAATGCTGAGTTGAGCTGAAACTGAGGCCCGTAAATGCCCAAACAGAAAATTGGATTTCTAATCTTCTTTATAATAACTTTCAAAGTAAAAGCATCAGCCTATTTGGGAGAGAGCTTTGTCCGCTCTCAAACTGACACATCGCAGATTGAATTTAAAGAGGAGAATCTGGAGAATGAATTTCACCATTGCATTTCTCGTTTTCTTATGTTTATATGTAAGGGCGTCTTGGTCTGTCAGTCAGCTTGTGTTCAGACCTGCCACCTCTCTGCTGCTGTTCTTAATGCTGAACTCTTTGCCTCCAGTTATGAAGGAATATAGCTTCCTATCAGTCTGTGCCGTGACCCCAATTGGAGAGCCATATTCAATGCAACACATAGGAGAGATGAGAGGCAGCAGTGAGCTGCCCAGGCAGGCTGCAGGGGACCGATAAAGCTTTTAGAATTCACGAGCTGTCATCACACCGTCCCTGATACTAACCCACCTCGCTACTCCTCCATGAACCCCCAGGTGGCAAAAGGGACATTAGGTTAAAAGTTGTGTACAGTGACACCACAAACACGCAGGCATGAGGAAACAAATCCTCACCATTTTCCCTACCAACCCCCACAGATTTAATGGAAATTAAATATGATTTTCATACAGGCAAACAGATTTAATCAAAACAAAGCCCTAATCCTGTTATTGTTTACTACTTTGGCTGCAGGAACATTTTTGATACATTTTCACAATTTGGAGTATTTTTGTCTGAATAAAAATAATTTAGCCCAAATGGTCACAGCCACATTTGAAAGGGACAGAAAAAGTGCACAGAGAATAAAACTAAGGGAGATCTTGGAAAGGTAAGGAAAGAAAAAAAGCTATAAAAAAGCACAAATGGAAAGTGGGTGACAGACAGTGAGTAGAACTAAAAATGGAAGCCTTTTCAGATTGGGAAAATGTGTTCGACCAGAAACTAGTGTGTGTGATTTTCATGATTAGCTATGGTACCATACACACAACGAGTGCCACATTTTCATTTCAGCAAGATACACTTGAACTGATTCATTTTATGGGTTATGTCCTTCTGTAAATTGACTAGTCAGTGGCAGATATTATGATTGACAAGTGTGACCTCACTGCAGAGTCAAGTCACAGTCACGCGATGGTGAATTAACTTCCCTGTAACTCCCAATAAATACACTAATACACTACAACCTTTTCAGAAACAATCAAACGTCTTGATTTTAAGAGAAGCACGCATGTGGATAACCACACACACTGGGTTTTTGACCATGATTAAAAAGCACAATGAAGCCATGAAGGGCAAAGCAAGTAGAACAACCTGAAGAGCTACTAACATGTTTTACGCTTGTAGTAGTCACAGCTGTATAGCATTGTGAAAGCTACACATTTTGGTGGCAAGCAATACATCTGCAGGCCTTGTAGCGGTTTCAGATCATATGAGGTCAGCATCTCTGGCTTGTTCTTTGCAATAAAAGGACAGTAACTAATCAGAACGTAATAGCTGGACATGATGGACTGTGAATGTGAATAAAAGGTGACAGGAAGATAAAAATGCACGGGCAGAGAATGAATGCATGAGTGAGGGAGAAAAATATACTCAAGAGGCAGAGAAAGAAAAAGGATGAACTGGAAGAGAGAAGCAGCAGCAGCAGGAGGGGGAGGGCATATTAGGAGCTAGAGAAGTTGAGTAAGTGGCGGACTGCCATGTTGGGCATTGCAGGACAGAACAGACTCATTTAGGCGTCTGCAGTCGACGCTGCTGAATGGCAATAGTGCTTCCTCTGCTGCTGGTTTCAGGGACGTGCCTGGAGTGTAGAGTGGCCTTCTTCCTGTGGCCTGGGGCCTTAAATCAGTTCTGCACTAGACACACCAACGAGCAGCTGCACACACACACTCTCTCCCACTGTGTGTCTCTCGCTCACTCTCTTTCTCATGGCCAACCGAGATGCCCCATTTGCTCACTGTGACCCCAGGGTGAGGCTTAAGAAGACAATATTGACCTTGAACTTGACAACATTCAAGAGAGAGAAAAAACTTAAACAGATTTGGTGATGGAGAAGCGTGGAGAGGTATGAGCCAATGGGGAGCCCTAAAAAGACATCCAGATATGACAGCGCTGAAGATGAGTTTGGAGGTTTCTCACAAAGCTCTAACTGACGCAATGCTATGGACACTCAAGAAACTGATGAGGTAGGCCTGAGGTGTACTGTCCTGCCAAAAGGGAAGGATTTCAGAGTGACTTACTCAATCCAGGCAGCCTGCAAGCGATACTGAGCAATAGCGGAGGCAGGCAGTCCACACTGCTGCTGTGTCCTTGCCTCTATCCCCTGGGTGGCCAGAATTACGAAAGCAACATGACTTTGAATCCTGTTGGGTTTTAACCTTACCTGAGGACGCCAGGTGTTCGTGTATCCTACAGTTGTTCATGTTCATTTATAATGCATGACCTGGAGTACAATATTCTTCCCTGAGGGTACACAGGCATATGCATAATTTACCACAGATTCCATGAAAGCAGACGTCACACGGCACTACCTCCGGAGGAATGTGTTTTGTAAGGATATCCTGCTGATGACAATACTGCTGGCAACAGGCATTTCGGTAATTTGTGAAAAAAATAATAATGATAATAATCTCAATCTGAGAATGCATACTTTAATATTTCAACAAGATTCGAATTCCCTCCATATATCCATCACTGAGACAAGAACATGTCAGCAGAGTTATGACCACTACACAAAACCAATCTTGCTTTCACACACCAGAAAATGACCTATATTCTCTTCAGGCACATAAAAGGTCCTGTCTTCAGAAGTGGAATGACAATATTTCTCATATCAATATGTCATGTCAGCTTAAGGTTCAGCTTGACAGAGGTTTAACTGTCCTTTACCTCCAAAATGTTTCTAACCCAGGTGTACTATGTGTGTGTGTGTGTGTGTGTGTGTGTGTGTGTGTGTATATATGTTTGTGTACGATGCATGCGAGATGTCGATGATTTCTCTTACCTGCACAAAGAAGCCTTTCTCAGTGAGTTGTCGTGGTTTTACTCTGATAATTCAGCATGTCATTCACTACCACACGTACATCTATCACATGCAATGTATTTTCAACATGGACACAGTATCTTATCACTCCATTATGACACATAATCAATTCAATAATGTTAATAAAGATAAAAATGCACTGTTTTGTCTAATATCTAGGGAATCATTTCTTATATTTACTTTATTAACAAAAGTAGTATTTATTTCACTGTCCTAATGTCAATAGTGTTTTATTTGCCATTTTGTGACCTGGAAAATGCCACAAAACATGAAAAGGATTAGTGTGTGTCAGTCTGTGAGTCATCCCAGCCAAAATATTACTACAGGCATTCTGGAAAATATTACATTTATTATATTATGTTTCTTATATTGAGAGACTATTTATTTGTAGTCAAATATGCGCCAATGATACAAATATTTCAATTGTGACCGGTGTTAATTTCAATTGTTATGGTGAATATATTTCATTATCTTCCTCCTTTCTTCCTCCCAGACTCATCTCTCCTCTCATAAGCAGTGATTCATTACCGTCTTTGTGTGCCATGAGCTAATTTACACACTCCTGTGATGATTATGAGCCGCGTGCACTCAGCGCTTCATAAAGTATCCATCCCCTCTATTGATCCAAGTCTGTCTCGTATTCAAGTCTCCAGGTGCTTCCAGTTTGGTTTTGCAGTCTGTTTATTCGCCACACACAGACAACAACACACACAAGCGGCTCGCTGATGAGATACTTGACCATGAAGACGTGCTGATATTGAGGATGGGCCTGAGTTTAATTTATGATACATAAAACGTTTTAATGTCAGAAGGCCCTTGCACTTGCTTGGGCGTAAGGTTGTAAATCAAATCACTACGATCATGAATGCACATGCACACACAACATGCACACATGTGGCAGCTCAAGGACAAGGCCGGAGCCCAAACACTTTAAGACCAGACGCAGAAATAATTCAATATTTCTGACTTCATACCTTATGTGTAATTTACAGTGATTAATTGTACATTTGTGAGCAAATGCAACAGTAAAATTTCTTTTGAAGAGGTCATTATGTATACAACAATTCATCAACTTGATAAATCATTTCAGTTTATATATTGCATGGTGCCAAAAATACATGTAGCCTTTTTTGACCGTCTAAAATTGTTTTTGCAAATATAAAATGGAACAATACATACAGTGAAAGAAAATATTTGTATTTTGACCAAAAGCTAAAAACAGACTGGCATTTAAAGTATTAAATCAAATATTTCTTCAAACATTGCAGAGGAATCAATGATCACTGTGAAGACAATATCATAGAGGCTTTAGGGCATAATAATATCTATTCATTTCATTAAAATTTCATGAACCTTTTTGGTAAAATTTGCTTCTCACCACCACAAACCATCATCTTAATTATGATTTGAACCTGCAGGCTTAAACTTTATGGCCTAATCTCAGCTAAAATCAATGGCGTTGATGAAGTGTGTTAATGAAAATGTGTTTTTAAGTGCAATTATGCATCTGTTGTTTTGTTCCACTGAGGCTCCTACATCAATGCCTTTGATCTATTATGGTCATGTGTTCACAAGAGATGGAGAATCTGTTTGATTCACACTTCCGGCTGTTCTCCATGTGACCTTGAGATCTTTTGATTTGATGGAAAGTAGAGAAAAGGGGCTTGTTTCTCTCTTTGTGATGTTCTTAACAAGTACACACACAGGAACATACAAACTTATTGATCCATGATGTGCAAGGCGTGTACTTTATTGTATAACAAAGCTCAGCTCTCTGTAAGAAATGATGAAATACTGCAGATAAAAGTACACATGAGCAGGTCGATGTATGCCACAGCATGTTTATAATGATCAGGGCTTTCTTTCCACATAAACATCAAACATGTCCAAAAGAAGGGTCCTACTAACTACTGTAAAATGAGGAGGACCAATGATCCCTGCATATACTCAGCAGTATACTGCAAAAAAAAAACATCCATCCTAGTAATGTGTTCTCAGACTCAGACTTCAGGACTTATTTGGTTAAAATTCTTCCAGTGGGGGTAAGATATTTCCACATGCTCTCACTACAGTTTCCCTTATTATTTCCAGTTATTTCTGGACTACTCAGTGACTCCATCTTGACTGACTCTCAACATACCGTGTAATTAGGTGCATACATGTATGTACTACAGGACACTGTCAATTCAAAGGGTCATTCAAAGATATTTATCCACCTACGTAGATGGAGGCCTTATTTCGATACAGCCAATTAATTCTTGCATAAAGCAGTAAAGTCAGTGTTCTATCAGAGCAAATGTCCCACTGAGCCAGACAGCAGCCTGCTACACGACACCAGAGCCACAGACTATGAACTTTGCTCCTTCTTATCTAACTTACAAACATGAACACGTCTTGTCCTGCACCTCAGCTTGCTGAACGAGTGACCAAACACACATTCTCAGAGGGAATGTGCACTGCTAATGTCAGTTTGCAGGCTCGATAGCTAATTAGCTGCTCAGCTGCAACACATTGAAACAGCATGTAAATGTGCCTGCAAATGTCACTTCAGCCCAGTTAGATGCGGGTGTGGTGCTTACTCTTCAAAATCACTACTAACAACATGCTCTCTGCCCATGACTTGTAGCTACAGGTCAAGTTTGTTTACTTTGTCTCTCATTCCCTATGGTGTTACACTGGCACTCCGGCAGCCTGCCAGCTGCTGTCAATCAGTGACAACATTAACACGCCCCTCCAGCCGGCTGGAATAAAAAGAAGCATTTCTGATATTTCACCAAAGACCTTTTTTTCTTCCTTTTAATAATAAAAAATTCAATTCAGTTTATATAGCGCCAAACCACAACAAACGTTATCTCATGACACTTTACATATAGAGCAGGTCTAGACCGTATTCTTTATAATATTATTTACAGAGACCCAACAGTTCCCACCGTAAGCACTTGGGGACAAAACTTCCTTTGAACCTTGAACAGAAACGGGATTTCACAGTAGACCAATCAAAGCTTTGTAGGTGGGATTAAGAATGCTGACATTGTGGTCTTACACAGCTAGCTTGCTACCTAGCTACATTCATGAAAAATAGCAACACAAAAATTACGGCAACCAATGAGATGGAAGTAGCTGTAGAAATTGTTGTAAGCTGATTCACAGACACAAGTCTGAAAGTCGACATGTTGCTTTGATGAATGTTACACAGCAACTAGTGTCGCATAGCAAGACCTATCTCCACACTTCGGACAAAGGTCTGGCTCAATGTATTATCATTCTGGGATAGGGGAAAAACACTTGTTTGTATATCTTTAAACCAATCACAATCATCTTGTGCGGTGCTAAGTCCAGGATGCAGCAACGGTGCCCTTGCAAAACGGTAACACGCAGATAGCGGAAAGGGGAGGAGAATTCTGACTGAAATAGTCAGCCAATGGCAGATTTAACAGTGAACATACGGTGAGTCAGACTACACACAATTGACCTCCTAATCCTGTTGCTTTTCTCTTTCCTTCTGCCTACTTGGATCCCTTACTACTTTCAAACGTCCCCCGCTTCCCTGACCAGGTTTCCCCGTTTCATCTTCTCATGTATCTCTTTCTATCCCGCCCACCCCCGCATGACTCCCTCCCTCCCTCAGCCTCCCCACTAATTTGATCATCTCAATTGCGTATTGTCTGGCAGTAATTGATTTACCTCCTGCAAAATGAAGTCTGAATTCACAAGAGAAGCCTGTGATCTGGAGCTCAAAGTTGGCATAAATGCATGTTGGTGCCTATGACACAAAAAAAAAACTTAATGTGTGAGGATACAGTTGATTTTCTGAGCTCATTTCCTGTTTTGTCAACTTGTAACTAACACTCTTTTATTGATATACCCACAACATAAATGAGGGCTATGGGCCAGGAAATTTGTATGGGCAAACCATGTACCAGGAAATTAGTGTTGAAGTAACGGATAAAACACAACACAAAGTTAATGAATGTTTCATTTTACACACTACAAACACTTCTTAACATTTCTTAAAAAGGCACATCACTGATTCAATCGAGAATGTAGTAGCTGTGTTTAATATCCACAGTCAACCAGACTACTGACGAAGGCTGACAGAAAAAGATCAATAACATGGTAGCAGGCATGAATGATGAATTTGATCAAGTAGCGATAACGGATGTTCATAACGGATGTGCACAGAATTTTAAAGCTGGTGGACATACACAAGAGCACAGTTTTAAATGGTAAAGTTAGGAGAAAATACAGAAAGTAGACACGTGTGTTTATAGCTGCAGTAGTGTTCATGGATTCATTTAAAAAATCAATTACTAAATTGACAAGGCTACTGAAGACAGGACTTCTTGTTTTAAGTCACAACTAACCAGTTACCTTAGAGGGTCGTTCTTTGTATTTTCCCTAAATTTGAGTCTACTTGCCTTCGTAACAGGTTCACTGTAGGAAGGTGTAAGAGATCAAACAAAACAGACGAACAATTACTGACCTACAAAATGTTTGCTCAAATAAATTTGGCTAGTGGCCTACAGAATGTCTATGACTAAATGGACTTTCACGTGCCATGATGGTGACTGGTCAGTCACCCACTTTGGTGCAGACTGAAATATCTCACCAACTATTGGATGGATCTCCATGAATTTTGTAGGGACATCCATGGCGCCCAGAGAATGAATCCTATTGACTTCGGTGATCCCATGACTTTTCCTCTAGTGCCCTGGGCAGGTTGACATTCTGGGCTTTTAGTGAAATGTCTGAACAACTATTGGATGGATAAAATTGGGTGAACACATTCACATCTTCATTGGGATGAATAATCACTTTGGTGATCCTCTGACCTTTCATCTAGCACCACCATAAGGTCAAAATTTCAATTTGTCCAATACTATGGTTTATGATCAAATACCTGCAAAACTTATGACAGATGTGAGCATGCTAACATGCTCAAATAAAATGAACATGATAAACATTATACCTGCCAAACATCAGCATGTTAACATTGTCATTATGAGCATGTTAGCATACTAAAGTTGACATTTAGCTAAAAGTACAGCATCACAGTGCCACTAGCATGGCTGTGGACTCTTAGTTTTATTGTATTGTATCTAAACTTTCAAAGGGTGACATGGATCCAGAAACATCCGGTATTGCATTCATCTGTATCACAATATTCTCTATAATGATCCTTGTTGACATCTGCATTTACCACACTAACTGCTCTCTCTTTCAAATGAAGGTGTTCCCAAATACGCTGGTGGGCATAGGATCAGTGATGATATAGACCATCTTGTGTGCAATAAAATTCTATCTGTTGCAATTTGTAATCTTACTAACAAGTAGCTTACACTTTCTCAGTCATTGTAATACACAGTTAACAAATCCAATACCATTTCTTAAGGAACTTATAGAGTAACCTTTAGAAATCTGAAACTGACAATTAAAGCTAAAAACATTATCAATGCAAAGCCTTGTAAGGGTTTACAAAGTTTTATCAGGTTCAACCAAAACAAAGACTCCCTCTCCTGTAGATTTGTATCTACCTCAGCAGTTGCCCAGCCTATATGCCAGCGGCGTCTTTCCTGCTCACCTCAAAGGCAGCTGTTACAGGCTGTGACGTCTATGGCGAGCCCTCAATAAAGCAGGACATCTGAAAACACCTGCTATTACTCTAACACATGGCATGGGACACATGCCCAGCACAGAGCCTGAGGGCATCACCTGTCACGTCTTCAAACAGGGATGATTTCCCCGTATGCTTTGTAAACAGCATAAAATCAAATCCACAAATCATGAATCAAGTCCTTCCTCGCTGACTGAAACAGTGTTTGCTTCTTCAGAGACCCTTCTCTAGTAATTTAAGGGGATGACACCCACAGAGAGACAGCCATCACACTCCGAGCCTGTTCTCCCAGCAACACCCCCCCCCTCCCTCGTCTCCTCTGCTCTTCTTTCCTTTCCTCTGTTACAGCCGTTGCAACTAGTCAGTGACTTGAATTTAATCAGCCTTCATCCAAACAGAGAGGTGGCCCCAAGCGACAGTGGCTGAGTGGGGAATTTGTGAATGAGGAGCATGGTCCGATTTCTAATTATGAAAGCGAGGCCAGACAGACAGTGCTAACATTGTTGTAATGGTCAACCTGACCCAGGGTGTGTGCGTGTGTGTGTGTGTGTGTGTGTGTGTGTGAGAGAGAGGGAGACTGCCAAGTGGGGTGAGGCCAAGGCCGGTCCATCTTAGATTCAAAGTGCTGATGACAGAAGACATCAAACCAAGTGACTGGAACCGTTATCATCTCTCCTGATTAACAGACTATTATCTCATGCTGAAAGACATCATACTGCCGAGCATTCACAAGCAAATTAAAACAACAGTCTCCATCATATTCATTACTTTGGAGTAACACCAGCAAGCCTTTCTGTCTCATTTCTTCTCTTCAGCCTCTCATGAAATCATCACAATGGTCAATGCCACATTTCTTGTATACTACTTTTTAATATTAATATCCATCATATTTTCATGAACAGCCCATTTCACTTCACTCTGTCAATGTTAACCATGTTATATGTAGGTTTTATTGAAGATTAAAAGCAATGGAATAGATGTGAAAGCTTTCAAAATCAATCACAACCTACAACTTCCAAAGCAGTCATTAGATAGCATTTTTCTTTTCAACTTGCCTGCCGACTTCAACCATCCACCCACACAGAGAAACGGCAACACACACACACACACACTGAAAAAGAGAACAACCTGCACGCTTAAACCAAAGAATTAACATAAACATTTGAATAAACATGATAAAAGCAAATCTTCCCTGAGCAAATCTACCACAGTAATTGCACTGAACGAGATAATGGCGCTCCGCCTTTTCCATTCTGTTTGAAATTTAAAAACAGTCTGTGGAATCTGAAGAAATTTTTCAACCTGAGATGTGGAGGCGTTCTGCTGACTGCCCCACAAATGAAATTCATTGGAATCTCCACCTCTCCAAGTCTTTCACAGCCACTCCATCATGTTATTTGATAAATGGTCCCACTCTCCTGAACAAATAATTATTTTGCCTGATATGTTCTATGTTTCATTTTTCTGCATTTGCATAAGCTCAAATAGACGGATGCCATTATTGAAATAGGTCCATCACAGCTGTCCGCTATCAAAATAGTGGATGAGATTACATGGTAACTTTAATCTTTCCTCGACATACATTCACAGAGTTTGCTGTGATCAGCCAAAACTGTGTCCCATAAGCTCTATGCAACCCCCAACCCAAATACACAGACACACAGACACACAGACACACACACACACACACACACACACACACACATCACCCCACTTAGCCACCCACTGTTGTTCTTGGCCAGCCCACAAGGGCAGGATAATGTGTTTGACTAATAGCTGTCTGCATTGGACCACAATTTATTTCACAGAGATGACCCACGGTGTGCTGCATCGATCTTAAGTAGGATAAACTGTTGTATTTACAGTCTTTGACAGTTTTAATTCTCTGAGAAAAACATTATGGAAAACATTATTTGTGTTTGATGGGTGCATTAATGCAGTGGCATCAATTCAATACTATATAATCTGGAATCAAGAGAAAATCTGACATGAGAAAGATGGGCATAGTGTACTTATTCATCTCGGTGTGTGTGGGTGTGCATGTTTAAGTGTGTGTACACACATCACTAAGTGTTTGTGAATGTTTAAGTACATGTGAAGTCAGAGAACAGTGGCAGCCCTTATAGCATAGAGATATAATTAACCCTTGTGTTTGTCCTTGTACCTCATCAGCACAAACCTGCATTAGTTAACCTCTAATTAATATTCTACTTCCTGTTTGAAGGCTAATATCCATTAGTGAAGCTTAAAATATGGAACACAAAGTAGTGAAGTAGTGAAGAAGTGCTTCCATAACCACATGTAAAAGATGGCCATTAGACATCATTCTCTTCCTTATTTACATGGTTTCTGAACATTAAGGGTCTTAATGTTCAGAGGCAGGTCAGATATTGCATTCAAAGCGGTCATCACAACCTTCTGTCTCACACAAACACACTCGGCTCTCTCCTACACTCTCCTCACTTTCATTGTGTCATTCATACTCTCTCTGTACTTAAAGTGCCCATTAATATCTATAATACTGGACACCGTCCAATCTGCTGGCAGTGGAACGGGATTGAACCAGCAGCACTGCACTCATTCAAATAGCGTGTAGTAATATTTTCCATTACTAGAGAGGAGCTGGCTGCCATCTTGAGATTAAAAGTTATGGCATCATAAACAAGGCCTGTGAAATATTTTGGCTATGATCTCAGTGTTACTCAATCCAACTAATGATTTCTTGATTATAATCTTATATTTAGCTGACAGATTGTTTTGGCGAAAGTTGTGTTTTAATATAAACTACACTGTATTTCATGTATAAAAATAGTGAGGAACTGTGTCCCATTTTTGACTTACTTCTTAATCTTCTCAATTTCTTTGGGTAGAGGTCTTGTTTCACTTGTGTAACTACTGAAAATAAAAAAGACAGCCTTCCTTTATATAGCCTTAGATGCAGCAAACATTACACTCAATAGAACACTCTGTACAGCATTAATGGGGAGATGACCGTCACTGATAACATATGAGATCTGTACCTGTTTCCCAACAAATGGAGGTTAATGACAGAGCACAGTGACAAGTTTATTAAGGGGAAAGTAAATGAAATGGCCTCCAGGTTGTATACCAGCTGTAATGAACACTCTGCAGGAAAGGTAATGTTGACTGAGAGACAAACTGCCACAGACGCATATCACAGTAGAAAATGCAGTAAATACACACACAAGCACATACATGACACCTGTTTTGTCTAACCAGAGCCGCTTGCGCTTAGCAGAACCATTCCCTGACGTCCCTATGGAGTAAACAACAGAGGGGAACAACAGCTGTCAGGCCTGTCAGACATTAAAACTACGATTATAAGATGACTTATAATGCAGGTGAAACTGCAGCAGCAGTAATTCCCTTGCATGCTATGTGTGTGAATTTACACAAAAACTAGAATTAGAATTATTAGGTTGTATGCCTCCACCAACCAGTAAAGTTGCAGTTTCCATCCATGTCTGTCCAGACTCATATAATATATGCACTGAATACTTGTAAGGAATTATATACAAAAGGTAATAAGTGTATTTTTTGGCTAAATGGAAGTTATCACTATATTGATGATACATATGAATGACATTGTTGAACTGATTAATGAAGGATTATCATAATTGGCTAAAAAGATGCACACTTACTTAATTACTATGTAACGATTGATTCGTAGAGTATAGCTACACAAAATGTGGTGCTTTTGTTTTCTCCTGGCATTTTCAGATGCAAAGCCTTTCTATGAGCTGTAGGTGAAACTCACTCACAAGATCATGATTAGCTAGGTGCGCTCCAATATGTTGTTTGCAGTCACGTGATTCTGATGACGGTCAAAATTCAGAATGAGGCAGGAAGTGAAAGACAGAATGGACGCGTGTGTGTGAAATCTGGAATCCCCCAATTCATTCTTAAATTATGGCTAAAACTTATTTTGAGGTCACAATGAACTTTGATTTTCACCTTTTTAGTGTCCGACCAACTGTGAAATATGGTCACAATCTCCCCTTCAAAGTGTGGTGTGAATAATGGCCAAATTATGTCACAGTGAAGTTGACCTTTGACCTTTTGGGTAAAAAATGTCATCACTTCATCGTTGTATCCCATTAAAAATCTGTGTGGACTTTTGTCATAAGATAACATTATATAATCAAATTATCAAGTTATGACCAAACACGTGTTTGTCAAGGTTTGGACAGTGACTTTGACCTTTGACTCAAAAGTGTCACCAATTCATTGTCCGACCAACGGTGAAATACGGCCATCAATTCTTGAGTTATGTCCAAAAACATGTTTTGTGAGGTCTAACCACCAAACTCTAAGTCTAAGTGGATGCGGCGGCATAAAAAGCAGCTAATAGTAGACTGCAGCTAAAGCAAACACCACTTGCCTCCAAGATTTCGTCTTGACATATTTCAGGTCCTGTTTTGTTTACCCAGAGAGCCGCTTGCACTTTGCAGAGCCATCACCTGACGTCACTATGGAGAAAACAACAGAGGGGAACAACAGCTGTCCGGCCTGTCAGAGAGTAAAACTATGATTATAAGAGGACTTATAATGCAGGTGAAACTGCAGCCGCAGTTATTCTCATCAATGTTAAAACTGCTACTGTTATGGGTGCGTGAACACAGATTTGAATAGGAAAGACAATATATGAAAAACAACAAACAACATACACTTGTGGACAATAAACCTTTCATTAAGAATGACTTAACGCCTTGATAAACCTCTACAATGTTTAGGACGTGATGGAAATAGCTGAATGCATACTGTGACTTCATTGACTGCAATTTCATTCACCCAATAACAACATAATGATAACCATCTGCGACCCTATTGAGATCAGAATGACCTTCTACACGGAACCATTGCTTCTCATATCGTACTGTACTTTGACACCTCTCCACTCTAGAGTCCTCCAATCAAGTTCCATATGACCTTGCCTTTTCTGCATGTTTTTCTATGACTAATTGAAAGGAGGACTATTATGTAGCCTACAACAGAAAATAGAGATGTCTGAAGGATGAAGATACAGCAGAAATCACAAAAGTCACCACCGCAAAGTATAAAAGCTGACCTTGTAACCAATTTCCGTGTTCTAATGCAGATGGTTTGTACTGAACTGAATAAAGATCTACTTGTAGGGGCCTGTCAGAGCTGTAATGTTGTTAATAAACAAATATGTCATTCTTTCAGAGGCTTTAAATTATACAGATTATTTTAAGGCTCTCCAGTTCTCTCCAGATCTCCAGTGGGTAACAGCTACAGACATATCTCGGGGAAAGCTATTACAGTAAATACACAATACTGAAATTTATAAATGTAAACCAAAGCCCAGTTCCAACTAGAGTACAACCAAACATGACAAACATGTTTCAGGGGCATTCAGTCATTTCTTTCAATGCTGAATCAAATGACTCTATTTCATCCATTATCAGCTTATTGTTTTAGTTGTTTGTTTTACCAGAATCAGTAAACTCAAGAAGCAACTCAAGCTAAATGTATGCTACGTGCTCAGCGAAATATGGCAGACAGCTGAAGTCAACAAGGGAATAAAGTTGAACATTTAAGCCAAAATGAGCCAGAATTATCATTCAGGAGTCAAGAGACCAAACCAAATAAGAATAATTTACTGTTACTTTACTTACCGTTAATATGTGGCTATGAAGTAAACTCCAAACTGTTGTGCTACTACTGACACATGCGGTACAGTACCCATATTGTACAATATGTGTCATGAGATAGTTGTTTTGCTTAGTGCTGCTTTAAATAAGTATGACACATTTTTGATTGATAGATATTTTGCATACTTTTGGTGATGCATGTCGTCAGAGGAGGAGGAGTAAGAGGTTTAATTGTGAACATGGCAATACCAGAAAAGGCACAAACCCCATGTTGTGAATTTCACATAGATTTAGTCTTCAACCTTCACCATATCAAAGGTGGCATTTATGGTGTTTTTTCTAATAGACATATTTTTAATAAATACATCTGTGTAGTGGAGTATTATACACCACAAAACCAGCCCTTTTACCATTGCTGGCAATGCTCTGCTAAAAGTTGATGTGCTTATCGATTTTGCACCTGTCCAGGTTGGCATTGCCAAATAACTCTTCAAGATAGAGTGAGCACACTGGAAGTAATGTGTTTCACTCCAAGTTTGTATTTTAACACACTGAAATTGACAGCAGGAGCTCAGTAGTGCTGTATCACAGTGGCCATTTCAAATAACTGCGGTTTATTTGCTTCCACACAACCTTCTACAACAAGTCTAGCATCTTCGCTCTGGTCTATACATCATTTCTACCACCTCCCGCTGCCGGAGATGGTGACAGCATGCAGAAAGTTTCATGTTTTAGCTTTGAATACAGAGCTTTTGGCACAGCTGCTGTATGCTGAAAAACCTGTCTGCACCCTCTGGAATATGACTTATGACTTACCTGCTTGCCTAAATGACTGCGGGGCAGTTGAGGACTTGATTTCACACCTAAGCGCGTCTCCAGTAGCCTAATCTGAATCTATATCCAACTAGATTTAGTGTGAGCCCCAGACCCACGGTATATGGAGATTCACAGTGTTTATGGTGTGGAAAATACTCCCGACCCCCTGGGAAAGGAAGTATTTAAGTGGATAGGCTTACGCTCCTACTGCTAGAACTGGTCAAAGTCAATAAACACTTTCATCTACTAAACGCGGCATTTCACCTTAAAGCAGCAGGTAACACAAACAAAGACAAAGGGAGACAGAAAAAGCAAGCTGGTGGGGGGTGCAGAGATGAAAACATAACAGAAAGAGCCATAAACACCCCCTGTGTGATCTAACCAGTAGTATCTTCTTGATCGCTGTGTGTTTACCATGTCGTGTTTATTTTTCATTTACTGAACACAAGCACCAACGAAGTGTGAAGGACTGAATCGTGACATGTCCCACTGTTCATCTCTTATCCATGTTTATGTAGCATTATAGTTTTATAAGAGAATATGGAGTTCATGCAAAGTAAACTGCAAATAAAAATAAATCAAAGCCGTCATACTCATACATCATAAATAATAGAGATTTTGCAAGCTAATCTCAACTGCGACTTCTTTTATTTGTTTTTATAATCAGACGAAACTTTATGATAGCCACAGTACAATAACAGTTCAGAGCAAAATAAGTGTTATGATGATTTTAAGTGTATCTTTGTATTTACAGCACTCAGAACAGTGGCTGCCCAGGGAACAATGGCCAGTAATGAGTAAAGCAATGTGGTGCAGTTATGTGTAGGATTGGAAGAAAATGCAATAAGGCCAGGCTGCGATATTAACAAATGGGTAATATACATACAGTATCTACACAATATGTTTGCGACACCACTTTAACTTTACTTTGTGTTTAAAACACATTATGGGATGTTAGGATTCTGCAGCTCTGTGAATTTCTCTTCAAAAACAAAACCTTTGAGAGACTTTTATGTTATTTTCCAATGTTCTATCTGCTGGGATGCCACTGCTGTCACAACCGGACAAAAATAGAAGATTTAAGCTGTCATCAAAGTACTAAATGTATTGATTATTTCAATAAGAGTTTGACATCAATTCATCTCTTTCAAAACCCTGGAGATTTATAAGCCTTTTTTTTTATTTATCTGCATTCAAATTGTCATCAGACGATAGCCGATGGCTTCCGAGATTGCTAATCGAACTGTAAACAATGACCAGTGCACGGAAGAGGAAGTCTTGGACCGGTTTTTCGTTATCCAGATATTAGATCGCTGGAAGCCCCGAAACGTTGGCCGTTTCCCCAGAGACTAAATCGACGTCAGACAATAGCTGATGGGGTCTGAGATCGGACATCAATGAAATAAACGCACAGCAAGTGACTGACCTCTGGCTCTTTTTGTTCTGACACACCCTCAGGTGGAAAGATTGAAGTTTACTGAAGTTCAGTGATGAGACAGAGCCAGACTCATTTGCACCATTCACTCTGTTCCAGCCTCTCTTATCTCCTCCTATCTCCTAGTCTCCTGACTTTCTCTCATTCATCCAATCACTGCATGTTTGAACCTTCTATTTTACCTCTTCTAATCCATAAACAGGCCCCTTTACTCGTTCACTGTGTTGTTCGTCACGGGACCGACCACAACCCCAAATCCACCTTTCACCAGAGAGCCCAGGACTCATTGCTGGGGCAGGCTCAGACGCCCTCCTGCAGGGCGCTATGCCAGGCCTCGGTCATGCCGTCTGTAGTCTGAGTCAACGCCAAAACCTGTCACAATAAATCAAGTGAGTGCATGTCCAATTCATGTGTGGTGGAGTCTCTTCTACTTAAATTTCACCCACACATAAATGTTGTCATGGGACTATGCCCAGGAGTGGGACAAGTGCTGGTACGGTGATGCAGCTCAAAGACGAGGTCTCATCACTGAGCCTGTACACGTTCCTGCCTACTGCTCTGTGACGTTTGTCTGTGTTGTGACAATGTTTGGTACTTACAAAGGCCACCATCACATAATGCCAGGTCATTTACTGTCTGCCAACATGCTGAAGGATTCTTACAACGTTTCTTTGGGAAAGTGGTTACCAATGGTTACAGGTAGCCATGTTGAAAGAGACAAAATGACAAAAACATTCAGGCCAAAGCCTCTGTAAGGTTATTATCACTGACGGCGCCAATACTGCCTGTCAGCACTTCTGTGCCATCACCTCTGGGATGTAGTGACTACGCCTCTATGGTCAAACACATCACAGATTCCTTTAAGTAACGATGTGAATGCTTAGCTCAGCAATGATTATAATCCAATCACAAGTCAGTTGTTGGCGATTCAACTGGAAACTGCAATAACATATCTCAGTGTGGACATGTTTCATTAAAACCATGTCCCGTTAAAATACCCCCTATTAAAGCCGCTGACATTAATAATCTGTGGACTAAAGTAAAGTAACATTGTCTCTGGAATGAGATATTACTGTTTAAGTTTACAATGTTTTGTTAAATAACTTCTCAGTAAAGCATTCTTCTTCTACATTTTGAAGTGAAACAAAAACCGCACACGTTTATCTGCCACTCTTTCTACCAAGTGCTCTGCAGCAGGTGAATAAATGTAGGGAATTTTGTAGAGCACGCTAACATAAGCACGTAATTCAGTACTGCCGTAGTGAGCTGCTCAGTAGGAGTGGCATGTCAAGAGTGGAGGATCAGAGTTGAGGTGTTCTGAGATGAATAGTGTGACAAGTCAAATGAAATGGAAAAAAAACCCCATTACTGTGTGTAGTGCAAACATGACAAGGGCGCTGACCTTTATGGGTCACTGGAATAAAGCATGATAAGAGATTTCAAGTCCAGCAAACACTGAAATATTGGAAAATCTTGGCAGAATTGTAGGTTCCCTCATACCTAAAAGTTGTTCTGTTTTCTGCTCAGGACACAGCTGGTTTACAGAAAACAGGATTCTCTTGTGGCACTGACAGCTCAGAATATGCTTCCAATAATAAAAGTAGAGGAAAATGGGGAGGAAAAAATACAAAAGAGCTGCTGGTAATGCTGCAGTCCCCCCAAGTAATTAAAAAGAAAAAAATGTGAAAGTACAGGATTGAATAAAAAATAATGAGCTCTAACTGTACACTGTGTTTTCTTATGAGTAATCCAGAATTCTGAGTGACTGAGTTTTATAACACATGCAGAAAAAACTGTAAATAGCATCTATAATAATGTAGCATGTCTCCTCAAAGGTAAATTGCGTTCTTGTTTGTAGGAGAAGATACTATATATGTCATAGTGCACTAAAAATGTAAGTGTCCATCAGATCAGCGAATATTACATGTGTGTGGCTGCTGTATAGTCAATGTTCTGTACCTGCATGTTTCTGTCCCTCCCCTGGGTCCCATCTCAATGATCCAGTAACAAGCCATCTGTCATTGTCATTGTAATTAATCTGGTGCTATTTAGTGGATAATGAGATGCTGTCGTGGGTTTTGTGCAGCTTCACTTCCCAGAGACTTGTTTCCTGTCTCCGTCAGAGCAAGGAGAAGAAGGAGGGGAGGAGATGGGAGAGAAAAGGATGCAATGGAGCCGTGCTGCAGCATGGTGGCTGCTGCTCGTGTACAGATGGTTAGGATATTTACTTGCCAACATTCACCTGTTCTGAGAACGCCACTCATCATTCGAAAATCAAGAGCTCATGACAAGAGTGCTTAAAGCAATCAAAAACAAAAGGGCTTTTTGTCTTAGGAGGCGTATACCTATTTGTCTTCCAATCACATAGGACATGTCAGACGTGATAGGTGTGGAGATGGTTTCAAATGATGTGGGGAGGCATAAAATGTAACGTAAGTATGATTGTGGTGACTGTTCCATATTTACCAGATTATTTATGGGAAAGGTGCCAATTCTGACCACCAGCCAGCTCTCAGAAAAAAAATCTTTGCAATCACATGTGAAAATTAAGCGTGGGACTAGATGGTGCTGCTCCTGCTCGGGATGGAAATTGCCCTGCCACATGTGATATCTCACGCTCAGGCATTACTCTCAACATTCACATCATTTGCCTCCTTCACCATAAAAAGAATTCATAGTGGAATTGTATTGCTCGCCAGATGAATACATTTTCACTCTCTGACAGGGACAGATGGTGTCAGGGCGTGTGAAATTTCACACGCAAACACCATGAATACAGGTGATCTTCTTCAATCCTTCACTATGAGTTTTATGTATTACCTGCCACTAGGTATATTATTATTACATCTCACAGTTTTGAATTGATCACACCTACGGAATATCTATAAAACAGAGCAGTGAAGGCAGAGAGGAGTAATTTGATGGACGTAGAAATGGGTCTATTACCTTACACTGAACACAGGACTCCCTTCTTTTTTAAATATAACATAAAATCGATCACTGCTGTCAAAGAAATAGAGCGATGTAATGGTACCGACAGAGCCGTGAAAATAGAATGATGAAGTGAACGCATGAAGGTCGACAGTCAAAGGAGTGAAGTTATTAAACACAATTTACTTTATTTGGTATGAACACAAGCATCACTTCACTTCTCAATCATGTTAGGGGCTGACAGCCACCCACAACCGCCGTGATCCAATCAACTCCGAGGAAATGAGGTGAGGACATGACTAGGCAGAATCTGAGCAGAATTTCGAGGGAGATAAAAAAAATGATCTTTTTTGAGCCCCGCTGGTCTCTTCATTTTCCACCTATTTACTGCCAAGGGCTTCCATTATCAGCATTTGTTACCAAACTCATTTCAGTGATAAATCTCACCCACTCTTTCTCCCTGTTTACCAACAGTGAGGTGAGTAAGCTAAACCCTCCGTCGAATCAACAACCATTTCACACACGCAGAGAATGTAACAAACACACTCAAAAAAGCATCCAATAAGGTATAATTTAACAAAAGAGCTATCTGATCCAGGGTGATGAGTAGAGGACTCAACAGTGTGTCTACAAGGGCTACAGCTGCACTCTCGTTGGCTAGATTGATGGTTGACACTGGAAGGTAGTCTGTGGGTGCTGGAGTCAAGCATCATTACTGTGGCCAAGCACCCCAGGTATGTGGTTAATGGCAGTGAAGAGAGCAGTGTGCATGTGTGCCAGTTGCTCAACGAGGCTCTGCAGTGTGTTGGGGAAAAAAGAAGGAAAACAAGTGGTGATCACTCCACATAGCTACAATGTAAAGTGATCATCCAAAGTCATTCAAAGCATGCAAATATGCCATTAAAACCTTTGAGCTGAATTCAATTATATCATTAGGGACTAAAGATTCTCATTAGGTCTACATTATGGTGTATTCTAGAAAGGGACTAAATTTCATTGGCCCTGACAAACTCAATTTTAAATGTGGCTTTGTGAGAGTTTGGGGTGATGATTAGCAGTCAGAAAAGACTCTGAGATCAAGGCAGACTGAAAATGTGCTCTACAGTTCGTGTGTTCTCATTAACTTTGGGTAAGAAGAAAAGCCTGGAGGAGGCTTACCAGTGTGAGAAAGTACTCTTGATAAGATTGAGCACAAACTATCCGTAATGACTCCAAACAGGGCTGTTTCCTTAAAAATAACAAAGCTGCTGGGCGACCCATCCCAGGTGAAATGCAGCCTGTGGTCTAGATGAGGGCTGATACAGGGTGACATGGACAGCGATATGACAGTTCTTGCTGTTAAATAGACTCTGTGCGTTGCTACTGCCGTGCATAGGCAGCTTGCTGATGTCTGTGCACATTAATCAGAGTGTCACCACAGCAGAAGAGTTATGAATGAGGTACAGCACTGTTGCGGATGGGGACTGCTGGGACATGTACAGACCTGCTGTTACCATCTTGTAAGTGGTGGGGGAGGGATGCTGCTGCTGCAAATATTGTGTGCACAATTTTTTCTGGTATCTGCCATGATGCATTGGACAACAACGCCAGGTAATCTTGATCAAATATACCATTCATCGAGATGCCTGCCCATTGACAGAAAGACAATAATCTCACAAAATACTTGTACTCTCAGTGTCAGTGAGCACTTAATAAAATTCACAGTGAAAAGTCAGAACAAATCTCAAGATTTAACCATGAGTATGTCTAATATATTGCATTTCCTGACACTCTGAGCTTGTAAATCCAACCATTACTCAACCCTTCATCCACAAAGACCCACCATTTGGAGGTCCAATAACTCACAACACTCCTATTTACACAGAAACATCACCACAACAGATTTTTGGGATACTACTACTTGACGCAGGATTGAAGGTCCTGCACATAAACAAGTCGATGCATACACTGTGATCTGTGTGATCTGAATTTCTGCAATATGGGATTAATAGAGATTAAACACAATATGCTAAACAAATGTATGAATGGAACAGAGCAAATGTTCCACTACAGGAATAGAAACTGATAACTACCCACAAATTGTAGAAAAACTACTACTACTAACTACTTTATAACAGTTAATACATAAAGCATACAGAAGCTAACAATGAAGACAGACGATATGCCTGAGAGAAAGTCTGAAATCCTGAAAACTTTACAAGGTTCATCTTGAAGTACTGGCTTGAGGTTAATGAATGATCAAAAAGGCAGACTACTGCAGCTAAACTCAGTACGGCAGTAAGAGCGTCTTTGTACATCTGACAGGATGTGATGATGACGATGAGGACGGGGTATCATTAGGGAAGGGTATTTGATCAAATCATTCAGGGATTTGATGGATGACAGTTTTATAACAGTGACACAGAGCTAAAGAGGGCTGTTGACCTCCACCCACACTCTTTTGTAAACAATAGCTGTAGCAATAGCTGCTACGACCCACAAGCTAATGGTCAAAAGCAGTTTTATGTGATGGCAGGGGTTAGTTGGTCAGCCCAAATCACATTTGTTTGGATGACTTTGTCTTTACGCCTCTAAGTTCAAGATTCCACCAAGAGTCGTCACAGGAAAACATTTCACAGGAAAATAAAAGAGAGTGGTTTTAAAATATAAACATGATTTTTGGACATATATTTGGCATATACGAAGAGATAATACAACAATAAAGACAGGGACACAGGATCAGAAATAATCTATAAAGCGGTACAGTCTGTGTTTCCCTCATAGAGGGTACTAATTATTAGCAGAGCCGATACAGCAGGTGAAAACACAAATCTTACCAGTGTGGTTTGAGTGTGAGAAAAGTGTTTTATCTAATCAGACCCTTAAGACAGAGGACAGGGTTGCAAGGTGAAAGCAGCCAATACCACAACCTGTAATCCATCCTTCCCCCGTCCATTGCAGTTATCCTTGTTTTCATGGGACCAGATGCATGAAGTGATAAGTTGCTGCAGCCATTAATAAGAACAGGGGACCTGAATTACATTTAATCAATCGGTATGTAGTGCCACCGCTGTTCGGCTGTACTTAACATTGCAATTACATGCTAACGGCAATTAGCTCATTAATGCAGGCCAACACAAGGGAGGAGATAATGTACTGATGCCCATTTAACACATGGTCACACACACACACACACACACACAACTGTCCCTGTTCTGTTATTTTACATATCTACATATCCTGAAGCCCCTTCAGCTTCTTGCTACATCCGCCTGGTTGAACAGTCGCATCTCAATTGGATTAACGTGACTGTGTGAATGTCAACAAGCTCCATGGTAGCAATTAGCCCAAAACGTTAATTGTATGCGCGTGCATGTGTGTGTGTCTGTGGTGAAGACAAATGACTCAATGAATAAATAAGTTCGGTGTGAAACGTGTGTGCTAGAGCAAAACAAACAGCATATTTAAAGGATCAGTATGAGGATTGAGCGTGATGTTTCTGTTATCTGTGTTTTCCACATAGACAGCACTTATGAGTGTATTATTCTGGAGTTTTAAAAGATCAACATCTCAATTAACATGCCTCAAGAAATCTGTAACATCCTCAGCTGTTGTTCATCCTGGGCAAATCTGCTTGACCTTTCAGCAAGAGCATTCAACTGATTACACTATATTTTCATGGGTCTGCACTCTTGTGAGTATCTGAAACCTACATTTACTGTACACATAGGCCCAGATTTCACTCATCTGAAAAAGTATGTTCCTTCCCACCAGAATTTCTCCTGTTGAACACTACTACAGTACAACACTCATTAATAACTAACAGCTGGCATAGTGCCATGGTGGCAGATGAGAATAAGATAAAGTTGTACAAATGTGTTTGTGAACCCTGTGTTACTTTTAGATGAAAGTGAAAATTCACCTCTCCCCTTCATCTCCAGATGAAGACTACCTTAAGGGTGTCTGATTATACTGCTACGAGCTTTGTTAAAAAATATAACATCCAGATGTTTGAGGAGTTTTGGAATTTAGACACTTAATTCATGTCAACTGTTTTTTCCTTTAACAAATACAATTCTTCAGGCTACACAACATCAGCAATTTCCTTCATCTGGCCTTGGCCATTTAAATGATTATAAATAAATTAATCATTAAAAGCTTGTAAAAAAATGCACGCAATTGACATGGTCTATTTTCACAGCACAACCCAATTAAATTAGGTATTTGAATCAATAATTAAACAATGATGTAAATGAAAAATTAAGTGAAGCAAAGTAATATTATCACTCACAATTGCTGCTCTTTCTCCTGCTTTACCTGTCCAAACTACACAAATAATTAATTAATACACAACTTACAGGCTTTATTGGAAAGCAGCTGAAACAAAGCTCATCCCATTTTTGTAACAAATCAAAGCCTATAATTGCCTTTATCAGGTGGAAACATAAAATGGTTTGTCCTGATCTCTTGACAACAGGTTTAGGAATATGAGCATACCCACATGGTCAGGAGCTGTTCCTGTTGTATGGGAAACTACTCATTGTGTTCATGGTTACTCGCACAGCAGACATCCTATGAAATGCAAAATAGTGTTGCATTGAAATCAGAGACTGTCAGTTAATATATTCAAACATACAGTGCTGTTTGATAAGGTAATTCTTTTTATTTTATTTGTTTTTGATAAAACTGAACAACGAGCAAAATCTCTGCCAGTGGCAATACATTCTCCATCAAAAGAGGAAACCGAAGCCATGTTTACATTTTGGGTCATGGAGACCGCAGTCAGACAGAAGCCAAGAGAACGTGTTCATTAAAACGTACAAGAATTCCTGTGTTGCTCAGTTGGTTTAAGCATCATAAAATGATCTGCTTGTCCTGGGCCGAGATCCAGAGTACAGACACTATAAAACTAGAGTCGTGCAAAATTAATTGTAACAAGGCCTCTGAAAAATGAGTAGTATACCCAAAGCAAGTCAAGACAAACGAATTAAAACTGATGATGATAAGCTGCACAATTGATATTACTTGATATTCATTCATTTGACTTAGAAAAGGCATCGCAGGATCGCTCAGGAGCCCTATTCTGGATAAACAGGTTAAAAACTGTAAACCTACAGGGATTCTATGAGGTAATTCTTAAAAACAGAGCCTTTGTAAACACATTTCATGCCACTGGGCATAAAATACATACATTAGCACAGCCATGAAAAGAATGAGGTCAATGGGGTCACCAAGAACTAATATTAACAGTAAAATGATGGTGAATTTTACTGAATTTCCATGTGTGAATCCCACGTGTTTCATTCATATCAACCTGCTTTCAACACCTCTCTCTACAGAGCAGTTACAACATGCAAACAAGAATTACTAGCTTGAATCCCCATATGGAGATAAGGCGAGACTCTGTGTTAAATGGGATTTAGGAGGAAATGTCAGCTGTACTCATTTGGGTGATAGAAGCACAGTGGAGTGGCCATTAAACAGTAAAACAGCTCTCTTTATTTGGAGGCTGATAGATGGGGCAGTCATCTTTATTCACAGCCTTCCTTGTCAAATGGAACAAATCTTTGTGTGGCCCCTCTTCACTTCTTTCTCATGCCATTTTTCTCTCTTTCTCACAAACACACATGCAGCATCCTTGTGGAACAGAAGAAGCCCCTCCAGACTTTGTAATTAATAACAATGGTGTAATCAAATTAAGGGCCCTCTTCTTCTCTTCTGTTTTTTTTGCAATGTAACGATTATTCTACCCTAATGAGTTTGCTCCATTGCCTGCTCTCTCTAGACCCCACTGCGACACCCAGGCAACTTTTGATAATGAGGTTAGAAGGAGCGGATGGGGTGAGGCATCAAATAGGGTGAGGGTGACAGAAAGGCTGGAAGGTCAGTCTCCCTGCAGGGTGGCAACAAGGGTGCAGTGGGGTGCCATTCAGGGGTACTAACATGAGACAAGCCAAGGGAGATAGTAAGGTTGAAATGACACAGGAGTGAGTGGGGAATGAGGGAGTTAAGTAATTAAGGTGAAACCATAGCAGTGGAGAGAGTTGGAGGGTCATGTCAAAGACTGAGACAGCCGAGAACATCACACAGGATGAGTCAGATGGGTGGGGACACATGGGGTGTAGAGGTATAAGGAAAGACAAAAAGAAACACAGCACAAAGGGATTACAGGCTCTCACAAAAGCACGTACACTTGGCTATCTTTAGTTTTCATATTATGGTGGCAGTCAAAGAAAACAGGCCAATCATGTTACCTGCTTACTGGTGCACACGGTTTCAAACCAAACTCAGTTCACATTTATGGATCATTACTCACATCAATGCATGATTGGATAACGATCACATGTCTGGGGCCCAATGACCCTTTCAGTCCCCAACACCTCTTGCATGCTGGATTCAGAAGCGAGTGGATAGATTCAGTGGGCTTGTCTGATTCAGAGCGGCGTGTCTGGCCATGGCAGTCTGGTGACAGGCCAGACAGGTGATGCATTTGATCGTCTGACAGGTTTGAAAACTCATATGCACTCCGAATGACGCACACCCTTGAGAGCATTCATCTCGATAAGGTTCAAGTCATTCAATGCGAGAGACGAGCCCACATCTTCCAACTGTCCATAACGGTCAACACTGTCTGACTTGATCATTTGTTCTGGGTCGGCACCAACGCCAGTGCAAGATGCTGGCAGACTCAACAAAGTACTGAAAAAGAGATAGCTCAGTTATTAGGATGAAACAGAGGCAGACACTAAGATGAGATCCAAATTGAACTTCATCTTGGACGTCTTCCTATATTTGCTCACATGGTGCAATAATTCCTTATATTTAATATCACAAAAAAACGCTTTATGTGTTCATATGATTTCAAAATACTTTCTTTGACAGTGGCCCTTGCCATGCCCACCTGGAATCAGTACTTTGTTACCAGCAATACACATGATAAATACCAGTCTGGCTATTGAAACAGCTCTTGACAAGGTTGTTAATAACTTGTCATGTCAAAAATCTTTCTATGAAAATCTTTTTATGCTTGTTTGATCTTAGCTTGACTTTTGACACTGTCGACCATAACAGTTTAATTAACAGGCTTAAGAGCTGACTAAATCTGTCTGACACTGCACTCCAGTGGTTCAGATCCTCTCTTTAACACTGAACCATTACAATTTCCTTTTGGTGATTTCAGTTCTAGTAGGTTTGACATGCTGAGTCCCACAAGGGTCCATTCTCTGACCTATTTAGTTTAATTTTTATATGCTTTCACTTGGCTTTATGATCAGCAAACACATGATCAGTTGTCATGACCAGGCGGATGATATACTACTTTGCTACCTGCTAACATGACAACTAGATCATCGCGACATCAATCTCTGGGTCAGGGGCAGCAGGTCTGTGCCACTTTGGAGTCTCAACCTCTTACGACCTTTACTACTAAATATGTTCTGTAATCTGAAGTGTACTGTTATCAGTATTCTGTTTTTCCTTCGGCAATTAATCCCTGACGTTAATTATTTCTTATCTTCTTATTCTTTTTTCCTAAAAATACATTATGATGATTAGCTAGCCAGTTTTTGTTTAATATGGAAGTACCTCACATTAATAGTAATGTATTATTGAAACTGATTGGCAAACTAAACTAAACAGATTGCCGGTCACACCTCCTCCAGTCTAGTGCTCAACACTGGAGCCCCGCAGGGATGTGTGCTCAGCCCCCTCCTCTTCACGCTGTACACCCATGACTGCAATCCCCGACATGGAAAGAACTTTGTTGTGAAGTTTATGGACGACACTACCATCAACGACCGGATTACAAAGAATGATGAAAATTGCTATCGCGAGGAAATCAACAATCTTGCAGAGTGGTGCACAGAGAACAACCTACTGCTCAACATCAGCAAAACCAAGGAGTTGATGATTGATTTTAGGAAAAAGGAGGCAAAGACACACACTCCTGCCTACATCAGTGAAGCTGGGGTGGAGCAGATGAGTGGTTTTAGGTTCCTGGGAATCAGCATCACAGAAAACCTGTCATGGACATCACACATCTCCACGCTGGTAAAGACAGCTCAGAAACAACGGTATTCCTTAAGGAAAGGCAAAATTCCTGTGCCAAGTTCTTGATAACTTTTACAGAGGAGCAATATAAAGCATTCTGACTGGAAAAATTACAAACTGGCATGGGATGTGCACGATCCAGGACAGGTGATTTAAACCCAGAAGGTCATTTGGTACCCATCAACTACCGAGCATCAGTGATATCTTAAGTGAGGTGGCTGCATAGAGCCCAAAAGATACTAAAAGACAAAACCCATCCCAGCCTCAGCCTGTTCACCCTGCTGCCGTCTGGCAAGTAATACAGAAGAATTCGCTGTCGTACCACCAGACTACAGAGCAGCTTCTTTCCTCAGGCTGAGAGACTCCTCAACTCCACCTCATCCTCCGCACTCCACCATAAATAAATGACATGGAACTTTCTGTCATGCTGGTTTTACACATCACCACAACACTACCTTTGTATACTATATGTAATTAAGTAACTGTATATATTGTTTTTATTCAATTCCAATTTTAAATATTTGTATAAATGTTCTGTGTATGAAGGGAGCTGCAACTTTAATTTCAATGTGCAGCTCTGTATGGTAGAATGAGTAATAAATGTACCTTGTCTTGTTGCACCTAAGCCGAGGTCAACACACACAACTATATTATGTATTATACACCTTCATAGTTTTTCAAGTTTTTCTTACAGGCTACTCGTGTGTTGAGAGCAAATGTTGTTGAAGTACTGTTGTATTTTGCAGGTCATAGCTAAGAGGGCATTTTATATTTGACCAAGGATATGCACGATCGTGTGTGTGTGTGTGTGTGTGTGTGTGTGTGTGTGTGTGTGTGTGTGTGTGTGTCCATTAATGAAAAGAGTTTACTTCCTCAGTTATTCATTCCCTGCGGTACTCAATTAAATGTGACACTGACAGAAACTTGAACCCAATCAACATCCGTGCATTTTTAATAAGTGTGTGTCTGATGACAACACACCCACAGAATGAACACTACAGTAATTATCATGGCCAAGAGTTTATCTGAGAGAAAGATAATGAAAAGATCAGAGTTGTGAGTAATGATCTCCCTTTACTTTTATCACTGACCCTAACTCTGATCCTTTACCATTTAACATCTACAGCACCAAAATATATATTCAACATAATAATATATAATATATATTCCACATTTTCCGGTTTAGCTTTAGCCTTCAGAGCTAATGGGCTCTGCCTGCAATGTTTCTTGCTAGCTATTCACAATTACGAGGCAAACAATTGAAGAAAATGATTCAATCACAATTCAAATCACATTTAATACAATGGTTGAACAAGCACAAGAACTATTAGGAGGATTTTCTGTGTGAGGTAGAGGGAGAGACTCAAAGACATCTTGGGGAAGGCATGGGACATTATTGCTCTGTTGACATCGTAAACTGCCACAGAGCAATTTACATGTAATAATAATACCCTTTCAGAAATGAATCTGCTGAGGAAGATGATCAAAGGCCATCAATGCATCCAGCTAAGCTGACTTGATTGAAGTTGCTTTCGGAATAGCTGTCTGTCGTGAAAACTCGCAAAACGAAAAAAGAGACGAGTAAGGCGCGGAGTCAAATTAGCAGGTGGGGACCGAGACACTGACTGGGGCTCTGACAGAGAGCCCTAACCAAACACTTATGTACTCCTACAGCTCAGCATGCTGCTTCTAATTAAAGGAGCTGTCACGTACCATTGAGCAGATTGCAACCCTCCAGTTGGCCTCCCAAGGACCAAGAAACAGTACATATGAGAAGATTCACCTTAATCCTGAGACACACACACACACACACACACACACACACACACACACACACACTTATCTCCTATGCAGAGCTCTGGGAAAGCAAAGGAGAGAAGGAGCAAGGTCGGGAGGTGGTGTTAGGGGAAGAGAGAGAAAAAGAGAGAGAGATGAGTGGGAGGAGGATGTGAGACAGTAAAGCAGGGAAAGAATGCAGATTCTCAGAGAGGAAAGGAAGAGATTGAGCGAGAGTACAAAAATAGAGGGAAGTGGAGGTGCAGTGGTGGAGAGAGATGGCAGAGGAAGAAGAGAGAGATGTTCTGCTCTCTGTGTTTTTGAATATGAGCAAAGCCCCTGGATTAATCAGGCTGAGTCATGGTGCCACAGGGGGCATCTGTTCTGTTTAGCCCTGTTCAGACTGTTGCACTCGCCAGCAGGCTAAAAGATCCACTCACATTCACCCCGAAGTCTAATTGCAATCTGCAAAATGTCCTCACCAGAAGGTGCTTCTTATGAGAAGCACATTTCAAAATTGACAAGACTTTTCAAAGACAATGCTATGCAATGTTATGTTGTTTTATTGGTTAATGAACTTGCAATTACTACATAAGGCTTACAAAATGGACTTGGATGTGAGTTCCTTCATTTGCACTTGTCATCTCACATTAATTAATTAGTCGCTTAATTTTGCAGCTTAGAAAAATATATATATATTTTAAACTTTAACTAGGTAGTAATATAGCTGAGATGAGTGTAAATACACAAATGGATGTTTCGGTTGTGAGCAATGAGGGTGACTTTCCATGGGGTTTGACCGTGGTCTGCATCACAGGTGAATATTACTTTAATAGTTATAAGTTTATGGTCTTGTTTAATTCGTGTTGCAATAAATGTAAAAATCCAGGTTCCACATGCAGTTAAAGCTGTGTTTATGAAGCAAAAAGCCTAATTGAGTCTCTCTCTCTCTCTCTCTCTCTCTCTCTCTCTCTTTCATGTAGTTTCTTCCACAATCACATAATAAATGACCTCCCTCAGGCTACAGAAAGCCCCCTTTGACAGTAAAGTATACATCTCACCTTGTGATGGTCATCAAAGTTGGTGAAGATTGTGAAGAAGACTGTGGTGAAGAGACTTTGAATCATTGCCGCCGGCTTGAAACTGGTACACTGTAAATTATTAAGTTTGTTTCTATTAGCTCCACAGTGGACGTCATGGCAGAACTATGGGATAATTATCTATTGCAGCAGGTGTGTCATTTATTATTCACAGAAGACAAAGGTCTAAGGGAATTACAACAACAATTAGGTATTTATTCAATTTATGCTGCAAATTCCAAGCGATTATTTGCGCTTTTCATAACGTTTCACCTTAGTTTAAGTTAATTAGTTTTTGTTTGCTAAGTGGCTTGCATTGTCTCAGTTAACCAGTGTTATTGGTTAATTGAGGCCATGTATTACTTGCAAGTCACTCAGCAAAGTAAAGCATACCATGTAAAGCTCCTGGAGCTGTAAGGAATCTTCCAGGATGTGACAGTCAAACAAAAATCCAATCTAAGATATTAATGAAAGGTGGTGTGAGCTAGTGAAAAATTATCTTGCATGACATTCAATCCAAATAAAAATTATTTCAGCCCAACCATACAACAGACACTCAAACAAGAAGAGTTTAGAAAAAGAAAACATCAATGCAGAGAGAGAAACACAAAAAAGCCTGACTAATCTTTTAAGATCCACTTAGACAAATCTAAATCCGGAGGAACTGTTCCCTGGACTATTAAAACTAAATTAAAGCTCTTAAGCAAAGTATAGTGACACTTTACAAACAAAATTAAACTTCAAAAAAGGAGCTGTTACCTACAGACTAATAAGGTGGGTGAGATGCTGAATCGCTTCTGGAAGTAAGCTCCTTGAACACTTTTAACACAGTCGTAAAATCAGTGAACTACCAGAACAAAATGTCAGTAAAATCATTATCAGTCACCTGCAGGATAAGAACCCAAAGGAAAAATGAAATGTTTAATAACCAGTAACAATAAAAAAGGGGAACTTGATTGCATCAGTTTTTGATACTTTCTGTAGACAGGCCAAAACACAGAACATTAAAACAGGAGCACTGCCAGTAATGCCAAGATTCATTTCTAGATTCTCACCTATATTAGAGTCTACACTGCCAGACTGCCTACACTTCCCAGCAAGGAACATCTTTATAACTTCCAGTTAGAAAAGTCCAACCATCATCTCAAGACTATTGAGAGATCTTTATGCCCTCTTCCCACAGCGCCCATGATCCTGACAGTGGTTACGTAAGGTTCAGTAAGAAGAGGAGAGCTACTTCAATTAACGTTAATAAGCTAAAATGAATCAAGTTAGCAGGGCTCACTGGTGGTGATTCACTGACTGGAGCCATTAACACAGGCAGAGGAAAAAAGCTCATCATCAACCTTGGCCCCGTTCATACTGACACATACTGCGCGCTTATGGTAATGGCTTACCATAGAACAAGCCATCACCTCAGAGAGCATCATGTCACGGTATGCTGATCATAACTAATTTCATTTGGTGTGATTTCGAGTTGTATATTTTGTCTGCGCTTTCATGGATGTAAAGAGTCTGTGCAATAATGAGTCTCAACAGAATCTGCCACCCTGGGCTCCAAAGCCACATTCTGCTTCAGACAAAGACAGCTGGCGTCTGTTTAAATACACTGTTGCCTAATTTCAGCATAAACACTTCAATTTCATCGTGAGCCAAAGATTTATTTAAAAAATGAATTGCACAAAAAATCTATCCCCATGTTTGGAGCATGACACCCTGTGATCAAACATCAATATCTTCACAGCAGGAGTCTTGTGCTGCTGCTAAACTCCCGCCCGCAGCAGAAATAAAAAAACATGCAACATTTTGCATCAGAAAAATATTCTACTGGAACATGTGGAACATGTTCACTGATGTCAATATGAGAATTAGCCATTTGATGCACCCCCTGGGTATAGATCCTCAGGCGCACACACATATACATTTAGTATACACACGCACAGACAAGCACCGAGGTGGGAGGAAGTGTTAAATCTCCGAGCCTACCTCCTCTTCCTCCCCACCCTCGAGTTTCGTTATCAATCGTGCCCAGCTCTCCCAGGGCTCTGTAATTTCCAAATAAATAAATCATTAGTGGCTCCGGCATGAGGATTAATCAGTGGCTGCTGCTGCTGCCTCTGACTCTCTGTGGGAGTGTACCGTCACTCCCACCACATTCACATCAAGCCCCATCAGCAGCAACTAGCTGGTCTACGTCGATTGGCAGCGCTGAGTGTGGGGGATTAGAAGTGGCAGTCGGGAACCAATATATAATGCTCATTTCAGCTCTCTTTTTCTCTCTATCAGACACTCTTTCTTTCACTTTTTGATCATTCTGCCTCCCTCGGAATAATTCAGGCTTTATTAAGGAGCAAGTGTAGCAGAACCGTATATTTACAGTATTTTCATGTGTGCGGTTTATCTATAATGAAAATCTGGGATTTGTGGATGATCTAACTTTGAGGGAAACATGTTGATAGCCGTTTTTAAGAGCTATGCGTAATTGAGTCACAGAGTAGAGGGGGTTGGTGGGGTTAGGAGGAACTGATGCAGTGACAGAGAGAGGAGAGATGGGGGGAGGGAAGACAGGTTAGAGAAGGATGGCGAAGAACAAGTGCTCTGCTGGATCGAAGTGGAGAGAAACAAGCCCAACTAATCGCTCACAGAGCACTCAGGCCACTGAAACAGCTAATGGATTGTTTGTCTCAAAATCAAATGGTCCTTTGATGTGCCATGGATTTAATGCATCTGCACGGAAGTGAATAATAAAGCTTTCCATGATACTTGATTGACATAAAGCAGCATAAAACAATTAAAATAAAACAAAGACAATGAAAACAGTAATAAGACGCAAAGAAATTTAAAATCAGGGTTTAGAAAAGTAAAGGCCAGCGCAAAGTATACTGAAAGTTATATATTATATAATATTAGAAAGTCTTTAAATAGAAGTTTGATTAGATTTGATAAGATTTCCAGATTATTTTACAAAAAATTCCTGACACATCATTGAAAACAAATTCACACACCAATGAATAAAATGGAAATTTTAACAATTGTATTACTCCTTAGTTGTTACTTGATGTTACCAAATTGTATTTACCTGCAAGGGTCTCCTACTATAGAAGGATTGGCAAGTTATTCCTGAGCTGCTCAGCATTTCTGGCCTTCCGCTGGCCATCTTGGTTTTGAGACATTTGTGTTGCGCTTACAATGGCTGGCCAGTGAGTGGCAGTGTATGGGATGACGCACTAGCGTCCACTGTGGTGGTTGATGTGCAACTATACCATTAAAACCCATGCATATACAAGAAAACAGCTTTTGAATAGCTGTCCACTGTAGTGACCACTATGCGTGAAAGGGTTAACTGTTGCATTGTTTTGTTTCAGGGGTATTGTGGTTGTGTTGCACATAGTCATTATCATCCCATTTCTTTCTGCTTATGCATTTATGTGTAATTTAAGGAATGCATTGTCCGCAATGATCACTGTTGTGTTTTTGTGATGAATCATTTGTTGGTAAACCGAAACTGGAACAAACATTCAGAGTTATGTCTAATGGGTTTTTCTCAGTCTCACATGTTTGAGACAGAAAACACTTGCAGCAAGTTTGCAGCAAGACAAATATGTTAGAAATACTGCAATCCAGCCATCACACCAAATTGTTTTATACTGCAGATTGACTTGCAACCACTCCATATTCATATTCACAGCAGTTACTTTTTATTATTTTAGCTGATCTCAGTGCAAACAGAATAGATTCCATCCAGAATGTCACAGCAACCCAGTAAGGTTTTCAGTTCACCTAATATTCTTTAAGGCTGATACTGATATATAGATATATTTTTAAATTGTGCCCAATATACATAAAAAAGAAATTTGACAGTTGAAAAATCTACTTCAGCGCTCTCTGGTGGACAAACTATGTGACGGTGACATTTTCTAAATTGGCTATCTCCACTGTGCCAGCGCAGGAGAAAGGTCTAACTGAACACATTATCATTCTGGGATAGGGGGAAAAACACTCTGGCTTCTTTGTATTTCTTTCAACTGATCACAATCGTTTTGGGCGGTGCTAAGCCCAGGATGCGGCAGCGGTGCCCTTGAAAAATGGTAACACGCAGTGGAAGGGAGAATTCCGACTGAAATAGTCAGCCAATGGCGGACTTATCCCAACAGCCTACTTCCTGTGAGTCAGACTATTTATCGGCTGACACATACACATCGGTGTATGATATATCTGCAACAAGCTAATAATACCTGATTTAAAACAATAATAATCATGGTCATTAACATAAGACTTCTTGGTAAATGACAATGATTTAAATCTTTAAAATGGAAGAATCTGCTATAATTTGGCCCTAACATAACACCTAGATTGGATTGGAGACAAAAGCTTTTGTTGTTGTTTGTGTCCATGTGTGCTGGGGTGCTACATTACACAGATCACAGATCCTTACTAGTCTCTCTGAAGACACAGATAAGGCCAGCATGACATGAGCTAGCAGGTTTCTATGCAGGGTTACAGGGCTGCAGGGCAGGAGTGGTCCAGTACAGTCAGCCGAGGATTTCATCATCCATCACTTTCTTTTTCTCAAGAACATGGCGTCCCAACAAGAAATTGCCATGTCAACCTCACCATTATTATCCCCTCACATACTGTATGAGTAATACTTGTGAAGTAACAACTTGACAACCTATGTAGAACATGTACAGCAATGTGTCATTTCCAATGAATACTTCTTAATAATGCTTTTAGTGCAGCACTCATCGAAATGTCATCCTAGTCACCTTAAAAAGCACTAAAAATGAGTCATGAGACACAGCACCAAATGCCATTATACAAACTGTATATACTTAACTGTACTGAATATCACTGTGTGTACAACCCACTGTAGCAATGCGTTTCTGACATCCTACACACACACTTTTGTATTAATGACCAGATCTGCAACATACAATGAGAGTAAATACAACCACTCCTGTTATTGCTGTGTAAATCCACATACCAGCTGTGCAGAGGTGCAGCAGCACTGGTGCACACGTTACCCCACGACAGAATACACCACTGTCTTATTTCCTAGTACTGATTCAGGTAACCAGTTCAGAAAAGCAAATGTTGTTTTCATCCTTTCTCCCCCACTTAGCATATCCCAACCTGTGTATTTTGATTTTCTTCTCATGTCAAGAGACAGCAAGTCTTCTGTGGTGTTGTAGCTATTACAAAGAATCGGGAGAAACTTATTTTTGAGGTATAAAAATATCCAGGCCTCTATGACCCACAGTCCTGGTATTCTAAAGATGAAAAAGACATTTCTTGGTGAACAGTAGCTGAAAGGATTGTCTCTTCTGGTAAGAAATCACATGAAAAACACACAAACAAACTCCTGAATCCACGGCAGTGCTCCAAATTTATTTAATATGCTAAATATATTGCTTTATATGCTGTGCGGTCCTGCTCCAATGTGTACTAGGGACATCAAATGATGCAAGCTGTGCTGTGGTGGCGGCGTGCTTTAGATTCAAGACTTCAGATTGTGACAGTTTGTTCCAAGAATTCAAACAGTCAACAGTCGATCTACTTAAAGCACAAAAGTTTTCTTCTTTTTGTTGTTGAAAGATCTAGTTCTTGTGTTTTTGGATAACTTTGTGAGCGCTTCTGTCTACAGTCACTACATTGCTGGTGGTGACTGTAAGGTTATGCTAAACTATAGGTCCAGTATACTGTATTATCCCACTAGAACTGTCAGACACCAGGACGTAATATACGAGAATTTAACTTTAATCCTACCTGGTATATTTTTCTCTTTGCAATCTCTACAAAACATAGATTATAGCTATACTTGAGACTCATTTCCTACAGTTCAATAAACAAGTCTATGGTACAGAGCCAGCCGGGGAGACGGTCACACAAAACATATACACTGTCTGACAGTTCCAGGCCAGCAGGTGAATCCCTTCAGAGGCCACACAGTCAACAACACGGCACCAAATTCATAAAATGCAGCTTCTTGTAGCTTTTAAACTGGGGGCTGAGTCTGTTTAACTTTGCCCGGCCTTGTGGTTATCTGGGTGTGAAAGAAAAAGAAACTTTACAGAGCACAGATTTTGACAGTCGTAGCTGTAGGCACAAATACACAGCACATACACACATGTCATCTTTGAAGTCAAAGAGATTTGATTGAGATTTGATGATAATTAATGCCAATGAGTACCTTTTCTTCTATTCTCATGCTTCAGGGTTTACATTAGTGCAGTATGTTAACTAAAAAGGGGTTGACTCAAAAACCGGACTCATTACAGGCACCAAGTGCTGTTGAAGACCAAGAAGAAGAAAGAGACATTTTCCAGTGTTAGTTTGCAGTTAATGCAAACTCAACACTTCCTGTTGCTGCGTCACAATTAAAGCCTTCCAGGAAAGACAATTAATTATAGCTGTTGTTGTGATTTTACCACAGGAAGCGCTGAGCGTCAGTCACTGGGTGCAGCTGAGGTTAGGCGTTCGTGTGTACACACATTTTGACATTTTGCACTGAAACGTATTCAAAACTGACTAGTCTGAAAATGAGAACTCTGCACAGTGATTGCTATCTTTTTCTGTGCAGCCGTGAATATGATAAAAGTATTACGTTGCGTATATATTATCAATTAATTAATTGAGCATTCTTGGTGCAGTGAAAACATGCTATTCTGATCACTTGTGCTTGCTTAGTTAAATGCAGTTGTTCTGTCAAAGCTTATATTATCAAAGCCAAAAAAGGCAGACAGATTTCAAATTTACTCTGAGCCCCTTGAGCCATAAGCTGTGCTTTGGTTGTCTGTTTGCCAAACGTGATCCAGCAACACTTAAGGATTAGAATTCTTCTAGTGTAGAAAAGCTTGAAGTTGACGTAAAGTCTTGTTGACGAGAAAAGACACTGACAAGGACATGACACACACATCAAACTATATTTGATCATCGAATAAAGCATTTGTCATTTTTGTTCCTACATGCATATGTATGTACTCTATGTGCGTGTGAGAAAGGCTCATATATTGGTCGAAAAGAGGAACAGCCAGAGACACACACATATACGACTGACATGCTCAGCTCCTACGTATCCATTTCTTCAGCTGTCTTTGTATACACCAGTGGCCCTGTTTATCGTCCTTTAAGTCCTTAAATAAATCATTACGTGTACTGTATATCAGAAGCTATCAGGCTTCCGTTTTCTTTGGCTCTAGCCAAGTTCTGTGTTCTGCTCCCTTCAGAGGTCTCTTCCACTCCCTTGCCCTCTATGTTTCTCTCTCTATCTGTAATCCTCTCCCTCTCTCTCTGCCTCGCTCTCCTTTTGTTTCTCTTTGTGCCCATGCAGACGTCAGAATGTCAAATGATAGGGGAGAAGAGACAAAAACGAAAGCCTCCATTTTAAGGGTAGAACAACAGTGAGAGAACATCTAATTACTCTTATGAGCTTATGCCAGGCACACTGTGTGAATCCTAAACACAGTTTCCGAGCACCATTGACATTCTGCTCCGAGAAAGAAGCCAAAAAATTGGGAAACGATAGGGGAAAGGAAGGAAGTGGTGAATGAAGAGTAACTCAGTCGGGGAGAAAGGGCGGGGAGAGGGAGGAGGTTGGGGAGGTGGGAGTGACGGAGGGAGGGGACTAACTGCAGGGAGCACAGAAGGGGTAATAGAAAAAAGAGAACAGGCACTAGCTTGGAGTGAAGAGAGGAGCAATTTCAATTATCATCAGCTAACACATCACACCAAGTATGTACCAAAGTCACTCCGTTTGACTTGAACGGCAGAGCAGCTCTCTTTAATCCTTTGATAGAGCACGCAATCACTCAGAGACGTCACTCAAGCGGAGGACAGTGGCACTGTGGCGTTTTTCACGGCACTTATGCTGTCCCTGTTGTCATCTATGTCCTTTTAAGTCGCATATAGTGAACAAATGAGTGTGTACACAAACATGCAACCACCCCACCTCACCTGCATCCACCCACACACACACACACACACACACACACACATACACTGCACACATAAGCCATTCCTCTATATTTTGTCACGATACTGCATGCACGATGTGTCTCAGTGGACCTCTGGCTGCATTGTCAATTCAATCAATACTCCCACATGGCCAGGCACATGCCCTGGACTGCCGAGCATCAAGACATAACAAGAGGACTCTGTGTGTCAAAAGACAGCAAGGAAAAAGACTGAAAATATGTGCTGATTCACTTTAGCTTGTCCTGTGTGGAAATAAGGAAAAAAGAGATTGGTTTTCACATCAGGGTCACAAAGAAAAAAGCAAAACCTCTCTGTGATATAGAGTGGCAAAACATAATTTTTGATGACCTCAACTGGAAGAAAGATAAGCATCTGTCAGACATACCGGACTGTATGTTCTACAGTTTGTCTCCACACTCTCAAGAGTAAGACTCTTGACATCTGATCTGGTCCACGAAAGTCTCTGACCTTCAGTCAAAGATTCTATTGAATGAGCTCTCTCAACAAGGATGTCCTTTGTGACGTACCACAAAAGAGCAACCTGCAAGTTGCTCTTTAAGGGCTTGTGTCCATATAGCATTTTTTTCTGAGCACCAGCCACTTTTTTAAAGTGTTCCCAATGAGGAGAGAGCGTATTGTGCAGCATGTGGACGCCTGGAGAAAAAGCGCTTCGAGAGTGCTCCGACTTTTTATTCATTTTTCGGCCACTCCCAGCGCTTCTTGTTGAAAATCTCTGAACTTTTCAGAAAGGTGCTGGTGTCATTACTATTGCAACCAATCATATAGGCCTGTTAGATGGGGCGGGACAAGCCACCCTGATAACCAAGAAAATGGAGGAGAAGCTTGTTCTGGTCGTGTCTGTCTATCCTGAGCTTTATGTAATAATCTTTGATGTCAGAAACTATCATAACAGAGACAGAAAATCCCATTTGTGGGAGCAGATCAGCCAGACACTGAATGTTGCTGGTGATTTTTGTGCTTTTATCACCCTACATGTTGCAAGCTTGTTGAGCTGTGTAGTGAACCATATTGTCATAGAAACAAAACCGATACGCAGCATTTTTTCTCTCACCACACAAGCGTTTCATACCCGAGCTCCCAAGTAACTAAAATTAATTATAGGGAAGATAAGTGGCTATGTTGATAGTGAAGATGCTATTTCCTAGCTCCCTGGGCTATAGCCTCTGTCAGGTAGTGATATTGGTTCAAGCTTAAAAAATCCAAACCTACTTCATCACTTTGTTTCTACCATAGTTTTCTATTTGGAAACTGTAAAATTAGGTACGTTTGTATGAATTTCATTTCAGAACAAAGACATATTCTAGTGTGTTCAAGTAAATGAGTGCAGAACATCATTTTTCATTGTTACTTTGAGAATGAATGATACAACAAAGACAGTCAAAGAGGCCATTGGGCAAAATGTTGTTCTTGAAGCCCCTTTAAATAAAATGCCCCCCCCTCGTGGAGGAAAATTACTCTTTTTTTTTTTTAAATCACATAAGCTTGCCAGCTGTAACATTCATCCATTACAGTAGATAAGATCAAAAGTGCTCTCATGACTTAATGATGCTGATCACAGTAACAATTAGCAATAAAAAGAAAAACAAAATAAACTCAAGTTGGTTACCTGGTTACATGTTACATGGTCCATAGTGACATGTCATTAAGACGTTCATGGTCAGGGCGATGCTGTTATCTTTTTAATTAGTGATTCCTTAGACAATTGCAAAAATGTTCGTCACCTGCATGTTAAAGAGCCCTGCAGCTCTTGAACTAGGACAACCTAATGTTGCTCACCCCCACATTAGCTGGCATGATTCACTTCTCATAGTAGTCATTAACTGTGTGTGTGTGTGTGTGTGTGTGTGTGTGTGTGTGTGTGTGTGTGTGTTGATTTCCAGCTGGCTAGACACGTTACTGTGGGCTGCTGCAAAAGAGACCCTGTCATACTCAGCTAATTCACTAAAACTGAAACCAGTCGGGACGAATCATACTGTAACACAGCAGTGATGCTGCATATAATATGTAGGAACTGGATTTATTTATAGTGTAAGCCGAATACTGGTAAAAGTAAAAGGTTATATAAAGCAAACCCACATTTCCAACTTAACCTTTATAAGGACATACAGTGCTATTTTTCAATAAAACAGATTGAGCAGCGAGTATTTTTTGAGAAAATTTGTATTTTGGTGGTGTTCGCATAAACTGACCCTTGAACCATGCTGCGCTTCCTGTAGTGGCAGGCTGCCTTGGCAGAAACTACAGTTCCGGCTGACATATTAATATTTTGTTGTACATAATGAGTTTCACCTAAGTTTCAGATTTGAACACCCAAGCCCACATTGTTTCTTACATAAAAGCAGCAAAGAAATATCAATGTGTCTGAGAGACAGAAATACCAAGGGACCATCTCTCTAAAATGGCAGCTGACGCACTGCAATCAATACTGAAAATGTATTCAAGACTTAATAAACAATGACAGATCTTTGATCTTTGAACGAGAAGTGTTCAAACATCAAGCTAAATTTCAGCAAAAAACAACAATTCCCTGAAAAATAGTTAATGTCCTTTCAATGGTGTAAATGGTGTAAATCTGTTGACTCCTGTTGTTAATGACAAAGCAATGTGAGCGAAAACATGGCTCTATCCCAGCGGAGCCGTGAGCATTCATGTGGACGACCACCCTATTACAGGTGTGAGATGGGGCTAAATGGAGAAAAATGATGTCCAGTCAGGCGGGCAGGACCCTGTCCCCAAGCAGTTGTTCAGCAGTTTGATCTACAGCACGGGTCACCTTGTCCACCCACTTACAACAAAGCTACAGCACACCCAAACCCAATTCACAAAACATCAGGGGAAGTGAAGATGAATCATTGGGTCAATATGATCGGGCGGCCTTCTCTCACCTCTATACAGTGTCCTTATAACACTTAACCTTCAATTCACAAAAAGATGGTCTGAAATGCCCCACGAGGAAACCCAGGCATGAGCCAAATGCTGTGTTCATTCACCCTTGGGTACTGCAACTGCATTATTCACAATTATCTTTGTATGCAGAGACTCTTGCTAATTAAAGGCATTCTGTTGTGTTTGGCTGGGAGCCTCCAGAAGTGTAAAAGAGTAAAGAGCAGCTTTAAGAAACACCAGTGGGAAGAAAGCTATGAAACATACACACTAAGACTTAAAGCCTGAGCTTTTAGAACCAGAGCATTCATCAGCAGATAAATGTAGCTAAACCAGCTACATCTGAAGTGCTGTCTGGGGTATTATAGTACAGCAGCGAGAAAGAGGTAGCATCATAACACCCTTGTCAAAACTTAACCATAGTACAGTATAAGTATAATTCCATTTCCGTTTGGCGAGTAAATCTCAAAAGGCTATCGCCACACTTTGGTACCAAAATGCTGAGAGTCTCAACCGCGTTTTGGTGCCATATAGGGGCGCGCTGCTTCTGTCCTCTGCTGTCTGTGCAGAGGATTTCGTGGCACTGTTTACCGTACGGGAGACCAGCTACTCCACTACACTATCACTTGCCGCCATTCTGCTACTACCTACCATTAATTAACGGTTCAGGCTAATAAAATAGCTATTATGTGGCCATATTTACAAGGAGACCTCTCTGAACGTTGGTGTTGTAGTGGTAGTTTGGCAGATAGATAAACAGTTCTCCAAAATAGAGATAAAGGCTTCCAGGGCTGTTTATTTATGCTCTGCAGAAACGGACTAATAGCTGTTGACTTCACATTGCTAGCTCAGTCTGCTACTCTGCTGCTACAACACTCCACACTAACCAGCTACAGCAACCTCAAAGGGTCACAAATCAAAATTCCAAAAGGGTTTAAAAATACAGCCACCACTAGGTGGAGACATTGCGTGTCACGAGAGGCAGCACAAGGGTGATTGCAGTAGAGTGAGAAGTCTGATGAGGAAGTTTAGGTTGATTAAAATTAAGCATCCAATAGATTTACAATACCGCCAAATTTACTTTAATGTTTGACAGGCAATTTATTATTTTGGCCAATAAAACATATATGCTTGGCTGGTGGATTTTTTCATCTACCAGTCCCCTTGTACTGAAAAAGTTAATGTCGAAGACTGTCAGTATCAGTTGGGATATAGACCAGTATCAGTTGGGATATAGAAAATAGTATATTATATAATGACTTTATTGTAAAATAAATATGCCAGATCTTCAGGAGAAACAACAGCATATCCAAAGTGTTAGGATTGCAAGCTGGTCAAGTGTATCTATGGTGGTGTTTGTTGATTTATAAGATACTGTAATAAGGTCAATTTAGACAGCATGCTAACAGTATTTTTATTTTTAAAACATTTTATTAGTGGAACGACATCATGGCTATAAACTGATTAGCACGTACAGACCTCCACATCCCTCTAACATCACTTTAAATTAGTAAGAGTAAAGAGTAAGAAATATCAAGAGGGCAAGACGATGTAGTTCAGAATTCAAGCAGATAATGTTATGCTTGGTTAGGATATATACTACTTCACCCAAACACCATCAGAGAAGGATTAGGCTTTAATTACAATTATAATGTATTAGAGGTAGGTTGTCTGTATGAGTACACCAATCCCAAGAACTCAAATCAACCCTTTTCAGAACATGACTTTGTCATCTCCTCGTGTGGGAGGATGGTGAGGGATCACAACCTGGAAAGCCGGTGCTAGCTGACCAGGGCACTTGACTTGTCTTTAGAGGGGTTATGGCACCAACTGACACTTATCAGGTAATGGTCAGCAGAACAGCTCACAATAAAAAGGGTGAATAGAATTGTTTTAGGTGCTGGCAGCTCACTGCAGGGGGTTGGTGGACCAAAGCTGGCTCTCCACTGGTCAATTTCATCTACTGGCCAGGAGATGCAAAGGAATTTTTATCTTGCAGTTGGGTATTTCCAGGACATTTTGAATAGAAGGTCTGGCTGTGAGAAGGGTGCTGTTTTCATCCATATGTTATTGGCCAGAACCGCTGGGGGTCTTTGAAAGCAGCACTGATCTCATGGAGATGTGTCAACATTCAGCTGTTATAAATTGAGGGGGGCATACTCCAACATGATGGCAAAAAAAAGAATCTGGCATTTGAGGAAGCACATGGTACAAGGATTTAAAGGACTTTTTAGAATCTCTATTTTGCAAAGTGTATTAATGTGTCCTCTCGTCACACATATTCATCTCTCATTGTACCAAAGTTGGGTCCTTTGTTAAAGCTGAAAAGGCTTTACTTATAGAGAACCATGTTTGACAACTGCTATTTTCCAAGCTTTATGAAGCTTTTGATCCTTCCACAATTGCAACACAATTAACCCCATGGTCATATCACGGCTCGCAATGAGAGCAGAAGGCAGCTTGGAGCTTCTCTCCCTTTTCCTTCAATCACGGTAAACCATACCATCCCTGCAGTATAATCATCGCAACATTGTGCGGAGGGACCTGACATGCCTCTAATGAGATGTCAGCAAAAGGAGGCAGAGAAAGATGCTGGGTGTACACTTGCCTCAATACCTGTACCAAATGAAGTGCTATCTTGATAAAGAGCCATACTTCATACAGACATCATCACCCCTTTTAATTATTTTGTCAAGATGTTCAATGTATTTATCATATGCACTGAACCTTTAATGCTATAAATGTGGGCATGTCTAACTGTATGTGTGAATTTAGATGTGTTTGTGAGTGCATATGTGAGATTCAAAGGGCAATTCTAAACATCTATAGGTGAAGGGTCTGTGTCTCTGAAGAGCAATTGTTCAATGTATCTGACCCATAATGCACTCTGGCTTCATTAAGTGTGCTTTCTATTTTAGCACAATTTGACCAGATGCCCTCTTAACAACACACTACCTTTCCAAGAAGGCCCATGGGCAATCACACTCAAAAGTGATTCATTATGGCATTACTAATAAACCTCTGTACTGTGATGAAAAGCCAGCAATGAAAAATAAAGGCCTTACCCCTTCAGAAGCATTAGTAGTAATAGTGTTCAGAGTCTTCAGACAACTGATGTCAAGATATCTACTGATACAAAAACATTATATTTGATTATATTCAAATGCAAATGTCCTTAGATCATCTGTTCAGGGACAGCTACAAAGCTGTAAATATCAATCTCAGATTTAAAAAGTAAATAAATGTTTGGACATCCTCACAGGAGACAGAAAAAGCCAAATAAAAATTAGTATAGATAGTCATAAGAGTCATAGACAGTCATTCAAATCAATTTTGCTATGGAAAACAATGACGCTTGTTGCTATGGATACCCTTCAATACTATAAATTTGTTGGAACGTTTTGCTGTTGCTAGGAGACATTGAAAACACTGGGTTGCCTGTTAATAAAAGTAGCAACAAAAGAAGTATGCTCAGAGGGCACTGATAAAAACACCAAGATGACCGTGACATTTTTGTAGGCAAGCTAAACAGCTACAACCACAGTTTCTATTATGTTTCCTGTAAGTCACAAGCAACAGACTGAAAGCTGACAAGTGTTTAGAACAGTGTATTATTGGACACTGTTCTAAACATAAGGTAAAGCAATAAGGTAAAGCAATTACTACACATGCATAAGAAAATAAATAATCATTACGAAACGGGTTATATCAATTCATAATCACAGGTCACCTTAAAATGTGACCTGTGATTACGAAACGGGTTATATCAATTCATAATCACAGGTCACCTTAAAATGTGACCTGTGATTATGAATTGATATGACCCGTTTCGTAGTGATTATTTATTTTCTTATGCATGTGTAGAAATTGCTTTACCTTATTCTAATGCTATTTTGATTGTGTTGCCTTTGTGTCTATTAAACCAGACAATTAATCTGGCCACTTGTTTCTTTTACACTTACACGGATGCCAAGTCTTTTGTTTAGATGTTTTACTTTGCCTCATATATGTCATGGATATTTGATAATGTCTTATTCTATCTATGAACTGTAGTCTCATAAAATATTACTGTCTCTGGCCAACTGCCTCACTGTCTTTCTCCTTCCTCTCCTGGCTGTCTGTGTGGCTGATAAGTTTATTGACTTGTCAATAATGAGACAAACATTGTCTATTAAAGCACACTCAGTTATTTGACAAACACAATGGTCAATAGTGATGGAAAAAAAGTCCAATATTAGTGGCGCTGTCAACCTTGACTGAATAATAAATTAGTGGGACTGCTTTATGCACATGAATAAACTTTTTCACAGCAGACATTTTGACTTGTCATAGCGGGAAAAGCTCAGGCGTAATTGATAATTAATTAAATCATTAAAAATGACTACATTACATTTTGGTGAGCCAGTTCCATGGTCCTGGTATTGTGCATGCTGGCTCACTGGCATGGCATATCGGGACACTTGATGGGACAGAGCTGTCTTAGTGAAAAGGGTCTATTAGGGATGCACCAATCCAACTAATTTCTCTCCTGTTGCTGATACCAATTCAAATAACACAACTCAGGGTATCTACCAATACCAACTAACAGTCTGACACCAGTGGTTTCTTTTTCGCAAATTGAAAATCATACATTTCACTGTGCAACTAAAAATTCAGTTGATGGCCCATAATAACTGAATGAATGTACCTGACACTGAAAACAACATTTTATAATCACATTGACAAAGAAAATGTATTTATTGTGCATTGGTCACTCATGGCCGATAAACAAGCTCCTTAATAAGGTTAGTGTTGGCGCCAGTACTGATCCAAGGTATCGTATCAGTGCATCCGGTAGTTGTAAGAAAATATCAAATGACCAAATGGAAATTGCTGGAAAAAGTAATTAGTATCATTAACAGGCAACATGCGGCAAGAGCAAGCATCTGTATTAATTTATTGTTTGTTGTCCATGTTTAATTTTCTTATAGCATACTAAAACTCCTAAATGCAATGCTGGTTAGCATTAAATTGCCAAGTCTTAGATAATGGAACACATCACAAGCAAACCACACAACAACACAACACAACAAGACTCACAGTAGCCTGGAACATTGAACAAATCTGTGGATAGTTCATTGGGAAGAGCACTAAGTGTTTAGTGATAAATAATTGTCAATACTTGTGTGTCAAGAAGTTTTCTTCAAATTACATCTTCCAACATCCGGCAAGTAGGATACAAAGTTAAAATATTCAACAGCAAGATTCACTTGCCACTGGTGAGTGTGAAAGTGTTAGCACTTGTCATCTGTCTCATTAGCGGTGCTGTGGAAAATGCAGCAGGCAGCTGCAGTGGAATTACATTTGTGTAGGTGACGTTAGCTTCAATTAGCCAGTATATATGTATCTAAGCTGTGTACAATCAGTGGTCGTAATGAGGTGCAGGCACCTGAGTGACAAATTTGCATCAATCATGAAGGCCTCTATTGTTTGTTTACTTTATATTTCATCTCTGACATCGAAGCAGAACTGTTGCTGTGAATGGGAATGTCTATTTATAAGCTGTATTTCTATTATAAAAATTGCCAACATGGTGTGGGCGTAGGGTTGGGTTGGAGCCTGCGGGTAAGTGGTGGGTGTGAGAAAGAAACAGAGTAAATGGAAGCGCGGTGCAAGAGCCAAGGACTGGCATTAAATCAACTGCCACACATTAATTAAGATTTTAAAAAAACAGAACAACAAGCTTTGGTGATGTACATTGACATCAAAGTGGTATGTAAGATGTAACCGTGGTAATTTGCAACAATAAAAAAGATAATGCCTGCATTTACACAATTCAGTCATTCAAAAATAGCAGAGGCACAAGAGGTGACAGAAAAGGAGGATGGAAGGGTTGTTACACTGTCAGACAGACTAACAGTGATGTGGCCTTTAATATATACAGTCCACTGCCTGTATAATAGCAATCACCTGGTGTAGCAACCACAACAGCAGTGGCTGCAAGCATCCCGCAAGCACAGACCATCAGGGTTCACTAATCTCCGTCTACAGCATCCTCCTCCTCTCCTTCCTCTGCGCTCCTAATCAATACCAGACTTCACAGCACACACCAGGTTCGAAGAGGCTGCTAGTCCACTGATCCCAATCTCCGCCCTTCAGCAGATAAGGCCGGTACAGGAAGGACAGTACAATAATTGCCTGCAACAAATTCGTCAGCTTTCAACACTTTTTTCTACCAGCTCAACTCATTAGGCTAATTAAGATGGTAATAGGGAGAAGAGAAGATCTGAGGAAACCTGCTAAGTCTATTGAAACTAAACCGAGCAGCTACGCTGAGCCCACGAAAGACCAGATAAAATGCCACCAGACACCATTTGTTGAAGTATCTTTCTCTGACAACCTTCAGCCTCCAATCTGCCACTCTCTCGTGTCTTTTCCTCTCAGCTACCTAGGTTTCTCCTCTGTTACCCAGGCCTCCTCCACGCCCGGCTTAATCACAACAGGTGTTTCAGATGGTAAACCTAATGCTTGTGCTCAGCGGGGGAGCTAGGCTTTCTCTCGTGAAAGTATGAAATTATAAAATGTAGCAGCAACAAGAGAAAATGCAGGTGTTTTCAGTGGGTGACAAAGATAGCACTAGGGATGTTATCCTCTATCTGTCAGAAAAAAAAAATCTAAATTGGCATCCCTAGATAGCACAGTACAATATGTAGCCTTGAAAATTGTATACAAGGCAGGTGTCAAACCTGAGTATTGCTCAAAGCAGATGTGAATGGAGCAAGGCCAAGCTGTGACAGGGAGGAGTGGTATAACTAGTCGATCAGCAAGAGTAAAGAGATCTCTCTAAACACCCATATAACCAAGCTAAAACAAGATGTAATTCTGCACTTGCTACCCTGCGTCTGCCCACTTTTCACAAATGACTCATTGAAGAGTGAAGAGAGACAGGGAAGGCAGTGACGGGGGGGGGGGGGGGTTAACTGGGTTGAACAACTAAGACTGAAGGTGCTTTCACACTGGCAGTTTAAAACAAATTTGGAAGGGATTTACCTAAAAATAGTGTACAATGTCAGCTGTGTTATTTCAGTAAATATAAGTATCGGTATCAGCAGATAAAAAACTCTGATCATGATCAGGCCAAAAGAACTTGATCCATCAGGCTCTTGGTGTGATTACAAAATTTCTCTCATTTATGCATTGTTGGCAAGACAAACTGAAGAGATAAAATGCATCACTGATGTATGAGCGAAGCATAACTTAACTAGTTGACCTTTGTGAGGAGGTGAGCTCCCTTGGGTCATTCTCATATGGCTCCGGCCAACTGTATATTACTTTCTCTTTCCCCTGGATACGTCAAAATGGGCGCCAACATTGCTTCCTGGCAATGGTGGTAAAGATATACATATCACAAAGCAGACCAGAGCCAAACTCAGGACTTGACTTAAACAAATGCAATGTGAAAATGGTGTAAAATTCTGTATACATGCCAAACGCTCATGCGTGGCTGTAATGCTCATTACACAGAGGAAAACTAAATTGCTAAAATGAAATGAAAATGATAACTACAGGGGCAACTTTGCGACTTTTTCACCCTCATCACTTAAAATGAAGGATAGTCAGTGAACAGTGTATTTTTTCAGGCATCTCCATGAAGTGCCTCTCACATTAAATTGTCCAGTACTTGAATCAGTCTACATCTGGATGAGGCTGGACGTCTTGTCACTGGGTCTTAGGACAATTATTTGACTGACAATGGAAATGTGTATAAGGAGGTCAACAAGGTGTGAAGCCCAGTAAGAAGAGTTGCTGAAGTTCTTAGGTGAAATTAGTGGTTTGGGAAAAGATTAGGCTTTGAACTGTATCTGAATCTTCTCATCCACTCGTCTTCTTTTTTGTTCACTTAGGAATTTAAAAAAACACCTTTTACTCAGTCACTGCTCCTACAACTCCTGCCAACTGTGTGCTCAGATAAGGATGTTGTGTCTTGGTATGATAATTTGCCTGAATTTTTTACAAGATTCTCTTTCTCTCCTCTACACTTCCTTTCAAGTCCTGCACATGGCTTAGACTAACCTAAAAATCTGTCATCAGTCAGCAGCTTTGAAATTCCCACAGGCATTTGGCACAGGAAAATATGTGAAGCTTTTGTCAAACTGTTGGTGTTTTTTTACTAATTTATCACAACGTAACTTCTAAAGGAGAAACATGATGAGTCATTTGCAAATTACATATTATGAACTAAACCCTTAATATTAATGACCTCAGTTTAAATATTGTCTTTGGGGGCTGAGACCTGATTTTAAGGGCCAGCTGGGCCCCTACATATTAAATTAAACTACTTTCACACAAACCTAAAATGTGTTGTAGACTTCTGTTATTTAGTTCTGCCCACATGTGCAAGCCTATCACTGAATGCTGAGCCGCTTACATTAGTTATTACTACCTACAAAAGGGTCCTCTGGGTCTCCAAACAGATGAGAGAACTACTAAATTGTGTCATCAGGATTTGTACAAGACAAGAGAACCAACTCACTGGAGTGGACAGGAGGCCGGTGCAGGTGCTTTTCAGTAAAAACCTTCCAACAAAGACAATTGATTATATGAGTGTGAAGCAGGAAGCATGGAGTTGGAGATACGTTAAATTAAGTTGGCAGGATTTAACTGAGAATGGGATAGGCTGATGGATTGGTAAAGGGAACAGGCTTACCTCGGTAGTGCAACTCGGCATGAACTTGTCTCCCTCACTTTCCTGTCAGTCAACTGGCCCAACTACTGGCCAAGCCTGGCATTTCACGCTGGCCAGAACTAGTAGTCCTTTGTTAGCAGTCCATTTTTAGATTTTCTCCCACAATTCTCAAGGAAACCATTTTTTGAAGAAAAAATGTTTAGTGCAGTCCATATTGTCTTCTTGCAGACAGTAGTACAAGCAATACAATCATTAGCTGTTTTATTTTATTTTTTAAAAAACAAATAGCACAAATGCAACCCCATAAAACACAAAATTCTGTTGTCTACCTTTTAGAACACTTTTGAAAAATGTTTTGTAGTGCAATTAATACACAGCGCTTTTTATAGTGTCAGGGGACAAGGAAATTTTCCACTGAAGCTTTTTCCGACCTTTTTGTGACTTTTGCTTGCAAAGTAATAAGATGCTTCCGACTGTCATCGTCGTCTTGGAGTCTGGTTCACAACTTTTATGCAGTGTAAGTTTTTGTTTTGGCCAAAATCGAGATTGTGATCATATTTCAATTAATTGTGCAGCCCTACAAGACGTGCACAAAACTCAAAACAAAACTCGTAACTGACAGGAAGAGTTGGCAACTTTGGTCCTCTATAGCTGTTTCTTTCATGTGGGCAATTACATCTACCTGTTCACAGCTCTTTTTCTTTTTTCAGTCAGTCCTCTGCCAAATCCAACAGCCAATAGCTACAACCATAAAATAAATAGCTACAGCCGTAAAATAAAAGGGGTGCCACCACAAAATCTACATCTGCACCACATTTTGGTACACAATTTAAGTGCTTTAATGAAGCCCTGCAGGTACTTATTGCAGTTTATTCAGTCTTTCGAGATAACACAAAGAAATCATACAGATCATACAGCTTACATCACCACATGACTTAAGTATATATTACTTTTTGTTTGTGTTGGCTGTAAATGAGACAATGCAGTCTACTGACATAAAACACAAAAATAATTTGGTTTAATCATCTACATTTATGCCTATATTAAAATCATGTCCAAATTGAAATTAACGGTATCTCCCTCTCATAATCACTAGATAAGAGACATCCTTTATTTTTTTAGATTGGAAAAAATCTGACATTTTTGTTGAAAAGATGGGGCCCATTCTTTCAGTTCGCTAAGAAGATACAATTCTTACTCATTACTGATTAAAGCAGCTTTAGTATCCATGTTGTGTATGTTGTGGTGTCTGTGATATGCTGCAGTACTGACTGTTAGTGGACACAGTTTACTGTTAAAGCTACAGTAGGAAATATTATTTTATTATAATTTGGGTTGAAATAACTAATTTTGACCATTGCATGTAACTAACAATATCTAAATTACGGTTCCTTTAAAAAAACTGGACCCGGTCTGAATCAAACAACCAATCAGGAATAGCTAGCACGATACTAGCCAATCACAGCGATTCCGCGTCTTGAGTCCTCCCTTCACACTCCAATCCAGAAGGTGGCGGTAATGCACCTAAAAAACAAAGAAGATTCCTCCCTTCCTCTCTGCTAGGCTCGGCGCTACTAACATCGCTCAACACTGTTATTGCTTAGTTCTGAGTAAGACATAACTAGCCGAGTAGAACAGACGTTAGTTACAACGACTGACAACCTTGACGTTCTGCCCCCAAACAAATGACGCACCAAACAGTTAAGTCATTGACTGTGTAATCATATATAACCATGTTAGCCATATTTTCCACTGTAATGTTATCTTCATGTCATTTTGAAAATTACTTTGAAATGAATGAGAGCCCAATTACCTATTGAGCAGACACGTACACAGTGTGGAATCCCTTTTTGCAACACTACACTATCCTTAATATAACAGAGACAACTTAATGTAGGCTATAGATAAAAATTATCCATGCATTCATGAATATCATGCTTGAAAAGGGCAGAAAAGATGGTTCTGTAATGATGAAGGATGTCATGCAGCAGAGGAGGAAAGAGAGTGTGCATGTGTGTGCAGGGGTGTGGGTTGGGTTGGAGGTGTAGACTGGGCACACATACTGTGGGCTAAATGAGAAGCTTCAGGCAGCAAGACTCCAATTTTCCAGTCTCCTCCCCTTGCAGGTCACATACTGTGATCAGCGTGAGCATACAGGTAATTATAAGCAATCTGTTCTGCACCTTTTTATCTCTCCCCACATCTCTGACATGCATGAAAGACAGAGCTGTACCAATCTAGACAGGTAGTGCATAAAGGGCAATTCAAAACAGAAGTCTTTTGAATGGAGGTGCATTCATAGATGTACGTAGGTGTGAGTTCTTTCAGTCGTATGGCTAAACAGAATTTAAGTGTCTCTCCGAATGTGTTGACACATTAAGACATAGATTTTGTGGATTACAGATTTTAATGATCTTACCCACCTCCAATCACTTTGTTTTCTCTTGTTATGAACTGAATGACCACAGAGGATAGACGACAGTCTCAACAGCTGGAGAAACTGCCTCTTCCCGTCATTGTGTTCATAAAACACAAGCAATTTCAGGCGCATGCAACATCCAATTGTGAAGTACATACATCAGTCGGATATGAATTGACAGACTTAGCTGCTACTACATAAAACATAAATACATTTACACTTTATGGATAGTTTAATGTCACTATATATCAGCTAGGAAATGTATGCAAAGCAATCAAATCTAGTGCAATCTACAGTAGCAATATAACCTCCCTTGTAGCATCTTTATAGGAAAATAGATGCAAAGAAGCTTACACTCATAAATAAATGGGTCAGTCAGCCATTGTGCACCATTAAGCCAAATGTGGCTGACCATTGCTTGATTTACTGGCTCTTTGGTCCAGTGAATCAGTGATTTCAACCATTTAGTCTCCTTAATTTTCACCCCTGCATCTTCCGTTCTTCTTCCACAAGCAAAACGCACACAGGCTCACAACGCCACAGCACAGCAAAGCTAAATTTTGCAGCACCCATGCCAGTTTTTTCTCAAACATAGTCTATTTTCATTTGTATTCCAAGCATATGATCAGACTGTTTAATAAGATTCACAGTGGCATGAGAATGGTTGGCTGGTTTGTTTTGTTCATCTCTTCACATTGAGTTCAAATACAGACGATCTATTTCTTTGCTGTCACATACTGCACAGAACATTTGTGCAAGTTTGTGGTTAGCTGACAGTCAGCTGTAGTGTTTGCAGTGTGTTCGTGTGCAACTGTTCGTGTGCAACAGAAGACATGAGGTGACCTGAGCCGATGCATCTGTCCAGTTTGGTGTGTTGAAGCACTAACAAAGAAACACTTTGATGCTAATAAGTTTAACTGCAACGCTATCATTTTTTTCTACATAAGACCAATAAAAGGTATCTGATTAGATTAGGTATAATGTTTTTAAGCTGTGGCACGATCAGAGCAAAATGTATGTTTTCAAATACGTTAGTTTGTAAGTCAACCGACTCCTAGTTCTGCCTTTCCAGCCTGTACGTTTTTGCATGGCTTGACATGCAAAAATGGCTGTGCTATTTTTGGGCCTTTTTGATCTCACTCTATTTAATACAATTTTTCTGGAAATCTGATAGCCTAGAACCTATCAGAGGAGGGCATACAGTGACTTCTCTTCACACCTTTTACACAGGAGCTTTGCCTCAGTTCATATTTGTGCTATTCATATATTGAAAATGAAGCGAGAACAGAGTTTTGAGGTCAACCGAGCTCGTCATATCTAAAATGCTATTAACACCCATACTGTCATCTGCTGTGCTCATCAGAATGGAATGAGTTCACAGATTACACACAATCCTAGGGCGTTCAATTCGAGTTCGAGTCTCTCTTCTCCGTTCCAAATCTCTCCAGTAACTCTGTAACCCCTAAGGAGGCAACCATCTGAATACTGATGTATTCATTCTCCCAGTCAGAACACAGTGAAGAGCCATAATCCCAAGGCTCCTGCGCAAGGACGTCCTCCTTGAACCATAATCACCCTTACATCTCTTATCAGCCCCAGCCTCGAGAACATGATTAAAAAGTGGCCAGGACATACTGCCTCTGCACCTGGGATATGACTAGTCCCCTCTGCCGCATGTCAATCAAGCTGAAAGGTGCAGATGTGCACTAACTCATGACCCCCACTAGCCAATTAGAATGACTGGAAAGCCACATAGCATATGCCGTACATTAAGGGGTCTAGGCAGAAATAGTGGGGTCTCATAGAGCTACAAGTGTATTCTGATGAGGACTATGGGGAGAGAGACAGCTCTGCAGGTCTAAAAGACTTACTTATGACAAGGAGAAAGGATAAGTCAGTGGCAGCTGATCTCTAGCAGTCTGGGGCAAACCACTAACACTCAAATCTCCCATAAAGAGAGACATATCAGGCAAGAGAGTGGAAAGAAGAAAAGCAGAAAGAAGAAAAGCAAAAGGTGGAAGAAGCAGGCTAGAAGGACCTGGGAGTAGGCTACAGGAAGAAAAAAGCTAGGTGCAGCGGACTCTACCATTCAAGCAGATAAATCTAAGCCTAGGGACCTGGAAAGCATAGTCACTGAGGGTTTCTCCTGAGAGATAAGTGGGAATACAGACACTGAAACTGTCCCAGATTGAAAATGGATGAAAACAAGTTGGTTCCCATGGCTAATCAGAAAGAAGAAGTGAAATGAGAGAGAGAGAGAGAGAGAGAGAGAGAGGGGAGCATGGCAAGGAGTGAGCATGCAGAAGAGCAGAAAGGAAAACGGAAAAAGGGAATGGGAGCTTTAAGAAGATAACTAAAATGGAAAGCAAGAATGGCTGGAGAAAAAGACATTGCAGAAAAAAGAGGAAGTAAAGGAAGACGATGCACTTAAAGACCACCATATTTAGCTCCAGCACCTTGGGACCTGACCCGTCTTTTGTCACCATAAGACAAATCCCAGCAGTTGTTAAAACCTACATGAGGAATGAGAGCAATTTTTCTGCTATGGATTACACTCTGGGGGCTGAAGACTTTATTGTGCAACACAAGTCTCCCTCAGTCAGTATGAAACATCCTTCTCTATTGAGAACTGCTCTCAAGACAATGACAGAAGGTTCTGATCTTAGGCATACAGGTTGCACTTAAGAACCATAATCCATAGAAAGTCTACTACTCACAGATTGTCTTGTCGTGGCCACGTGAAGGCGAGCAGAGTTCTATGAGCAGAGAATCTCCACCTTAAAGAACTGGAGAAGGAATAAGAGCGGGTCGAGCAATGCTAGGAAAGGCACAATATTGAGCAGAGAGTTTGTTTCTTGTCTGCAGCACCATAAAATGCCCATTTGGATGTGATTCAAAAGATAATATTGATCTTTGATCAAATTCACACTCACAGGGGGTGCCCCGGTAGCTCACCTGGTAGAGCGCGGACCAATAAGTCCTTACCGCAGTGGCCCAGGTTCAATTCTGGCCCTTTGCTCAATGCAATCCTCTCTCTCTCTCCTGTCTTTCCTGTCACTACTCAATAAAAATAATCTTATATAACATTTAAAAAAAATCACATTCACGAATCAAAATTGGGAAGGCACGGAGGGCTGGTTCACAAGATGGGGAGCTTTGGGATTGGTGTACCAGGATCACTGCTAACAATGTTCATTTTCTGCATGCACCAATGGGAGAAGTAGCCAAACAGAGACAGATTAATATGATAGTCTTCAGGGCTGAGACCTGGAGTGGGATGCCTGAGTTTTAGCTGAGTACATATTCATGTAATGCAGAATTTCACCATTTTTCTGACCATATGCATGTCACATCATATCTGTATAGTGACTTTGTTATCAGCAGATAGAACTTATTACATGTAACACAGAAGAAAATGTATGTATTTTCTTAATCAGCTAGATACACACATGTTGACATATATATGGGTGACAAATTAAAAGGAAAAACCAACATAAAGAGTCTCAGTAAGGTGTTGGCCCATCACTACTTGGTGTAGCTTATTCAAGTCTCAGAAACTCTGCTAGAGGGATTCGTCCAAAAGATACTCCCTCATTTGGTGATTTAATGATGGTGGTGGAGAATGCTGTCTAACACAATCAGTCTAAAATCTCCCTCAGGTGTTCAACTGGGTTGATATCTGCCAAGGCCACTGCAACGCTCATTCACATCATCCTAATACCCAAAATATTCAGTGACACCTTGTAATACTTTTTGGTGACCAGGCCTGAAAGATCAGTAGACTCGATCACTTTGTGGTCTGGTCCCAAACATGCCCTGAAACCCTGCCATGCTGGAAGTGTGTTTTGAGCCTGTTTATCTAGCTCTTTGCACTATTTGTTTGTGGCTGTAAAATCAGCAATGAAAATATCTGTATGCTGTGACTTGCTGCAGGTTCTTTAAAAATTGTCTGATTTCACAGTGGCTGACCATACACAGCCTGTACTACTGCTGCTGCTGCTGCTGCTCCTGCTTTATTTTATATTATCTTGGAGCCACTGGAGCCTCATTATAAAAAGTTCTGCTGTCTTTCTCCAACTGACTAAATTCATGGCACCATATTTTAAAGAAAATCCTGCCCTGGCATAATGCTCCTGGAAGGAAGATAATGTTTTACAAAGGACTATGAACTCATTTAAATAACTGACTCTTTTCAGTGAAGAAAAAAGAATCATGTAGTAAAAGTTGTAATTTGTTTTTGGCACATCATGTCAGTATATTTCTTCCCTTTTGCACTACTTCCTGAACTAACTAAACAATAGCCACAGTCTGACAACATGACAGGGCCTAATTGCACTCTGTTCCTGTATTGATGGGTTTGTACATTTACTTACATTTTATGGCTCATCACCAGAATGACACAAAATGGTAGATAGGAACTGGGTGCTATGGCAACAAGTATCGTGCAGCCAGGATAGTGCTGGATAAAAGCTATAGAAAGTTCTTTCCTGTGCACACTAAATTACACTCCCAAAGTGTGGTCCAAACGCAGCTTCTTGGGAGACAGCGTGATATCAAAAAGCAGAGCACCATCATGCAAATGATACCACACTGTATTGATCTCAAAAACAAATCCCTGGCAGCTCAAGCCATCTGTGAAATTAGAGGTTAATCATGGATGATTACCTCAAAAAAAAGTGGGCAAGATCTGTCCAGTCCGCTTGCATATCCTTTATTAGTTTACAACTTTAATGTGTTATTGGTTTGCAGTGGTGAAAATCTAACCTCCCTTGTAGCATAATAATGAGGACGAGGCTACAGCAAGGAGACCATTTATCTGTGTCAACATAGAGCAAAGGGAAATTACACGTCTCTCCCTTGCTTATGCTTTAGCCTGAGACTCAGGCCATTTCAGAGTCCATTATAGAGGCAGACCCTGATGTAGGCTGACCTAAAGTTCTTTGTGTGTCTACGTGAATGAATGGCTGCCAACTTCCTGACTCAAGGAACCAGCTTTAGTTTACCTTCGAAGAAAACGATCAATATGTCCTCTCATTTGTACACTGCATGCCACTAAGTGGCACACAAGGAGGAGGCCGAGGAGAGAACTTTTCTTATGACCTAAACTTAAGTTCATGTCCTTAAGGTAATTCAAAGTATTTACTGTATGTGTTACATGCATATTAATGACATGCTTAATACTGCACCTTATTGCACTGCTTAATCGTATTATATTTAAAATATATAGGCCAAGTAACTGTATATACAAACATTTAACTTAAGATATAGAAAACAGCATTACTTTAATACCACTTAAATCTCTTCAAAACACATAATGTGTACAAAAGTGACAATAAAGTAAGGCAACTAAGGAATTACAATTATTTTCTATATTAGCTCCAGGCCTGTATTAGTGTTCTACCGTCTAGTAAATTTGCATTGTTTCCTATAGACCGACCAATTTAGCTTACATTTAAAAATATATTCCATTAATTACACATAATAATTTTCAGCATTTTTAATTTAGCATTATATTTAGTAATTAGTATATTTATCAATAATAGCACAGCCAAGATTTTCAATCTGTAGTTTGGCCAATTGACGGAATTTACTAGATAGCTACAACTGACTGAATTTGTTCCCAACAGCTGTCATTAACTATAGATCATGAAATCAATAGTCGCTGAATAATTTTTTCACCTCATTTAACTTAAGACATTGAGAGTTATAGTCTAATTAATTTCCTGGCTCTTGTGATTTGAAAGCTACACTCTTTTAAATCAAAATGTTGATTTTCAAAGTATTAATATCATCCCTACCATACAATGAATTTAAGTTAGCTTGCTATGTGTCTATTAGCATTTTTATACCAAGAGAAACTGAGACTTAAGTGGCACTTTTTCGCTGGCAGTGTAGGGAAGAAACACAACTATCCACGGTGTGTCCATCTAGATTTTCTCTTTTCTCTTGACCACAGGTAGGTCAGAATCCCTGCAGGTGCTTTATCTATGGCAGCCTGCCTTGCACATATTCTCCCTCTCGTTCATCACTGTCTAAACAGTTGACAAGTAGTGCAGTGGATATGGATCATCTTAGACAGTCAGATGAACTACTCCCAAAGGCACACTGTGCACACATACAGAGGCATACTGTCATAAAAAAAATGAGGAAAAAAATAAGCCCAAAAGGAATCTCATACATACTGTGGGTCAGTGATTCTCAACGACCAGGTCATGACCTGGTACTGGTCTGCGCTGTGCTTGCAACAGCTGTGGCTGCAAAGCTGTTATGTGACAAAAATAGACAACTTCCGCAAAAACTACATCTCTGTGCCGGCTGTTCAGCTCTCATCTCCAAGGATACACTGTACGTTTTTAGAATGGGGCCCCTGTAGTCACTCTCTTTCCTTCTGTTACATTTTGAAAAGTACTAAAGTGTATCTGAAAGAGGATTTGTCTGTGTGTACTCTTGGGTTGTCAAATGTCTTGTGAAAATGCCCCCTGAAGTACACCAGCATCCGGGTAAATTATATGTCTTTGCCTTGCATTGTCGTTAGTTGCTGCGAGCATGCTTCAAAGGCTAAAGGATGGATGTGTGCGGTAGCTGGTTAACCTTCACAACTTTGGGGAGTTGGGCTCCCATGTCCAATCCATCAATTGATCAAGAGCGCAATGAGACCATGAATCTTACTTCACTTTTCTTGTCAGCACATTGCAAATGGCCCTTGCAGACGTAATATCATGTTTGCTCAGCCTGGCATTTATTCAAAATAGAGAGAGAAAACACTATTTGGCTTTCCACTTCTATAACTTTTTTCAGTGGACTTTATTTACTCTTAGGTCTGACATTCTAGCAAACTTCCTATTGATAGATGCAGACAAACCGACCAACAGAAGGATGGGCAAACTATTGATGATTATTTACTTGAATCTTTTGCTATGTGTGTTTAAAATGTAGTTCAGAAAATACACTCCCTGGCTACTTTATTAGGAACACATATACAATCTAATGCAATCCAATATAACAGCTCCGCTACAGATTCTACCTTTACGAAGCTTATAAAGGCCATTTTTGTTTCAATGTTTATTACTGAAGGTGCAGTTCGTGTTGTACTGGACTGCATTATATTGAAATGTGTTTCTGATATTCTTCCTCCTCATGTCATAAAATGGGATGGGCAAAACATTAGAAATACCTCTCAATATAATTTGGTTTAGTTCAACAACACTGCAAACTATAACCTCAATAATAAACATGGTTATATAATTAAATTAATACCTTTCTGACAGAGTCAATCAAAACTGAACATTAATATTATGTGTAGGTAGAATTTATGGCTGAGCTGTTGTATTGGATTGCAATACATTTACAGATGTACCTAATAAAGTGGCCACTGAGTATTAAGAAGCTAAGGACATGGGAGAAAACATGATCATTACTGCCTGCATAGAGAACAACCAAGTTGGGATTCTTCAAATAGTACAAATAGTTCTACAGAGTAAAATTCAGGAATAATAATAGGTATTTAACGCCTTGGATGAGTGATCTGAAATTCTAGGATATTGCAGGTGCTAGGCTTACTTACACTAACAAACTGTTCCATCTTTTTTTATGTCATCTATCATGGACATTCTTGTTTCGCTGTAAAATCTCCCTACACAGCCGTTCACAGCATGCCTCTTCGGTTTGAGATTGAATACAGAGGAATACTACAGTACATGCTAGCAGAAAGTAACCCAGTATGAACCGACTTTGAGCCCTGCAAAGGTACCTACAAATTGGGCTTTCCTACAGCGTCAACCTATTTTTGCAAAAAACAGCTAGCATTGTTATTGCAACAGTGAACTCAACTCAGTTTGACGGCATGTGAGTCAATTTTGACTTTTTGGATTTTGTTTTACTGTAACTAAATCAATGCTGACCTATGGGAGCTTGGATGACAAAGTAATATCTCCTCATTCATCTCAGTCAGAGTGTTGTGCACACACAATGCCAGAGGCAGCATGAAATAACAACTCAAACAATATGTTCCACAGTGGAAAGTGAACCTGAAGGTCTGAAGCTTGGTTTAAAAAAACAGTAACATAGTTGGAAAGCTTGTTGTGCAGACACAAGATCAGTGCTCTTGGTCCACTGTAGAATTGTACATTCAGGTCAACTTTGGATGCATGATTTGTCTAGCAGAGATCAATGACATCATCAATTAATGGCTTCTAATATGACCTTTTCTCTTTACGGTGACTCACTCACAGACAAAGCAAAATAAGTATTTATAACCTAAAGTGTATTTCAAAGGTAATTGGAGGCAAAAACCCTACATTTTACTTTTCGTTAAGAATGGTGTCATCTTCCTGTGTCAGTGGCAACAAAAATGGCAACAAGGCCGTGAAAATGGCAACAAGGTGGATGAGATTGACGGTTGTTAAAGACACTAAGTTAATTGCTTTGTGAAACCGCCACCACAGCTTCTGTGTCAACTGACAATGAGGTTAGGGCAAAACAAAACAAAATACTCCACCCTCAAAACAGAAATCGGGTCACATGAACATGACGGCTAGGATAAAGCTCCTCTTAAAATTTGGTAAGGGGGGGGGTGCAGGTAAAACATGTGCATATACAAGTAGTACAAGTACAAGTGACTTTTTTCACACTTTAGTAAACACCTGCCAGCACTTCACTGCAGCCCTACAAGGATGTGGCCTAAACATTCAACCTTGAAGACTGTCCGGTAATTTGAAGTATGAGTGGAAATCAGGAAGGTGGAGAGGCATACCTTAGTGCCATTAGGATGCTGTGTTTATCATGTGAAGGACATAGTTAGTGTAACCTTGACCAAACAACTCCGTCAGCTATATTAGCACAATGAATATGTTAAACGTGACCTATGGAAGCAAGAATGAATACAGGAAGCCTGCTCAGGCAGACAAAATAGCCTCAGTTTTAAAAAATTCCATATTTAATGTGTGTGAGCATTCAGTCATGAGTGTGAGCATGCAGCAGTGACGGCTGGCTAAATGAAGTAAGACAGATGCAGAGCACGAAAGCACTGTTCCTTCCCACTCACAGGAAAAGAGACTTTGTTAAGGACTAGTGATTGTCACTATGTCCCTCACTGTGAGGCAGAGAGCAGCTGATGACAATTAACCTTCAACACAATCAGCCAAGACTTCGGAAAGCAATGTCACATAAACCCTGAGAGCTGGGCCATGTACTCACTCATGTAACACACCTGTAAATTACGGGAGATGTAATACCAACATTTCTCTGGCTAAAATTAAACCAATGCTGTTACAGGAAAGGAAAAAGTATTTGAACATACAGTATATGAGTTGATATGGTCTGTACAGGAGGAACAAAAAATCTGTTTTCTGACTTACTACATAAAAGGCACAAGATGGTACTGAACTTGTCTTCTTATTTTGGGTTATCTGAGTGCACAAGATACATTTGCCTAATTTTGGTTAACATGTTCTTCTGCTTAATAAAGCTCCTACTCGTCATAGCTTGTTCAACAAGCGTCAAACTGACTTTGCCAAACTGCCATAATTAGTTTAGTGCACCTGATTGAAATGAGTTCAGTGAGGTTTCACTGACGGTAGAGAACACATAGGCTGTACTCTTACTAAAGCAGACAATTTATGGTGCCATATAACACTGTACATACTGACTCCGACGTGTGTGAGAGCAGAAATACAATGAGACAACATACACTGGCAATTAAATTGCTATGAGAACAACAATTCTCTCATTAGATGTAATGTTTGCTTCATCTTTCTGACCTTTCATCCATCCATCATAATAATTTCTCACAGAACTGTGGTTGAGATGTGTGGATGTGTTTATCTGCTAGACAACTTGAATAAATATCAGGCTCCTGTTTCTGCAAATGAGGTGTTCACCCTTCGTTTTTTAAGTGCCACTACCTTAATTATCATTATTTGTTTTGCTAGTAATCATGAAACATTTAACAAATAGTAGTGGTAGAAGGCATTTGAATTACCATAGTCATAAATATTCATTTTCATAAAATTCTGTGTACTATCTATTCAGAGCCAATCTGCGATATCAGTACTGGTGATCGAGGCATTTTTGAATGATTGGTATATATATGTAGTTTAATATAAAACAAAGTATACAGTATTCATAGCCTGTTCTACTTCCAGTCATTTATTTAATGTAGTCTAGAGGTCAGCAAATAGCAGCCCGTGTGCCAAATCTGGCCCAACCTAACTGTAAATCTATTACAGGGACTACACATCTAAGCTTTTGTGTGGGCTATTTCCAAGTAAATTAAAAATAATAATGAACAAAACAATTAAAAAAAAAAAGATCTGTATCTCCACTGCAACAATAAACCAGCATTGGCCCGTAATGTGCTGAAAAACTGGCCTTTGGTTGAATCCAATTGCCAACTACTGCTCCAGGTACGCCAGCTGTGAACAATGCCCCAGTGTGCTAGTTAAAACAGTGGAACTGTTTCATAACATACAGCATTGCAAACGAGTGAACTCTGGAGCGCACAAACAAATAAATAGCAGTCAATGAGTGAAGTGAGCAGCACCACTCCTCCACCCATCTTAGAAATGAAGCCATGATACAGAGCCATGAAATTCACAAACAGTCAAAGGAGGACACAAAAATTACATTTGCACCAAATTACATTGGGTAATCTACCAGCTTTTGCAGCTCCACCAAGTGCAGCACAAAACACAGCCATAAAGCTTTACCAGTGGCAATAAAAATAGAAGTCTGCTATTTTGCGTGAAAATCCCCATGGCCTAAACATCTGTGACAGAGACTTTACCTGCAGGTTCCTCCTCTGTTAACTGAACCCTTCTTGCTGGAGAACTGGTCTGCTGTTGGTCTGGGACTAGCCCTGTCTGTGCTGTCCTGATGCTGAGCTGCTGCTTCTTCCACTCGTTAACAGTACTCTATTAAAAGGAAATGACACATTTTCTAACATCTGTTGAAGGCAGATGATTTGTTTAAAGTAACATCAACAGCATGAATTTAAATATAATTGTAGGCACAACCTGTCTGCAGCAAATCAAGTAAATTTTACTTATACAGCTCAGAATCACAAATCACAAATTTGCCTCAAAGGGCTTTCAATAGAAAGCAATAAGAATATATGGAGTGTTTTTTTGGGTCTACTTATGGCTGGGCAATAACTCAATATTATTGTACATTGCCTTTCAGTTGAATCATATCATCAAATAGTACAATCAAATGTGATCAAATTTCTGCTGTTCAAATTAATGTTTCCAAGCAAAGTGTAGCTAATAATAATAATGACAACTAAAATAATAATACCTTTATTATTGGAGATTTTATTTTAAGTTCATTCTAATTAATCTAACCAAGTTCATGTAGCTAGTTATCTAGACAGAATTAGCTAGGTAGTGGCTCATGTCAAGACTTTTTTTTAATTCCTCAGTGAATGCTGTTAAATAGCTAACTAGCATTAGCTGACTGGAATGTAGCTTAGCTAGCTAACGTTAATGTTATGGCGGGTTGAGACCAAACTAGCTCCGTCAAGTCAACACTGTTATTCATCAAAGAACGTTGTTAGCTAGCTAATGTAACATTAACGAAGCCCACATAATATTTGTTGTTCCAACTAGATCTGGCAATAACTTCACGGGGTTTTTAAAGTTTGTCTTCTAACGTATAAAATATGTGCTTACGTTAACCAAGTTAATGTTAGTTCTGTCTGAAATGTAGGTTAGCTAATGTAGCTACTCATCAATGCAGAAATTGGCCAGACATTCTAGCCTGGCTAACGTTACTACATTAGCTAGCTAACTGTTAACAACAAGCACAACCTTCAGCCTGCAGGTGACGAAGTGAAATACATAACGTTACATGCTTTTAACCCTAAATGGAAGGAATTTAGTGGATTATTCTTGAACACAAGCAGGAAACCAAATTAATGCTAACATACCTTAACTAGTTACACCTTTCAGTAGCTATCAAAACAGTCGTTTTTTTTCTCCTGAACTGGCAGCAGTGGGAACACACACGTTTATGTTGTGTTCAATGAATCTGGGGAAAAACGTCATTAAGGGTGTCTTCATTATGGAGGGTCCTGGACCTGACCTGCTACAATTCACTCTGCCAGCCCAAACAACAAACACTACAGTAAGTTGTAGAAATAATTATATTTGTATTGATTATACGTGTTATATATTATGTTATATCCATTGTCAGTCTCAGTAAATTCGGGAATATGATGGCTAAAGTGGTCTTGATTCATTTCAGAATGGTTTAAGCTGCCTTTATTTGCTCCATGTTAGCTAATGCATAAAAAGACAAAATGGACTCTTATACATGTAGAGTGTAAAGGCCTTGGAAATAGTAGTGTCATAAAAAAAATCTTAACTCAAGGTCAATTTACTGGTCAGTTGTCATAGAGATATACTCTCAGTTGCCATCTCAGATCTACTAGATCGAAGAGCTTTTTATTTTATCTGGCAGCACAAATCTGTAATTTGTTTAAATGATTGTCCTATAACACTGAATTATTCTTAATTTGATCATCCTAATGACTAATCCCCACATGCTGTTTTTCTGGCTTCCAAAATTCTCTCTGTTTTGGAACAAAAGCTCTGCTAGAACTGTATTTGCAGGACAATAAATTGTTGATGTGCACCCAATTCATAATTGCGCATAGGCAATCCAAGATTATCACCATTCCCAATTACTGAGCTGTCAAACTTTAAGTGTTCCTTTGAGGCATCAGCTGTAGCACTTGGCATCAAATGCTGTGTGAACTTGAATTGCCAAGCTGCAGATAAACTTATGAACATGAAATTGATTCTGGAGAGCAAATATCTGACTTATAACTAGACAGCCAGCCAAGCAGTTTGTGTTTATGGATGCAGCATTTATTCATTTTGGGATCAACACAAAGTACTTGAGCTTGCAGAAATGCTAGCATCAGCTGGCACCAGTGTCGCACAAACAGGTGGTTACCATGCAGTTGCCAGTAAAGTTCTTTGTAACTATTTCGCTGGAAAATGGGGAATAAGCAGATGACAATTTATTTTACACAAGAAAAGACTAAATTTTATCAAATATTGCTCAGTGGGAATAACATTTAACCAGGGGTGCAGAGGAAACCCAAATAAAAACATCATACATTTGTATTTGGAAAACAGAAAATAGTTTGGGGTGTTATTTGTTGTTAATTTATATTAGGCTATAAAGTTGTGAAGTTTTATGCAGATGAACTCTTTAATGGACAGAAGCATTTGGGTAAAATATAGTTTCCGTTTTTATTTGTGGTTATAACCATTTACTGCCTGCCAAAAGCTACCTTCATTTTAATTTACCACTGCGGCACTTCACAGTACATCAATTATTCGAGACGATAAACGAAAAAGGGTTTTCCATTACACTGCTACAAAGGAAAGAGCAGCAGAACCTGTGGATGCCACGAGAGGAACTAAATTGAACCACAAGGTGGTGCCAAAAAATGGGATCATTTGTTTCCCCCACCATCCACTCTCACTAAATCTCATTACAACATCACGTTCAATCATCCCTTCTTTGTTTCCTTTAAATAAAACAAAACATCTTATGAGTTAAAGTCCAAACTCCAAGCTCTCTGAAAGGAGCGTTAAATCAACACTTAAACACAGCGGCAATCGATCACCCCCTTCATGAATTTACGCTTGATCTGTATCGCTCCACTTAAAGTGTATACTTTATCACAGTGAACCGTCCTATGATCCGTCACGACTGAAACGTCCTCGGTCTCTGCCTCCTACCAATTAACGGTCTGTGAGCCCTCATTGAGACTCTGATCCGTGGTCTCCCATCACTGCTGTTTCCATTCAGCCCAACATGCAACAATTAGGCTACAGCAGGACTTTACCGACGCGACTGGCACACAGAACCTGGATGAATGTGCACAGAGAGGAATCTGGCTGATGGAGTATTTGGAGTCAGAATCCGATCAGGTTAAAACATCATTTCATTTACGACCATATGATGGAGAATCAATGTCTCAACTTCTGCTGCACAATGAAGCAGCCTATTATAGACCAATAATAGCCTGCTATTACAAAGGGTTAGTCAGTCATTGACGCAGCTTATACCTTTATCAAATTGGCATTAAACCTTTAACGCATTCTTCCTGTTTTGCATTTGATGCTCTGTAATGCACATTTTGACTTTAAAAACTTAATTGCCTTACCTGGTTATCTTGTGTGCTCCCTCTTGTCCAGGTTTAAAATAAATTCTCAGTTAGTTTGGCTCAGGGTTTTATGTGTGTGTGTGTGTGTGTGTGTGTGTGTGTGTGTCCGCTGCCCGCAGAAATACGTCGTTTTGCAAGAAAAGCGTAATTGCAGTGTAACTCAATTCCCTCCTGTGTAGTTCTCTGGATCTTGTTCCGCGCCTCCCTCCGCCGCTCGAGACTCGCTGGGCAGATAGATGGGCAGATTAAACGCGTTACCGATAAGATCAACAGCAGTCCAGTCAAATGTGATCTTTAGATGACCAAAGCAGTTTCTGTTTTATGGGGCATTAGCGCGGCCGGTAAATAAAAAACATCCACATCCCAAATAGTTGGAAAAATATCCCTCCTCACTTTATCCCCCGAAGAAAAGCAGTCCTTTTCACACCGGCGGAGAGTTTTATTTCCCCTGTTTAGTCTTCTCCACTTGCGTTGCCTTGAAATGTGATAGGCCTACTGAACTGGAAGGTCTATCTATTAGGCTTCTTCTAGCGGTGCCGGTGCTGCTGCGTATCCTGCACCCCACTTACCAGTGAGGGGAGAGCGCAAAGAAAAAGCCAGTGGCAGTGATTTCGCTTCGTGCTGTGCCCCTCCAAACAAACGGACCTGTGAAACACGCTCTGCGCTGAGCCAAACACCTCCTTCACATCTTGTGCTGTGGATGTAGTCCCGTACGGTCGGCTGAATCCACTGCGGTCCGGTGGAAAGATGCAGAGCAGACTGAAGGTGCAGGCGAAGTCTCGTCCCTTCCTCTTGCGCGCACACACTCACAGTCAGAGGGGATTTTTTTTTTGTGGTGCCTTCCTCACACCGCGGCTGACCAGACGTGAAAAGGAAGACGCTCCGGACTCTTGGTGCATTTATAGGAGCGTTGAGAAGTCCGGAGCTTCTCAGAGATGTGTTTCTTTAACGTGTGGAAGCAGGCAATCCAAGCGACGGAAAAGCTCATCTGACATGAAAGAAAAACGGACATTTTAACGGGAATAAGTCCATCCTTAATGTGGCTGTACACTGGAAGGTTCAGTAGTGGTAAAAAAAATGTGGCATTAAAATCACCCAAATAAAAAGATGAATTGTGAAATGTAAAGCACATCACTTTGATGCAACTTGCTATAAATAAATGTGTTCCTACCTGTTTACTGCACCCCAGGCAGGTTAAAATGTAAACACATTTTTCAATATCTTTAATCCAATCCACTGGCAGTGCAGCAGCAACATTTGGAGGGCACAGGCAGAGCAGCAACAAGGTGTTCTCCCTCCTGAACAAAAGTACAATACAACCCCTACAGAGGAGTTCCTACTGACCTTATCGGCAATCAACAAACAGCC